>NW_009266282.1:1619843-1622089 GCF_000687185.1 Egretta garzetta | reverse complement strand
CCAGAACTGGACACAGTACTCCAGGTGGGGTCTCACCAGGGCAGAGTAGAGGGGGAGGATAACCTCCCTCGACCTGCTGGCCATGGTCCTCTTAATGCACCCCAGGATACCATTGGCCTTCTTGGCAACAAGGGCACATCGCAATTACAGATACATGGTGGGATAACACACATGACTGGAACGCTGCCATCGATGGCTATGTACTTTTCAGGAAAGACAGGACTAGCAGGTGAGGCAGCAGAGTTGCTCTTTATGTGAAGGAGCAACTGGAATGTACAGAACTCTACCCAGGAGAGGATGAAGAACAAGTTGAAAGCTTGTGGGTAAAAATTAAGGGACAGGCCAGCATGGGTGACACTGTGGTGGATGTTTACTATAGACCACCCAACCAGGATGAGGAAGTAGATGAGGCCTTCTACAGACAGCTAAAAGTAGCCTTGCAATCACAGGTCCTGGTTCTCATGGGTGAGGTCAGCTGTCCTGGCTGTGTCCCCTCCCAGCTTCTTGTGCACCCGGTGGAGCTGAGAGCTGAGAAGTCCTTGGCCAGTCTAAACACTACCCAGCAACAACCAAAACATCAGTGTGTTATCAACATTCTTCTAGTACTAAATCCAAAACACAGCACTATGCCAGCTACTAGGAAGAAAATCAACTCTGTCCCAGCAGAAACCAGGACACTGGTTCAGAGCAGACAGGCAATGGCTGCAAACTGAGCTCCCCTGGCAGAGCAGGTTGAGGGCAGCACTGGGCAGGGGCGATGGGAGTCTTCGTGCCTGCACAGGGAGAGGTAGCTCCTGGTGCATGAGCAGAAGGGTCTCCTCCGCCCCAGGTCATCCTGACAGTCTTGGTCATCCTCCGTCTTTGTTCACTATCATAGAATCACAGAATGGTTTGGGTTGGAAGGGACCTTTAGAGGCCATCTAGCCCACCCCCTGCATGAGCAGGGACATCTTTAACCAGATCAGGTTGCTCAGAGCCCCATCCAACCTGACCAGCAATGTTTCCAGGGATGGGGTCTCCACCACCTCTCTGGGCAACCTGTGCCAGTGTTTCACCACCCTCATTGTAAATAATTTCATCCTTATATCCAGTCTTAATCTACCCTGCACTACATGGACACTCATCCGAGGCTGCAGCACCAGCCTTCCCTCACCAGAGCAAATCCTACAGGACCTGTGTGGGGCCAGAAACCTACCCCAAACAGCCCCTGCCACCACTCAGAGCACTGCTCCCAGCTGGAGCAGCCCAGGGCACCGGTAGCTGCCTCTGTGGCACGGGGGGACAGGGGACACTACCTCGTCATTCAGACACAGTGGCTGGCCCTGCTTGTGTTTGCCTGAGGAAAGCTGAGCCCGTGGTCTTGCCTGAGCATCACTGTCACTAGTGTTTTGACAAACATGTTCCGTGTTGCCCTTGATTTCATTTAAGGTCACTAAAAATGGACACCACAGCCACATATCTCATGAACCATGAATTTCTAGAATCCCCCTAAGCCTGGAGGATGAGGGAAAGCTATTTTTAGCAAGCATCCCGTGCGATAGGTCCTTTGAACTCAGCACAGTGGATGCACTGAGCGTCTGCAAAAAGCCGAGACACACCAGACCAGCTACCAGTTTGGGCTCTGTCCTGATGGGGAATTGTCAGTGTGATTCAGATGGGGCCTTTCTTGCTCACAGGCGTGCCCAAAAGCAAGGGGGCTGGACCCTACTCCCCACACCCAGCTGCAACATCAGAGCAAGGAGCGCACGCACGCAGCAAGAGCCACTCTCCCTGTTTTCTTTCATTGGTCCATGTGCCCATCTGGGAGCAAAGTGCAGGAAAAAAATTAGCAACAAGCAAGGATCACAGGTAGCCCCTGCTGCCAACTAGTCACAGGCATCTGCTGAGCACTGCAGCAAGAATACACAGGATGTTTAAAACCATTTGCACACAGCCATTGCCTTAAATGCTCTAAATCAAGGCCGTCCAATATATCCACAAGCTGTAGCATCGTTTCAGGTTCTCCCCAGCCCAGCAAGGGTTAGTAGCTAAAGAAATACACATTAATTACTTCCAGATGTCTAAGTAATTCTGGTCCGTGAACCAGCTACAGCAGCCATCGCTCTCACATGCCCGCTATTTGAAAAGGCCCCACTTTTCATATTGTAAGGGTCACACTCTTATTTCGAGCAGTTCTCCATTATTATATGAAAACATTTCTCAAGATAATAGTTGCTGTAAAATCTTATCAGAAGGTAGCCTGGAGC
>NW_009266282.1:1607385-1619783 GCF_000687185.1 Egretta garzetta | reverse complement strand
GTGGGTGCAGATGAACCTGTACATCTAGATGTTTGGGGTTTTTTCCTTTGGTCTTAAGGACAGGCAATAGAATTTTCTGGCTCAAGAAATAAGTGTACAAACCTTTCTATGTTCAGACTTGCCTGTGCTTTGGAGTCTTTCAATGTTTGACAAGCTGTGTGAATAGGAATGACAGAGCTTCATGCAAATGAAAATCACAAAGTGCCATGATAGATCTAAAAATTAAATCTCTTCCTGCAAATGACAGTGGGATTTGAATGAGTGGGACACTGCAGGTCTTTCAATCCAACCAAGGAAAGTCCAAAATTCCAGCAAGCTGAAAAAAGATTACTGCTTTTATTCCATGTGTCTGGAGTTTCCAGAGAGCAACTGCTTTATGAATTCTCTGTATTTCACTCTGGCAAGGTTCCCACCCTGCAGAGGAGGTCACATGTGAATGTTGCTCCATGCTGCCAACATCATTTGCAGACACAGAACTGCCCTGAGGTGAAGTCACAAGGCTGCTATCAGCCTTGCAAGGCTCTCTAGTCCTGCTGCTGCCAGGGAGCTTTTATTACTGCCCTTCATTCTAATTAGGGCTCTCATGGCTCAATATACCCCCCCTAAATTAAAGGTGGATTTACTGGTTGGTGCCTATCTATTTTTGCACAAAGAACTTCGAGAGAACAAGGAAGTTTTGTAAGCTGCAGCTGAGTGAGTTCCCTGGCGTGCTGAAGGAACCTACTTGATTAAACTAGTAATACACATCTTAAACTACAGAAGGAGCTGGCTCTTGCACAGAGACAGATGCAATCATTCCTGCCCAGGTGTCCCCAGCACAGATCCTCACGCTCCCAGGAGCATGTACAAATTCCCTTCTATGGGGGAAATAGTTAGCTTTTTGCTTTTCTTTTTAGGCCACCAAACCTAAGAGCAATCCAGTAAAACTGACCTGCTTATCAGGTCACTGTGGCCCTTCCCCCCATAGCACAGCACAGAATACCCCCTTCGCTAAGTACCCGCTCACTGCCCCAAGGCTGGGGAGCTCCTGAGCTGTCCTGGAGCTGCAGCTCCTGGGTCTGTCCTGGTGAGCACCCTACACCAGCAGCTGGGACTGGAAAGCCTTGGCTGCAGCTGGCAACCTCAGCACACCATGGCAGGCCGTTCACAGCTCTGACCCCTCAGCAGCCCACACATCGTTTGTTTTGCCTGACTGAAGATACACATCCGTTTGCAGCTAGGCACAACGCTCAGCCTTCAGCTCCATCCCGTGAGTCAGCAACGCGTGCAGGAGACCCCTCATTCATCCCACTGTCCTGGCTATGGGCTGATGGGAGCACATCAGTGTAACGTGAGGTCAGTGCTTGGACCACGCAAGTCTGATGAAGTGAGAAAAGGCTCAGAAAGTGTAGATACCTGCAAAGTTACTGGAGAAAGGGAGAAAAAGCTATACTATCTCAAACCACACATAGCCTTGACCCAAGATAGGGATGAGGAAGACTTGCTTTCTTCCTCAGGCTGCTAACAGCTAATAAGCAGCAAGGATTAAATGGTTTTGGGTGGCTGCAGGAGAATGCTAAGTTTCAGCCAGCTTTCTTCAATGGCCAGGCATCTTTGCCACTGAAGCTCAGTGCAGTTTCTGAAGGGCTGCCACAACAACAGCCTCACTGTACCATTGCTTGCAGTGCTCTGTGGTCCTGGCCAACAATGCTGTTTGGTCTCTCATTGCCAAAATGCTGCCAAGCAGGGCTGGCTGTGGCATTTCTATCAGCACTAAGGAGCCTGCACCCCGAGTGCTTCAGGAGCCTGAGTCTCCATCAGCTGAACCCCTATGCAAGCAGCACAACATCACTCACCCCAGGGGAGGGGGCCAGGGTAAAGCAATAGGGCTGGGACTAGCCTGGAGGGATGCAGGGCGCAGCAGAGGAGACATGAGCAGCATGACAGCCACAGGGCCAGGTGCTCAGGTGTAGACCTCAATCTTCCACACACCTCACTGTTGTCCCCAAGTCTGCCCTGTCCCTTGGCCTCATGCTAGCGCTTTTTGGTGCCCCCTGCACAACCTGCTCTAGCCTGTACTCAAGCCTGCTGTGTCTGCAGCAACCTCCCTGCTCCCTCCCTTGTACCCCCAGTACCCAGGAAGAGGACCCTGATACACAAAGGCAGCTTCCATTCAAGGAGCCACCACAACAAGCACAGAAGAGCTGTCCTGAGCTCTGCAGCCCTCTTCACTGCCATCTCACACCATCATTGCAAGTTGCCCCTGAGTCAAGCTGGCTCGTTTGTGCTTTGGAGTGGCTTGGGAGTGCTCCTGAGGTTGTCTTTGTCTCAGAGAAGGTGCTGGTACAAATCTGTGCTGAGCGCATGCCTGGTGGCTCAGCCAGCAACCCAGGCCAGTGAGCTCCTAGCAAAGAGGCTCATCAAAGCACTGGGGCCCAGCTGGCACCATCAGGAAACATTTGCTGAATGTAAGTAGCCAAAGATGACTGATGACTTTGGATCGGGAGCCTACCAGGACACCGTACCTTGTTTCCAGACAGCAGAAATGTCTGCTTTTCCTCCCTTGTGTGAGTTAGTCCATCAGATGGGGACTTTGTTCGGAGGCAGCAGGTAAATCCAGTGCTGTGGGAAATACCTGCCCTGGAATTGCCCTGGACGATCCCTCCAGGGCACAGCAGGCTGCTGGGCACAGTCACAAGTGATTAAAGACACTACCGTCATTCAGATACACCACAGGACTGCAGCCAAAGCAAGGTGTGAACACATACAGCCCAGGCAGTTCTCGCTGTCCAAGCGCAAGGCATGGGCTGAGGCAGAAGATCCTCTCCAAAAGCACCTGGCCCCATGCTGGGGCACAGCTCAAGCTCAGCACCAGTGAGAGCAGGTGAACAGTAATGAACGCTGAGGACCAGGCTCTGACGGGATCAGGCCAGGGAGCCACATTCTCTCTGCTGCACTCGCCTGCCCTGGGCACAAGCGAGCTCATCAGCTGGAGCACACATGGTCGCAGAGTTGGGGAGCAGACAAATTCCCCTGTCGCAGGCCATTTGATCCAGGTCAATTCTCCTTAAGACTGAAACAAGATTTGGACTGAGCCCTTCTGCTATCATGGCAGGCACACAGAGTATTTTCACCCTGGCAGGACACATGTGACAGAGTATGGAAAAATAAAACCTGATTTGGATTTTGCCCTGATGACTGTGGCTGGATGACTGCCCAGGCTGGCTCCCACAGCCTCTCAAGAGACACCAGCCAAGATAAGGGCTTGCTTTCCTGATAGGTTTCCTTTTTAAGTGCAGAAGAAAAAATTTCAATGCAAAGGGAAGTAAACCACAGAAATGTGTTTGGAGCGCATTTCTGGGCACATAAAAGAGAGGGCGACTGGGAATAGTCAGCATAGCTTTGCTAAGAGCTAACTCACATCTGACCATTCTGATTGCCTTCTATGATAGAATGACCAGATCTGCAGACGTGCTGAGCGCAGTGGATGCTGCCCACCCTCAGCTCCCAAAACTATCTGCCACAATATTCCTGTGTCCAACCTAGGAGTTTATGGTCTGGATGGGCGGGCAACTAGATGGGCACAGAACCTGGACATGCAGTAGGATTCAATTGTTACAAGGGTCACATGCATGGGTCAGTCCTGGGAGTTTTCCTGTTTAACACCTTTATCGATGACCTGGCAGAGGCAACACCACACTTGCTTATAAAGTCTGCAGATGGCAAGATAACAGGGGGAGCAGCCGATACCCTCTGGGTCAGAGCTGCCACCCAGTGGGACCCAGACAGTCCGGAGGGATGGGCTGACAGGAACCTTATGAAGTTCAACAAGGACTGATGTGAAGTCCTGCACCCGGTAAGGAAAATGTCCTTGCAAAACACATGCTGCAAACTGAGTGGCCAGGGGACAGTTTGGGGAGAAGAATCTGAGGCCAAGATGGCCTCAGAAGGAGAAGGCTTAAGGAGGGCCTAACAGCAGCCTTCCAATACCTATGAGGGAGTTATCAAGAAGATGGAGTCAGGGTCTTCACCCTGGTGCATGGTGAAAGAACAAGAGTTAAAATGCTGGTTGATATGAGAAGTTCGGACTGGATATAAAGATTTGCTCTAGTGGGAAACACGTTTTTATCCATCTAGAGAGGTTGTGCAGCCTCCATCCCTGGAGGTTTTCAAGCCCTAGCTGGTTAAAACCTTGAGCAACCTGGTCTGACCCCATAGCTGCCCCTATTTTGAGCAAGAATTTGGACTACAAACCTCCTGAGGTTCCTTCCCATCTGAGTTAGTCCACGATCCGGACTGCAAATGCAACATTGGGCTTTGCAAACATGTGAAAACACAAACTCTGTCCCTTTTCAGTCCCTGTCTCTGCCTGTGCTGGTGGCGAGAACATTCCTAAAATGGCCAACTTCAACCGTGTGGCTTATGTATCGCTCGTTAGTTCAGCTCCTCCATGGGCTGCACGCACAGCACACAAGGAACGCGTTGCTTTCCTTGGGTAGGCAAATGGAGTTGTCCCTCATTCCTCAGACACCTTGACACCGGTCCCCAGCCTGGGATGCATCAGCTGTGAAGAGATGCTTTTTTCCACGGGTATTTTACAGGACAAGTAGGCTGGGGCTGGCTGTGGTGTGGGCACACACAGCAATGCTCTGCGGATTGGCCTCTGCCAGTCTCGTACTGTATTGTCTGTCTGTCCGCAGGGTACCTAGGAGTTCCAGTTTGCCCAAGGTAGCAGAGGTTCACCTTCACAGCACCAGACCCCAACAAATTTGGTTCCCAAGCAAAGCTTGGGAGACCCACCTGGGGAGCCAGGCACCCCTCAGCCCAGCCCAGCGCTCCACACAGCCACAAGCAAGGACCCCTGCCATAAACTCTCCCCTGCCAGGCCTGAGGCCCCTCTGGGCTACGGGGCATTTGGGTATGGTGAGTACAGGGGGAGTTTGCTCTATTTCTAATACTGAAGAAATACTGGACACCCACTGATAAAGGGTCCCCAAGCCCCCCAGCATGTTCCCTTTCCCCACTACATACCCATCCCTTGAAGAGCTCTGCCTCCTCCTGGTGAGCATCCAGCACAGCCCTCGGTCCTCCTAAACATGCAGGGAACAGAGCTGTGCTCCCTGCTGTCACCAAGGCAGGGCAGTGAAAGCCTAACAGTTGCTTAAATAACAGATGGGGTTTTAAAAAACAACAAAACAAACCAACCAACCTCTCCCCTCACTTCCAAAGATAGGTTCCCTCCTGGGAAAGGCCGATGAGGGAAAAAAAAAAAAAAAAAAAAAAAAGAGAAGGGCAGGGTGAATTTGAGAGGCAGAAAGAAGCAGGACATCTGCTTGAGAGCTGTGACATGGCCTGTGGGCCCATCCCTCCACCCTAAATCCTTCCGTACCTTCCCAGAGGCCCCCCTGGTCTGACACAAGCTTCCCGTGCCAGCTAGCTTTGCCTTTCTGGGCACATAAGAAGTAGTTAAAGCACATGACACTTATGCCAGAACACTTAGGAGAAGACAGAAATCCCACATTTGTCACTGTGGCGGGAATCAGCTGCAAATTAGCTTGAGGGAAATAAATGTAGATAGGGCAATGCTTGCCACGCTGCAGCCCGCGGGCTTTGTACTGGGTTAGCAAAGCCTTGGGACAGAGGCTTGGCAGGCTTGCCTTGTCCAAATTTCTACTGACTTCTACTTTGTTTTAACTTGGCTTAGCTGTAACACCAATTTTTTCTTCTGAGCAGGTGGTTCTGGCTAATTTATTTTTACTTATCATTGCTTCATACTACCTTAGTTTTACACAGATCGTAGCCTGTGCAGAGTAAGATATTTGTCACAAACATACTGATGCAATAAAAAGAAATGGCAGCCTGATATGACAGCAGAGACCTTTAGAAGCACAAAGGATGCCATGTAGAGAAGTACAGCCACGGGACAGTAAGAGATGGTGCAGAGACTTGGCCCTGGAGACTCTACAGCCACAAACAGCTCACAAGTGGTCAAAGAAACACAGACTTGAAGGTGTGACCCATGAAAACCAGTTCTGTCCAGAGACCAAGTATCCAATGTACATAAAAATGCGAGAGATGTAATGTGGAGTCACACAATGGAAAAAGGGAGCATCTTGTGGCATGCCGGACTGCATGACTGAGCCAGTTTTTGTTGCACAGATGGGAGGTGAGCAGTAGGTGTTCAACAGCAATTTACCATCACCCAGCAAACCTTCAGGAGCAGGAGTCAATTTTTCACTTTCTTGCTGCCAGTAACTGACCAGAACCTCCTGCAGTTCACCGTGCCAAGTGACCCACCAGCCCAGCCCGCGTCTCCTTTACATCAGTTAACCCCCTCCCTTTAAACCATCTCCTCCTGCAGAGCATGCACTTGCCCCTTCTACGCTTCCGTTATATCCAAAACACCACCAGCACAGTGATTTGGGGGAAGACTCAAGGCAACTGCCATGCTTTTCACACATGCTCCCCTGTGAAAAACAGAGGGGCAGTAGGAGACCCCAAACTCAAAGGGAGGTCTCAGTCCCAGAAGGCCGCACACAGGCACAGCAGGGAGAAACCCCCCATGGCAAGACACGCAACCCTGGCATTTTGGTGACTGCTGCTGACAAGAGACCCCTCACGCTGCCAGAAGAGATGGGTCCCCGGGGTCAGGTCCTGTTCCTGGCAGAAGCTACCACACACATCAAATCCAAACCACTCCTCTACCTAGTGGTCAGTTAAGTAAAATGGGTTTTAAATAAATACACCCTCTCTCCCCCTTAGCCCCATGATCAACCCACGGCATTTTTATCTTTGAAATATCATTTCTTTCCCGTTCCTTTTGGAAGACAGATATGGCTGAAAAACACGTATTATGAGTCTTTTCGGTCCCTAAAGATTCAAACTACAGTATTAAAATTCACCTTTTCTCCACAGGGTATCTTAAATGCTTGGGAATAATCAAGTACAAATAGACTTTAAAGAGGGCAAGCATCCTCTTGGATCGGCCGCTCCGTTTCTTAGTCACATTCCCACCAGGTCTGCTATATCAGTATTTTCAAGAAACACAGAACAGAGAGGAATGGAGTCTTTTAGCACAGAAGCAGCAGCGAGACAGGCAGGACAATCCCCTTGCCCCCAAGGAAAATATTCAGATTAGTTTTGACTTGTTCAAAAAAGAAAAAAAGTATTTCCCCAATGCAAGTAATGTAAATAAGAACACAGGGAATTACAGCATGAGAGGGTATTAAAAAAAGCTGCACAGGCCTCCTGCACTTCTAAACACCATCTCCACTAGCTGTACTCGCTGCCAGTTTCCGTTTGTTACCAGTTAGTATGCAAAACTTGTCCACTACAAATTGAATGGCCAGTGTTGGGCCACTGACACCCATAAGGAGGTGGTATTTCCATGATGCTTTTATCACAAGAGCAGATAAATGTAACTTACCACCTTCTATATCCTAATGCACTGTATTGGACAAGTCACCCTCAAAAAAACTGTGTCAGAAGTTCAAAAAGGAGGTGTTTTTCCCTGGTAAAGGTCACGATGAAAAAGCAAAGAGACACACACTCATCTGGAGCAGGGAGACTCAGAGCACTGAGCAAGTACGGGCTCAACGCACCACGTTTCATAGAAACACAGAAGTGCTCGTGGGAAGTGAGCTCCAGAGGTCTCCAGTCCAGCTTCCCACAGGACTGTTACCTGTAGGTCAAGCCTGTCTTGTTTCAAAATGAACTGGTGTACAGCACCCAGACAAAGAAACACAGAGCAGGTGCCAAAAGTCAGCTCTGTAAGGAAAGTTTTGAAAATAAATTACCTCCAAGATTGTGGGGAAAAATAAAGGGTGAGGAAAGGCTCTTTAGAAACAGTGCTGACACTTACAACCACTCCATGAAAATAAAATCATTATTGCCAGGGTGCCGCTGATCACAGGCACTAATATTATTGATAACACCTTGGATTTGACACAGCCTCTAATTGATAGAAGACTTAAAGTGTGACATTTCCTTTGGAAGCCATTCCTATTGACTACTGCAATCAAGCTAGCCAGCACAAGGAGGAAAAAACCTAACGTCCTTTTCAGTAGAATTAAATTCAACAGCTAAGACATTTTTTAGAATTCCCACTGTAAACTGATACAGAAAAATTCTTGCGGTTCCTTTAATACAGATGAAAACTCTTCTTTAAACTCTCTAGTATTTGAGAGGAAAAAAATTATATGTTGGAACTTCAGGAATCCTTCTTCCTTGACAGAGGTTTATCAGAAGAGTGCAGTCTTAGACATGCTCTACCACAGCAACCTCCCTGAGACCCTCAGGTCACCATAGTATAGGGCAGCTAATGGGGACCTACACTGCTTTATCATGTTTTATAACTGCTCTGGAACAGGTTAAGCTTACTGTTTTTCAGGATTTGGGGAAGATGGAAATTTACCAGAGACACTGCACCTTCCCTTGGACAGGAACATTCTCTTCCAACCCCCACACTCAAAGAATGCCAGTGCTACCAGTAGGAACACTCGTGTTCAGACTGAAACACTCTGGGATGTGCACCAAGAACCTTTCTGTTTTGTCTGCTGTGGGCCCTTCTCTGGGATTCTGTTACCTTAAAAAGCACATTGAGCTTGTGGTTTGCACTACTATAGATAAACACTGTTTTCTAAAAAGAGATAAAACACAGCAAGATTATGAAGCTTGACCAGTATACAAAGTTCTGACAATATTCTAGTCAAACCTAACTAAGGAAAAAAAAATACTGCTTATACAAAGCAATCTTTATTTTCAAATGCTGCACTGCATAAAATTCATCTGATTGATTGACTGCCATATGCATGGCCACAGACCCCCTTCATCCTCCCCACCTTGCTATTCAGCATAGCATGATCAGGCTGATGATGCACAAAATCATTTAGACCAGAAGAAAAAAAAAAAAAAAAAAAAAAAAAAATCTATTTGCAACCCATTACTCATTTCCTTGTAAGTTAACAGTGTTTACCTGGAAGAATCACCAGGAAAACAAACTATTTTATTTCTGCATTCAACTGAAGAGATCAGGCTCACTACAGGGCTGGTCCCATCCGTAGAAGCTGCTGATGCTTTCAGTGCTCTTCACCTTCTTAATCTTGATAAAGAAGTACTCTTAAAAGTTAACCTGTTTATAATAGTGTAAAACTGCCTCTCCCAGAAGGCAAACCAGTGCAGAAGAAAAGAGGGCAGGGTTCCTCTGAGAATGCCATGGCCCACATGGCTTTTCATCAAATAATCGTCCTCCTGCAGCAACCATCCTTTACTGATGTCTTGCCAAGAGATACCAATTCATTTTACCAATGACACACATGTTCTTCCCAAATGAAGTGGTTTTTTGCTCCCAGCAACGTTGCAGAGAAGTCCCAAATTTCATTCTGTAGCCTAGATCTTGCTGCAGATATTATCCATGGGGAAGGCTCTACAGAGATTTTTGATAATGGTATTTTGCAGAAGCATGGTGCCTTTCTTATTTGGAAGGTGACAGGATGTTACACTTGCATGCTTCTGCTTTAACTCCAATGCCCAATTACAGCCAAACCTACAGGTGATGTTCACATCAATCTTTGAAGACCTTGTGTTTTAGGATCTGTATTTTCTCATGTGTGCAGCAATGGAAGCAGAAATCTCGGTGCTCCTCTTATTTTGGCCATAATAGTCCACGAAGTCACCATCTGGCCCAAGCAGGTACATTATTATTGTGTGATCCACCTGTAAGAGAGCACATCGTGGCTTGGTAAAAAAGATCATAGAATACCATGTTGGAAAGGACCTCAAGGATCATCTGGTCCAACCTTTCTTGGCAAACACACAGTCTAGACCAGATGGCCCAGCACCCTGTCCAGACAAATCTTAAAAGTGTCCAGCGTTAGGGAATCCACCACTTCCCTGGTGAGATTATTCCAATGGCCGATTGTTCTCATTGTGAAAAATTTTCCTCATGTTTCCAACTAGAATCTCCCCAGGAGACCCTTGTACCCATTCATTACCCCATGTCTTTTCCATGTGACTCCTTGTAAAAAGGGAGTCTCCATCCTCTTTGTAGCCACCCTTTAAATACTGGAACATCCTGCACATCTCTCAAAGTCAGCAGCAACAGCGTCCTGTTCAGCCTCTGGTTCAGCTGTCTGACAAGACTTCTCACCAAGAAGCTAAGGCAATATAAGGAAAACCTCAACATCCCCTCAATGACCTCTTCTTGTTTTACCCATGAAAATAAATAGAGAAAACTAGTTGCATACTTGGAACGTATGAAGGAATACTTTAAGCAGACAAGTCTTCCCTAAGCTGTTGGCACCCTTCCTACAGCACAGACAAGGCTGGGGCAAGCCTGCGGGGTTCATTCCCCCTTGCTTTTCCCAGTTTCCCTCTACTTCTCATAATGCTCCATGACCCCCACAAGGTATTCAAGCTTCTGCTGCTAATATGATGTAAATCCAATATAAACAGAGGTATTTCATTAAACCAAGTTCACTGTCAGTGCAAACAATGGGACCAAGAGCATCACTGGGATGCAGGAGCTGCAGACAGAGGAGCTGGCACAGAGGGAAATACGTGTGCTGGGAGGGGGCTCCCTCTACTGTCCGAATTGAAATAACCTTAAATGTTCAAAGTAACAATTACTTGAATGTTTGAAGTATTCCAATTTGATTTCTATAAAAATTACGTCCATTGTAAATTTATTTAAAATGCCACTGCAAGTACTGTCTGCATCTAACTGTGACAACATCTTTAAGAGCAAAGACACAAAATACTGAAAATGGAGGCCATGGATCTGTGATTGCTCAAGTGACCACATCATCTTGCTGCCACTGGAGAAAAAGAACCAAAATGTACTTATGCACTGAGAGTAGAACTTTGTTTGAAATTAAGAAATCACATAAACATTTCCAGTACCACAAGCTAAAAGGATGCATTAAACATAATGGCATTTCTGTAATTGAAAGAATGCTTCCCAAAATTTTATTGAAGCAGGTCTAATTCAGGTGTTTTACTCTAGTTTCAAATTTTCAAGATGAGATCACAAAATCAAGTTGTAGGAGACAATTTTTTTAAGGAATCTGAATCACCTTCAACTGGAAGGTAGCAAAAAAAATAATTAAAAAAAAAAATCAGGTAGCCTGCTCAGAGTATCTTAACTCCCCAGCCCATGGAAGATTAAATACAGTCAGGATGGAGTGCAGTTTGTGTGCAAAAGACTGCTTTTTTTCAAGCTGTGCCTGAAGCCTGCACTGTTCCCACTGTATGCACATAAGATCATCATTTGACTTTCAACACAATCTTGTAAACCACAGAATAAAACAAGTAAATTGGATATTCTGGTATTGAGAATCATAACATGGAAATTATTAAATAGGAACTATTTACTTCAAGTAATATCTGAAAAATGCAAACAGATGTTTAGAAATTGTAATTACTAAATGCTCATCTCAGTGAGCACCTTCAAGTCAAAACAAGCAGCAAAGTTTAATTGGCTGTAGTGGACCTTTTCTTCTTCCCCACCTCCCAGCACCTTGCAGAGGAAACAGAACCCGCTCCTGCACAAACATCAGCTTTAGTCACCAACTGGCACAACAGGTCCATACAAGACATAGTGAGGTAAAAAAAATCTTAGCGGAAGAAATGACAGAGTAGTAATTACCTGGATAAGTCTCAGGTAGGCACAAAGCCAGCCTGAAGTTCTCCCTCCCAGGTTTGCTGTTGCTGCCATCCTCTTCCCATTTTCTGTCAGAGACCTGCGTCCTCCAGCCTTCCTGCCCTGAGCACACAGACCTCAACACCAAGAGCCTATGGCAAAT
Source organism: Egretta garzetta (assembly GCF_000687185.1). Classification (NCBI taxonomy): domain Eukaryota; kingdom Metazoa; phylum Chordata; class Aves; order Pelecaniformes; family Ardeidae; genus Egretta; species Egretta garzetta. The sequence continues at coordinate 1,608,003 of NW_009266282.1, read as the reverse complement.
CCTGAGGAGATGCCGGTAAACTCTTCCTCCTTGGCACCACAGCTGGGGCTCCCAGGCTGCTCTCCTGCTCCCAATCCACTGGCCCAATCCACTGGCCTTTCTTCCTCGCTGCCCTTCCCTTCTCTCAGTCTCACAACCCCAGCACAGACCAGTGGTGTTCTCCACAGATCCTGAATCCCTTCCCCTACTTCATTACATCTGTAGTCACATTCTCCAGCTGGGTTTCACCCTCCAGCCTCCCTTGAAGCTGCCATCATCTACAGAGTTATTTTCCTTGGCTGAACCCCTGTACTTTCCCTTGCGACTAAGGAAAAAAAGGAGAGCTTACCAGCTCTGGAAGAAGGGGCAGGCAGCCCAAGAAGAGTGGGATCCTGTCAGGTCATGCAGAGAGGAAATTAGAAAGGCAAAAGCCCAGCTGGAATTTAACCTGGCCACTGTTGTAAGGGATAATAAGAAAAGTTTTTATAAATACGTTAACAGCAAAAAGAGCCAGGGAGAACCTCCATCCTCTAGTGGATGCAAGGGGGAACATTGCCACTAAAGACGAGGAAAAGGCAGAGATACTCAATGCCTTCTTTGCCTCGGTCTTTAATGGCCCGACGAGTTATGCCCAGGGTA
>NW_009266282.1:1602059-1606724 GCF_000687185.1 Egretta garzetta | reverse complement strand
GGCTCTGCAGAGAGACCTGGACAGGCTGGATCGATGGGCCGAGGCCAACTGCATGAGGTTCAACAAGGCCAAGTGCCGGGTCCTGCACTTTGGTCACAACAACCCCATGCAGCGCTACAGGCTTGGGGAAGAGTGGCTGGAAAGCTGCTTGGTGGAAAAAGACCTGGGGGTACTGGTTGACAGCCGACTGAACATGAGCCAGCAGTGTGCCCAGGTGGCCAAGAAGGCAAATGGCATCCTGGCCTGTATCAGAAATAGTGTGACCAGCAGGAGTAGGGAAGTGCCCCTGTACTCATGGCTATGCCAGAATCCAGATGTGGTTTGCTAGAATCCGTGTGTGGTTTATTTCATAAGCAGCAGCACTCTTTCAGCTTTTCTGGCCTCTGTCCCATCATCTCTCCTCAACTTCAGTTCACTCATTTAAGTGTCAGAATCTACTGATTTTTTCCTCCTGAGCAGGCATGCTTTGCCCATCCTGTTCCTATAACCTATTCTCACATTTCCACCAGCCCCCTTTTATAAATCTGATTTTAAGCAGCATCTTTAGATCCGTTTCAGACTGATGCTAGATTGATATTGGTGTTGAATTTCTCCAGCAAGCTTCTCTCCTCCGTTCAAGTACAGTATCTTAGACACAGACTTCTGCAGCTACTGAGTTGCCACTTTAAGCAAAAACAAGTTCTTGATCTGCCACTTCACACCCCTTTTTGCAACGTAGAGCAGTGCACATCATCACTGTGGTTTCACCTTCTCTTTACTGAGATCATGTGCTGCTCTTGCTGTTTCTTTCTGTGCTCCACTTCTTTGTTCCACCAATCTTTTTGGCCACATGGATAACTTATTTGCTGCAGTCAGATGGTTTTAAAAAACAGATTAAGAATAGACAATACTGGATTAAACCAAAACCAATCTGCCTCAGCATCCTACCTCAAATAGTGGCCAACAACAATTACTTTAAAGAAGAGTATAAAACCAGCAACAAAAATATGCTATCTTCCTCTATTACCTCCCACCTCCCAAACATTTTTAGCTCATAGGCTTCCTGAACTAGGCAAGATTTCTGTGCATTCCATAATCCTCACAGATTGTTTTACCCAAAGACTAACAAGTTTCCCTGTGGACTCCCATAAACTTCCACCATTTGCATCTGTAGCGAGGGCTTCCACTTCTCACATGCCCGACAAGAACCATCATTTTTCCTTTTGAACCTGTTCTGAGTTTTCTCTGATGCCCTTAGTTCTTGTAATGAAGAAGAAAAATGAGGATCATATAGCCTGTATCCTCACTTGTCATGTCATATCACTTCACAGAATCCCAGAATCCAAGAAAGACAGGGGCTGGAAAGGCCCTCTGGAGATCACCCAGTCCAACCTCCCTGCTCAAGCAGAGTCACCCAGAGCAGGGTGCACAGGACATTGTCCAGGCAGGGTTTGAATATCTCCAGAGAAGGAGACTCCACAGTCCCCCTGGGCAGTCTGTTCCAGGGCTCAGTCAACCTCAAAGTAAAGAAGTTCTTCCTCACATCCAACTGGAACCTCTTCTGCTTCAGTTTGTGCCCACTGCCCCTTGTCCTCGTGCTGGGCACCACTAGGAAGAGTCTGGCTCCATCCTCATGACATCCACCCTTAAGATATTTGTACGTGTTGATGAGATCCCCTCTCAGTCTTCTCTTCTCCAGGCTAAACAAGCCCAGCTCCCCCAGCCTTTCCTCATAGGAGAGATGCTCCAGTCCCTTCATCATCTTTGCAGCCCTCCTCTGGACTCTCTCTAGGAGTTCCTCATCTTTCTTGAACCGGGGAGCCCAGAACTTGTACCTACTTTACTCTTCCAGTCTGCTCAGGGTGTGGCAAGTCAGGAAGACCTTGGCAGCAGCTCTGAGCCCTATAACCAGTCCTATTACCTTTGAGAGTGTAAGATTTTGACTAACCAGACTGGCCTCACTTAAGCCTCAGTTTCCCCCTTCACATCATTACATACTTTATTCCCCCTTTGTTTAGCATTAACATGCTCTCTCTTCCATTCTCTGTCATTTGACACAGCAGTAGGAGCCCCACAGTATCTGCAGGCAGACTTTGCATCATCTAAGTCTCTTGCCAGGAAGACCCTGCTCCTTGGTGTCAGTTTGGCAGGAATGAGCTGTTACTCACTTTTACCTCTCATTTCTCCCTCTTCCTACTGCCTTAATTTCCCAGTTCCATTTCCACTTTGGACCACATAGGAAAAAGGCCAGACAAAAACATTACATGACAGAAAAAAGTCCAAATTACTGCCAGGCTTGCTAGCTCATATGCTATCCTGTCTGCAGGCCTGGGATTGTACATTTTTAGAACATGTTTCAGTGAGGTTCTGAGCTTGTAAGAGGGCACCTTGATTCTGACTGAGACCTGTAAAACACAGGTGCAACAGGGCTCTGTCACGCAGGACTTCAGCGTGGCTGAAGCAATGGCTGGCTTCTGATTTTAAAATCTATATGCTGCTCTTATCCAAAGTCTTTCATTAGGCAAAGGCCCTACATTTACTTACTATGTAATCATTGTCTTCATCTTTGGGACCTTCGCTGTAATACACACGGTAAGCTTTGGCCACTTGGTCAATCTGTGCCTTGGTACCAGTCAATCCGATCAGCTTTGGAGAAAATTCTAGATAGGAGGACATTTAGACATTTTAGTGAAAAGAATCCCACCAAGAGCCTCCTTCTCAGTGCTTTACATTACATGTTGTAAGACATGGAGGAAGGAAACACTCATACCTTTAACATATCTGGCAATGGCTTCTTCGTTGTCCCTCTCAGGATCAATGGTGATGAAGAGTGGGGTCAGATTAGGCAAAGATGGAATTCGATCTGTGACATTAACAATTATTATTTTTCTTAGAAAAATAAGAGTAATTTCTCACCTCCCTTTAAACAAGCTCACAGCCAAGCTATGACAACATTAATCCAAGCCCACCCTATGTGACAAAAAAGGCCATTTTATGCAGCTTAATTTATGTAATCTTTGAATGAAGCAAATGCTGTGAAATCCAACACTTTGTGCTTGTGCTGGGTGAAGCTACACCTCCAGTCTCTCAGCTGGAGACCCTGGTCTGCTTAGGAGAGATGATAAATCGGCTCTTATGCAGAAAACGCCATGGCATGATGCACGTATCAAAGCACAGTGATGTGATGGTGGAGCGCGAGGATAGGTGAGCCTCCACTGTATTTTCTTCACTTCAGTCCATCCTCCCACTGGCTTAGTTACTGTTATCCCTGCTCCGTACTCTTCAGGGCCTGCAGGCTGGGAAAACCACCCCTATCGCACAGCCTTCCCCCAGCCTCCATTCAGTTACTCTCGGAAGAGACTCTCACAGAGATTTGTTCTCAGAATTAATAAAACATGAGGGAAAAAGCCCTAATACACTCCACAACCACTTCCTGGCAAAAATACAATGCAACAGCACTGCTCCCTGTAACCTGCCACCCTCACACTTTATTACCAAGTTCCCTGTTGCAGAAAGATCAGTGCTGTCATCTAAATATCAGATCCTAGTGACAGGCAGATTGATGCATGTATCACTTAGCAATTAATTCAACTATTGAATAGTAGTCAACAGCATTTTTTAAAAAAATACAATCTGTTATTACCATTTGCTATATTTTACCACAATAAACCTGGACCTCCCATAAAAAGGACCGCTATGCCAACCAAATTCCCATACCAATTTCATCTACCACTTCAATCATTTTCTCCAGTTCATCAGGACAGATGTCAGGGCAGTGCGTGAAGCCAAAGTAGATCAGCACCCACTGGCCAATGTAGTCCTTGCTGGTCTTGGGCTGTCCCTCATGGCTGACAAGTGAGAAGGGCCCTCCTAGCAGAGGTTTCCCAATGCCTCGGTTTCGTTCCTTCTCTAGCTCTACAAAAAAACAAGAGGGGATCAAACACACCCATGCCACAATCCACACTGCTTCCCAGGCGAGCCTCAGAAGCAGTCAAGTATCGTGGCCCAGGATGTTAAAACATCAAGATCTACGAATACCCATTGTGCAGAGCCCGATGCAGACAAGACTTCCAAAAACCATTCCATTTTGGGCAAATGCAAGTATACCACTAAACTCCTTTGAAACATAATAATCTCTTTCGTTGTCATCTGATTGTATTCTTTTTTTTAAAAAAAGAGAAAAATGGGTACCTAGCTTTATGTGACACACAAAAATTCACATCCTTTGCAAACTGAAGGTATCCTAAAAATCTGTAATATCTCTGATTTTCAACATTAAAAACATGAAAATGAAATGCATGGGCAGTTACTGCAAGACAGGGAAACACACGCATGCGCCACGCAGAGAAAAACCAATGTGCACACAAAAACCCACCTCTGTGTCTGTGCTGCATCGACTGGCAGCAGCATGCATGATCAGACACAACTATTCTGACACAAAAAGCGTATTTAAGAATTTTAACACACTTAACCTTCAAATTTTTTTAGAATTTTTTTAAGTTTTCTGTAGTGCTTATCTACACACAGGCACAAAGTAGCCCTGTGCGAAGCAGGACGTGATTCAGCGGGACGCTGAAGTGGGTAAAATACACGTGAATACAAAAAATACACCATCTGGATACAAAATACGACACTCCTGCTGCTTCACCCGCCCGGCCACACGCTGGCAGCCCTGGCCGGGTCCCG
>NW_009266282.1:1594731-1601379 GCF_000687185.1 Egretta garzetta | reverse complement strand
CACTGGGGCCATGGCTGCCCTGCCGGCTGGGGATTGCCAGGCCTATCACTTCAGCCCAGCCACACGGTTCCGTGTCGTCGTGCTTGACACCTATGACCTGAGCATCCTGGGCAGGGAGCCGGACAGCCCCTGCTACCAAGAGTCCTTACAGCTGCTGCGGAAGAAGAACCCCAACGACAACCTCAACAGCCCCGCAGGTACCCCCCGGCTTGACCCTTCGGCGGGAAGCATGGGAAGCTGAACCTCTGCTTGCCAGAGCGATCAGGCAGCTCCCAGGGCCAACATCTGGTTGCCAGGGTGCTGAGGCATGTGCCCCATTTCTGTCCACCTCCTCCACCTCCCTCCTGTTGGCTGAGAGCCAATCAGTGGGTCTCTGGGCGGTTACAGGAGATGCTCCACCATACCCGTCATACTGCTCTGGTGCTTCTGGGATGGGTTTATGTTGTGCTGTGTGCCCTGCAGTATCAGAACAAAAGGCAGCCGTTGGTGCAGCAGCTGTTGCAGAGCATAGAGTGGTGCCCACCCTATCCCATGCCGGGGGGAGACCCAAGAGTGGAAATCTTGTGCATGAAGCGTGACCAAAACCCCTGAAAACACTAACAAATAATTTTCTCTTGTTTGTCCAAGGAGGCTGGAGTTTTGATCCAAGAGATGCAAAACCCCAAAGATTATAAATAATCTATTGTAAGCAGGCTTATATAAGGCAAGCAAATAGGGGAGCCACAAGAGGTGTATGCACTTATGCTTAACCTTCTTCTTCACTGCAGGACTCAAAGAACCTTGGTTTGTAGAGTTTAATGGAGGATTTAGCCAAGCCCAGCTGGACTGGTTCAATGAAGTCCTCAAGTCCTCTGATGAAAACCAAGAAAAAGTTATAGTTATGGGTAGGTATACATGGGGGATATACCAGGATATATGCAAAAAAATTTATGTAGCCAATGTATGTTTGCTGAAGAAAACGTGTAGCAGCTTTGCAGCTCTACCGAGGTATGCATGTAACCTGTGAAGTAGGAGAACAGCAACCATGTCTCACATTCCTGCGAGCTTTCTGTATACAGTTATATGTTTGAACTTCCCAGCAAGGAAGGCAAAGTTTGGTTATGCTCAAAGTAACTCTTCGGCTTCTTTCCTTCTCAACTGCAGGTCATCTGCCCATTCATCCAGATGCTTCAGACAGAGTTTGCCTAGCCTGGAATTATGAAGACGCCCTTTCAGTCATACACTCCCATCAGTGCGTGGTCTGCTTTCTTGCAGGGCACCTGCACGACGGTGGCTATTGTTTAGACTCTCATGGAGTTCATCATCTGACTTTGGAGGGGGTTATTGAAACTCCACCGGAAAGCAATGCTTTTGGAACTATTTATGTCTATGAAGATAAAATGATACTAAAGGGAAGGGGCAGAATTTCAGACAGAGTTATGCATTTCTGAAAATGGTAAGCAAATACAAATTGCTCTTCTTCAGGAAGTACGTGGACAAAAAAGCAGGGGATTCAGCTTACTATTTTGCTTGTACAAACATGTGCATGGATGATCCTTAGAGCTTGAACTTGAACATTTTTCTCCTGGATGCAGAATTTTAGAAATTATGTTTCTGTAAGAAAACAGACCTAGTTTCTTTGTGGAGAATAGAGAAGGCCAGTAACCACGTTTGAAATAAATATATTTGAATGCAGAATGTTGACTTGAAATGCCCTGTCCTGAGCGGATTGTTACTTACTGTGAAAAAATGCAAACCATATTATGAATATTGTCCAAAAAGAAGCACATCTTTATATCAGTCAGAATTAAAGCATGAAGAATTGTACCTGCCCAGACGCATTTCAATTTTTTTATTTTTTCTTTTTTAACATCATAGTCAGTAATGTCTCGTGTCTGGCAGAATTAATCCACCTTGTGTAGCCTAATGCAGTCTTTTTAACGTTGCTTTAAAAGCCTAAAGTAATCTTCAAAAAAAGCTAAGCCTGAGGAAAATGGAGACCATCTATGCTACATCATGTAATGCTGCAGATACACCTGCTGGCGAAAAAGCCCTGCTGTGGAAGGACCTAAAGCATGTTGCTGTGCTGCACCTCCACCCATTCTGGCCCTCTCCCAGCCAGCCCATGTGCCCCCTGTATTCACCTGTGCTTCCTTCTCCAGGGCGAGTAGCAGTGGAACATGCTTACTGTCACTGGGCTGCTGTGTGGGTTCTGCTGCCCAGGGACAGAAATTCTGTGAGAAGTGGAGTTGTGACAGTGACCACGTCTGCGGGTGGCAGTCTTGAGTATGCAGCTCACAGGAAATAGAAGATACAGAAGCTTTCATTGCGTTTTCTTTAGAAAAACAGCATTTATTACTCTGTAAAAGCGCAATTTTCAGTTAAAGATAATAGGAAAAATATTTCTTCATATATATTCTCCATATGATTTTAATGTAGGAAGAGAAATACAGATTGCTCAATTTTTCAGTTAATCTCAAGGGGCTATCCAGGCAGGTATCTGGAAGTTTTATGGCTGTAAATAGTCATTTATTGACACAAAGTTTTTGCTTTACTTTTCCCATACATTACAGAACAGTAGATTTCCCGAAGCATGAGGTGGCTGGAGAGTAATCCAGGCGTGCCAGGGTATCTTCAGGGTACCATGAGAACACACATTAGATCAACAAGTGCTTTGAAAATGTACAAAGAAGCCAGATGAACAACAGTTTCCATAGAAAAATTCCTCACTCGGATTTGACAGTGTTCCTCAATGTTTTTAACAAATCTCAGACCGCGCTGAGGGAAGCAGCCAGGCATTCTTGGGTACTATTACACTGATACCAACCTTTCATTAAGAACCAAAAGCAAAGGCAAGTATGGTCAGAATTTTTATTCTGTCCTTTCTCCTACCAGTTAAATCACTGTTTTACAGTGTGTTGGCCAAGATGCTCGCATCTCTTTGTTCACATAAATGTACAGCCATGCAACAAAGGGGAAGAGGGCAACCAGGATTGCAGCGATCAAGCGAACTCCACCCAGTGGACTTCTATAAAAAAGCAAATGCAACAGAGCTACTTCAAATCAGACTGCTATGAAATATTCACACCCAGCTGCAGGTGGAAAGAGCAGCGAGCCTTTGGCTGCTTTAATGCAGCTCCTGCGGATGCACCAGCAGAGTCCTTTACTGGAGAGGCACCACATGCAGCAGAAAGTTTTTCTGCCACTTCAGGCTACATACACCAAGTGAAAAAAAAAATGCACCCTGCTTGCCCAGAGCGCCTGTGACATTTTCCCAGCACAAAGGTACTCTTTGGCAGATGGGGATTTTTCATGCTCCCAGCTAACAGGAATTTAGCAAAGCTGCTACAGCACAGTCCTCAGAAGAGGCTGAGGGGGAGAAGTGTGGAGCCAGTGTAGCCAGGCAGCCGCCCAGAGCCTTCTGCCAGTTCTGCCTGCATCACTTGCCTGCTCCAGTGGATGCAGCAGATGCCAGTACAGAGACCCTCACTGGAAAGTTCTGTGAATCGGGAGCAATGGCAGAAACGGCTTTGCAGTTCGTTAGCCATCATGGCCAATACTCATTGGCCTGTTCCACAGAAGGGGCGCACTGTCCTCATACAATGGGAGAATGTTGCCTGCCCGCGGCAAGGGAGCAGAAAAAATGTTCTGTGCAGCTTTACTTTCCCCCCACAGAGTTTTATCTGTGCAAGATCCTACAGGCTGTAGCACCAGCTACTTAGGTATCTGAGAAGGTTCAGACCGTGATGTGAAGCAGAAAACCAGCAGCCAAAATCAAGTGTTTCCAAGAAGCTAGTCACTAAACTTGGAACACATGGATGGATTTAAAAAAAAAGGAAACAAAACTTACTTTGCTGAACTGCGACAAAGACTCATCCATACTGTAATAATCACCAGACCAAACAACTCTCTAAAAAGCCAAACAAAAAACAGATCAGAAAATAATACAAGCAAGTGTTTACTTTTAAAAAACAAATTTTGCCTCTGCAACAGTAGTGTCTGCTCCTTTGGAGAAGTTCAATATTTACTAGGATTAGAACTATGAAGGTATTTATGTGGCGTAACTTTGCTTCCCACCACAAATCTACGAACACACGACCCAGCTACAGAGCTGCAGAAATTCCTGCTTCCACTTCTTGTTCCACTGCTAAACTCGTATTCCACAGCACATTTCCCTCATTGACAGAGAGCAAAGCAGCAGCCCAGTATTCCAGATGGCAAACAACTGCAGCAGCTGCTGGAGCTTCACCCCAGTACAAGCACCTCCTGTAGGCAACAACTGAATGTCCAGGTAAGAAATCCTCCCTCCCCCTCAATCCTGGGCATTTCAGGACTCAGCAGCCTGTGCCAGATAAAAAAGCACATGGCATCACCTCAAGAGCTTTTAAAACATTAATGATCATTCCTACAGCTCCAGCAAGAGAGCACAAAGCTGTTTCACTGTACTAGTGCCCTGATAAAGCCAGACTTAACTGGGGGCAGTTCTAACTGCCACGATCAGGCAAGCAATCACAACTTTAGGTCTTTTGTCCAACAAATGGCCTGTTTGGAGCACTGCAGTCCTTCCTCCTTGGTTTGATTCTGCTGGGCCAACAGCATTCATGGCGGCAGCCCAGCAAATAAAGGTCAGCAAGGTGACCCCCAGGAGATGGCCTGGTGTGCTGAATTCATGCAGGGGAAAATAAAAATCGCTGCTTACCTGCCTTCCTCTTCATGCAAAATGTTTCCTTGAGCGTAAGCAAACAAAGAGCAAGCCAAGGCAATGGCCCCAACAATACAACCAGCAGAATGAAGGTCACAGAGGCTCCTCCAAACACCGTTATCTGAGGAAAAAAACAGACTGCCAGCAACTGCAGTGTAGCATGAAGTAAACCCTATAAATCAAAAAGCAACTGAGTCACTAAACAAGATGCCTCCACCAAACACACACATCTTGGGCAGGAAGATGGAATCAATACCAGCATTTTATGACCAGGGAAATCTGCTAAAAAGTAGTGTTGAAAATAAACACTGTCAGCCTTGGGGCTTGCTCTCCTAGGAATGCAACTTCTTGGCAGCAGCACCTCAATGAAAACGGTTTCCTATTCTCCCCAGCAAACAAAACAGGCTCCAACGTTCAACATGCATGGAAAAAAAAAAAAATCACAGGGCTGATTACAAATGGGAGTTCTCTTAAGCAGGAGGAACAGCCTTTCTGGAGCTCGCAGCCATAACCAGGCACTGAGCATGACCCCAGAGGACCTCCAGAGCCCAGGGGAGCGAGCCCCAGCTCCCAGCCAGCCATCAGGGGCACCAGGTGACCATCACACTACAGGAGCGTCTTCTCTCACGCTCCCTGGTGAGCCTCTGCCTGAGCTTCTGCCTGCGATGACGTCTCTGCCTGGGGACTGATGTTTTTAACCAGAGAAGTACAGATGATGTGAAATATCTGAATGGGCCCGCACATTCTTGTGGTTTTCCATGTCCAGTCCCAGAGGCTTATGGGGGAGAGGTGAGCAAACGACATGGGCAGCTCTCGCTGATCTCAGCAGTCTTTTCTGGGCACTGACCCCTCCATGCAAGCATTAAAGGTGATGAGCTGCCAAAATCCAAGAGCTCAGCATAACCCAACGTTGTAATTGATTCCCCATTTGGCTGAACTTACTGCAGCTCAGCAGATGCAGAATCTGGGTCTTCCAGAGATTGAATGGCAATTATCCCTTGGTGAATTCACACAATGTCCAGTTACACAATAGTTGTGCTATTTTAATCTTTATTTTCCACAGAGCTTGGCACAAATAACAAAAACCTACTTGTGAGTTTAACGTGCAGATTCTCTGGACCAGCCAAATGCCATCATGTTGAAGCTACACCTATCACACAAATAAACTTCCCTGAAATGTTCAGAGCCACAGGCAACCAACCTTCATGGGTTTGGGCTTTATGAATGCTGCCACTTTACATGCTTCAGGTAGCCAGAACGCCGAGAGCCTGCAACGGTGAGATTTGTGACAACAGCACGTACTGCTGAGGACTTTCTCTTTTGGCATAAGTGTGGTTTTAATTTATTTAGAGCAAGTATTAATCCAGAAAATATACAGTTGCTTGCTATATATAAAAGGTTGTTATTTAAAAATTATTTCTACTGGACGAAAATACAAACCATAAACTATTTTCCATTGTCCTGGACCAAATCTGATCTGACCGCTTCTCGCAATATGTGATGAGGCATTAGGTCCCCCAGCATCTGCCCTTTTGGGGGCAGAATCTGAGCAGAGACGCTGTTTTGCATACCAGTGGCATACCTGTTATTGAAGGGTTAATGCTGACGAGCAGTGTCAGGGCAGCGGGCACCACGTATACAACCTGTAACAGAACGTAGATCCGCTCCTCAGCAAGACTTAGCAAGGCATGGAAGGAGAAGCACCCATGCCCACCAGCGCCTCTGCCCCTTGCAGCAGTTTGCCAGATGTGCGGAGCGGCCGCCAATACCCCTGGCACTGCCAGCGCCCCTCTTCGCCACCCCCAAATCCCCAGCCCTTCCTCAGCTGCGGGGTCACCAAGCCCTCGCCGCCCAACCGGCCCGCGCAAAGCCCCTTGCACCGCATCTCCAGCCACCTGGGACACCCCCCAACCTGCCCCTGTCCCGGGCGGCTCCCCTGGGCGCAGGAGCGCCCTGCCCCGACGCTG
>NW_009266282.1:1587035-1593866 GCF_000687185.1 Egretta garzetta | reverse complement strand
CGGTCCCGGCGAGGCGGGGGCCCTGTCCCTTCCCGCGGTCGCCCCGCCGCGCGCTAGCCAGCCTGCGCGTGACCAGATCGCCCCTCAGCCATTGCCTGTAGCAGGGAAAGCCCAGGTCCGGCCTGGGCTCCCAGCAGAGAAGCGTGGGCAGCGGGCTGCGGGACCCGCTGCCCGGCTACCTTCGAGCTTTGGACCTGCCCAGGGTCCCCAGCCAGGAGGGATGAGGAAGGCGGTTTGGGTCCTGCGGACGGCGGCCAGGGTGGTCAGGAGGGCAGGGAACGAGACAACGAACTGTGGGGTGGCTGCAGAGGTGACAGAGCCGCGCTTTTCCTGGTGGCGTCTGGTGATCCACCAAGGGGCAGTGGCCACAAACAGTGGCTTGGAAGGTTGTGACTGGACATTAGATGGACACTCCCTTTTCACAAGGGGGAATGGACACAAGTTGCTCTTGGGGAGATTCCAACTCGACACGAGAGGGAAATTTTTCACCATGAGAACAGTCACCCATTGGAATAATCCCCCCAGGGGAGGGGTTGACTCCACCACGTTGGACACTGTCAAGATGCAGCTGTACAGGGTGCTGGGCCATCTTGTCTAGACTGGGCTCTTGCCCAGAAAGGTTGGACCAGATGATCCTTGAGGTCCCTTCCAACCTGGGATTCCATGTTCTGTGATTCATCAGAAGGGTCATGCAGCCTGCAGTAGGTGACCCAGACAGGCTGCATGACCTCCATCCTTGGAGATTTCCAAGGCTTACCCAGAAAAGCCATGACTCCCCTGATCCCATGTTGCAACAATCTTGTTTCAATTGGGCTGTTAGACTCGAGACCTCCAGCTATGCCTTCATAGCCACATTTCCACACTTCTGTGATAACTCGTGTGCCTGAAGGAGAATTAGATCTTTGTCTCAGTGAATACACATGAACAAACTTGTACAGTAAAACTGGCAAGCAGTTATGCAAAAATACAAACCCCTTGAGAGGGGCCCTGGAGTCCCTGCTGGAGGTTTGGTAGGAGAGCCCATCTCCAGCTCAGCCAGAGCCTTGCCTATGTTTTCCATGGAGCTTGACCTCAGACCTGCCTCATCACCAAGGATCTCATGGCCATCGCTGGGTTATGTCTGATGCTGGTTACCCCCACCGGACCTGACCCTGACCCATAGGTTGACTTTCCAGCTTGACCTCAGGCTTGCCTTGTCCCTGGCTCTGCCCTGATTGCCCCGCGCCAGGGTGGTGGGACAGGCATTGCCCATGCCACATTGGCAATGGTGTTCCTCCTGGCTCCTGTCCCTTAGGGAGCAGCCAGCCCTTGCTGCTCCCTGATAAGCTCCTTGACCCCATGCAGTTCGTGTGTGCTGATGGCCAGGGGGGCAGGAAGGGGCTGTCAGGGTAGCAGGGGGTGGCTGGAGTGCAGAGCCCTGGCACAGACTGGTTGAGGTTGAGATGGCTGTGGAGCTGCACCACAGTGGGCGGATGGGTGCTGGGGCACAACTGAACTCAGAGAGTTCCCGGGGAGGGATTGGGAACAGCCGTGGCTGGCAGTGCAGCTGCAGATCACACCATTAGCGGTGATGCTGCCAGGCAGGGACCGAGCATTACTGCTGTTCTGAGGGATAACTCCAAGGTCAAGCAGGACCATGCAAGACTAGATACTCATTTTCCAGCATAGGCAAGGCAAAATAAGAAACGTCCTGCAAATCCAGCAGTCTATGTGGGTTCAACTATGAACAGTGAGGCTTCCACTGCGTTTCTGTCCAGTCTGTCCTCATAGTCAAGAACCATCCTGTTTTGTTGTAAAGGACATCATGAGCCCGCCTCTACATCCAACCTATGTGTGAGAGATATTTGTGTTTGCTGTGGTTAACTTTGGCGGTAGGTATCTGAAAGGGTTTTTTTTTCTCTACCATAGAAATAACTAAGCTGACAGAGAGCTGGCATGGCAGAAGAGAAGGAGCTGTCTCCAGAAAGGCCTCCGGTTACACTGCAAGAGTGAGCATCAGCTCCAAGGATCTCCAGTGAGCTTGTCACAAGCGTCTTGTGTTTCCCAGGGGACTTGAACAGATGTGGCACTGGGTGTGACAGCTATGCCAGGGCTTGGAAATTTGGTGATGTTGAAGAATCATGGGTGTAGGAGAGGAATGATGAAGCAGGGATAAGAGGAGACTTCGTTCTTTTCCTTGCCAAGAAATTGGGATTCAAATGGAAATTTTTGTAATGTCTCAATGGTTGTCATGGTTTAACCCCAACCGGCAACTGAGCCCACCCCAGCTGCTTGACCTTCTTCCTTCTTCCCCCAGTTTCTATACTCCCTCCAAGCATGACGTCATATGGTATGGAATATCCCTTTGGCCAGTTGGGGTCAGCTGTCCTGGCTGTGCCCCCTCCCAACTTCTTGTGCACCTGGCAGAGCAAGGGAAGCTGAAAAGTCCTTGAGTGGTGTAAGCACTACTTAGCAAGAACTAAAACATCAGTGTGTTATCAATATTCTTATCCTAAATCCAAAACACAGCCCCATACCAGCTACTAGGAAGAAGAAACCAAACCCAGCACAATGGTCTAGGGTTAGGTTTGTATTTAAGAATAGATTCAGTCTTTTTGTGTTGTCTTGAGAACAAAAAGGGTATTGCTCAGAAGAACAGTACTGCCTTGTTATTCACTGATCATTTATGACCAAAAGTGATAATTAGTGATGAATTGAAAGCGGGCCTTCTAGAAATGTTATCTCTACCATATTCCACTACCAAACCTGAGCCTCTGTCAGATCATTTCTCTCACTGATTTCAGTAACGGCAAAACACAGCCCCCTCAGCCCCCAACAGAATTAGGCCTTGCTGAACCATTATTCAGAGGACATGTGAATGTGTCCACACTTGTGGAGAGGGTTAATGCTCATCTTCTCCTGTTATTTTTAACTGAGTCTTTCCTTGAGCAGGTTATGAGAGATGAAATTACTGCAGAGAAGCCACAGAGAAGTGAGAGCCATCTTTGTAGACGGCTGCCATTGTTACAGCTTCACAGAGTAGGCTTTATGGTTCATCATAATTGTGTCATTCTGTACCTTAAACAGCTGCTGGCAGCTGCAGGCAGAACAGCAGGCCATGCTCACTATAGCTAGATCCCTCCCGACATTTAATTTGATTCACATTCCCGTCTCGAGGCCCAGGAAAATTAAACCACTCTCTACAGGCACCCGTAATAGTACGACTTTCCTGTTCACAAGCACTCCAGGAAGGGACTACAAATGCTTAAAGGGAAGCCAGGGAACTTCATGTTCTGTTCTCCTCTTACCAAACCCTGCTTGATGCATGGATTAGCAACAGTCCAAACATCCCTGCAGTTTCTCAGTAGGTCCCCATGGAGCTGCACTCCCTTGCTGAGGCACCATGAACAGCACCATATGCCTGGTTTGGGACTTTTAAGGAGGCAGGACCTGACCAGAGAACACTCAGCAACATTTGCCTTTGTGGTGTAACCTCTGTCCCCAGGTCTTCAGTCCCTTCCCCTCACCTTGGAAGAAGCAGTGCTCTAGTAATGAACCTAGTAATGTGCTCCAGTAAGGAATTGCATTCATGGCTTGTTTCCAGCTCCAGGACAGGGTTTTGAATGTATTTTCTAAGGGAGGGAGGTGTCTTGGGTTAGAAAATGGCAATGTCAAAGATTAAAAAAGTAATAGTGGTGGTAAAAAGAGAGAAGAGTGTAAGAGACAGTGTCCTTCATTAGAGTAATTTATATGATAGGAAAATAAAAGCAGAGAAGCTTTTCAGGCACACCAGCTCTTCTTCTTGTGGGAAACAAAATAATCATAGAATTGAGGTTGGAAAAGAGCTTTAAGATCATCAAGCCCAACCGTTCCCTTAACCCTGCCATCCCACCACTAAACCCTGGCCCTAAGCACCTCGTCTGCCCGGCTTTTAAATACCCCCAGGGGTGGGGACTCGACCCCTTCCCTGGGCAGCCCCTTCCAGTGCTTGACAACCCTTTCGGTGAAGGAATTTTTCCCGATGTCCAACCTAAACCTGCCCTGGCACAACTTGAGGCCATTTCCCCTCATCCCATCGCCCGTTCCCTGGGAACAGAGACTGACCCCCCTGGTTCCTCCCTCCTCTCAGGCAGTTGTAGGGAGTGATAAGGGCTCCCCTCAGCCTCCTCTTCTCCAGGCTGAACACCCCCAGGGCCCCCAGATGCTCCCCAGCAGCCTTGGGCTCCAGATGCCTTACCTACACCATTCCTGATACAAGCCAGGATGCTGTTGGCCCTCTTGGCCACCGGGGCACACTGCTGGCTCATAATCAGCTGCCTGTTGACCAACACCCCCAGGTTCTTTTCCGCCAGGCAGCCTTCCAGCCACTCTTCCCCATGCCTGTAGTGTTGTGTGGGGTTGTTGTGATCCAAGTGCAGGATGTGGACCTTGGCCTTGTTGAACCTCACACAACTGGCCTGGGCCCATGGATCCAGCCTGGCCAGGTCCCTCTGCAGAGCCCTCCTCCCCTCCAGCAGATCTACACTTCCACCCAGCTCAGTGTCATCTGCAAACTGACTGAGGGTGCCCTCGATCCCCTCGTCCAGGGCATTGATAAAGAAAATTATGAATTAAAGAAAATTATTAACTACTGTCTGACTTTTCCAACTGTATCAGCTGATCTTACAAAAAGAAAATTCAGCTGTGATGAACTCTATGACTCTCTCATTTGTCTGGTCACAAGCTGTTGCGCAAACCTACCCAGCCCACCTGGTTTCTGTGCCACGGCTGGGCTGCTGTTTGCCACATCGCCGGTGCTGGGCTGCAGTCCGGAGGCTTCTGGAAAGCAGCTGGGAGAAACTGGTGGAGAGTAGGAGGGAGGCAGAGGAGCAGCTGGACAGGCACCACCAGCACCCTGCGTGTGGTGGGGCTGGGCTTCTGCCGAGGGGAAGGAGCTACTGGGCTGGCAGAGCACAGCTTCTGCTGGCACCTGGGGGGATGGCGTGGGGGTTTGACAGCCTGGCAAGCAAGCAAAGTTCAGTGACACAAGGGCAAGAGAGGGCAAAAGGCCCGACCGTCTCTTGTGAGGATGCGGGGGTAAGGAGGGGATTGCTTTACCAACTGTGGCATCTGAACCTGGCTCATTCATTGCTGCTCTAATTCAAAAGCAATCGGGCTGTAGTGTGTTTCAGAAATAAAAAGGATTTTTAGCGTTTGGTGTGCTTACTGCAAAGGAAAGACCAAGGCTGTTCACTTTAAAGTTTTACCAACTATCATGAGTGCTTGCTATAACCACCCCCCTCCGTGGATACTTTGACTGCAGAGCCTCCAGCAATTCTGCTTTCTCCCATAAGAGGGAGGCCAAGAACACTCAGTACCCTTGAGTATAATTTGAGCTACTTGAAAATTAGTTCCTCAATATTAGACAAAACGTTTTCCCTCCTTATGCCTCTCTGGAGTCTGCTACTTAGCCCATACAAGCCCAAGCTTATCTCCAGTTCAGCAGCTCTGCCTGTACAGGACAGAGGCTTTTGAATGGAAGCGCTGCAGGGATGGACCCTGGGGTATCGGGAGAGCCGGGCTGTTTCCCAGGAGCCTGTACCAGAGATGTTACTGAACCATTGCCACCGTCACCCGTCCCAGTCACCCACTCTGTAATAGCGCCCATCCTTGTGGACACTGATGACGCTGCCATTGATGACCATAGATTGGTTTTGATCGGATCAAAACTGCTTAAGAGGCTCCGGGTGGGCAGGTGAAGGGCTCAGGGGCTTTGGTGCATCCCTGGCCCCAGGACGCTGACTGCAATTCAGATAGGGACATCTGGCGAAAAATGCATGGTTACACTGTTGATATTGCCAAAAGGGCTTCAGTTTTAGCTGCCCTAACCGGTGATTCAGGTGCCATGAGCAGGGAAGGACAGAGCCCACCTTACTGAGAGGGCAGCAGCCCCATGTTCACTGATTTCCCAGCTTCAGGGGATACGTGTCTGAAGCATTCAATAGATTGACTTGTCCTCTTTATAATCCTATACTAACAACCTTCTTCCTACCTCATTAGTTTTACAGAGCTTACCCAAACTGATCTTGTTTATGCTTTGTCAGCTGCTTTCTTTAATCCTCATTTAAAGTCCTTCGCAATTCCCAGAAAAGTTCTGGAACGACTCGTTAAACAACGCGCTCACACGTGCCTGGAGTACAACAAGGGGATGGACAACTGCCACCATGAACTCATTAGGAACAAATGCTGACAAACCAGTTGGTGTCCCGGTATTCCACAATTTTTTAGGCATGAAGTGAAAAGCAGCAGATGTCATGTATCGTGACTTCAGGAAGGTTTTTAACACTGGCTGCCCTGACCCTCTCTCAAGAAGGTATGACCACATGGTGAGTGCAAAACTGGTGAGAGAATTGTACCTTGAGTGCTAATTATCAGTGGTCATCAAAATGGAGGGACGCATTGAAGGGATTTTGGCAGGGGTCTATTCTGATGCCAGATCTTTTTAATCACTTCAGTTCACAGCCTGGATGATTAACACCCATGAGTGCCTTACTAAACCTGCAGGTTGCTCCAGGCTGTGAAGGACAGCAAAGACAACAGAATTCAGCACTAGACTGAGAAATGGGAGACGTGGGCTGAAAACTGTAGGGCAAAATTCAACAGGTACAACTTTGAGCGATACCTTTATGAACAGCGAGCCACACAAATACAGGTGCGGGAACAACTAGGTGGGTGCAGTTTTTCAAAAAAGAGTCCAAGGTATAAAGGAGAGCAAACTGAACACCAGCAACAGGGAAGGCAAACACCACTGTGGAGCATATCAGCCAGGAATGTAGCCTCCAGGACAAGCTGGAGCGATGTGCCTAGCTAGGG
>NW_009266282.1:1584318-1587020 GCF_000687185.1 Egretta garzetta | reverse complement strand
TCAAAAAAGGCAGATCAACAGAAAAAAAAAGGAAGAGGAGGTCAGTGAGCATGCTGGGGGGCACAGAAAACATGAAGAAAGGCTGAAAGAATTGAGTTGATGTAGTCTGTAGAACAGAAAGCTGGAGCAAGGCAGGGAAGGGAAACATGACAGTCATCAAGTGCCTGAGAGGCCACTTCAAAGGCGGACACAGCCAGAGCAAACAGGCCAGGATATAAAGGATTTCAGCTCAGACAAAAAAGCTGAAGTTAGGCTTTCAGATAATGCCAGGATAGAAGTGTGCCAGAACAGACTGCTGGGGCGTGGTGCAATCTCCATCACTGGAGGTCCTTAAGAACAGGTTTCACAAACATCTGTCAGGACAGGTATCATTTATCCTCCCAGCTCTGTGGGGGGGGGGGGGGGGGAAGGATAAACAGTATGATTCTGCCTAATTGTAAGCAAACCACATGCGGGTGGCACAAGGCAGAGGTGGAAGCCAGCTGTCAGCTTCTGCCAGTGTTTGCCAGCAGGCACTGGGCTTCTGTATCACAACCTGCAAGATGCCAGCTTTGGGCCCTCTTGGTTAAGGTGGAAGAGAAGGCTTAAGCAAGACAGGGAAGCTGTAGAATTAGGGAGGTGAATGTCTTTTGTGTCAGGATCTGGGCTGCACCCCCCTCCCCAGGAGTTTAACTTCAAGCATTTAAGGCCAGTTTGCTGGTAAGAGCAAGTAGTTTAATAAGCATCAGGTGGCTTCAGAGCACTTTGAAAATAAAGCTGGAAGAAGCAGCAGGTAGAGAAACCTCTCTTCACTCTTTTCCTTGGGAGCTGTTTTTAGCCAAAGCTTTTACTTTGGTTCCTACCTGAGCTACATTCCAGCTTTGCTGCTGCTGTGCGTGGCCATGTCCTGGGGCCATGAGCCAGACCCTGACATGGGGACTTGGCTTAACCCCAGACCTGCCTCACTGCAGGAGACTTGTCTGGAGTCCAGGCTGAACCTGGTTACTGCCACAGGACCTGCCCTGCTCACCTTGCTCAGTTCTGGGCTCCTGCTGCTGAGGCTATTGCCTGTCCACCTCCCGCGCTGCTCCTGCGACCACTTCCTTGCAGAGCAGCTGTCCTTGGTGTTCCCCGGCACCACATGGGTGAAGATACAGGGTTGGGATCCTGCTCTGTGCTAGGCAGTGAGGTGTCCCATATGGGAATATGTGAGGAGAGAATAGGGGTGCGCCTTCACCTGGACACGTGTGCTTGTGCTGCCACGTGCTGTGGGGCCTGTGGTTTTTGTTAGGGGCTCTGCCAGGCACCGGCACTGATGGTTGCCACCCACGGTGCCCACGGAAGTCATGTCCAGGAAGGGCTGTTCTTGTGGGAATATCTGGGTGTGGGTGCTTCCCGTTCCTTTCCAACCAAAGCGGTGGAGGGGACAGACTGTGCGCAGCTTTGAAAGAGTCAGCAATGTCCCCAGAGAGAGCAGAGGCCAGGGGGGGACAGCATAGGGTAGCAGCTTAAGTTCAAAACCAGCAAATTTGTTACTGGGATTTTGGCCTGAGTACGTGAGGAGGTGATGGTGTTGCCCAAGGCAAAGGAAAGCTGCATCCCTGACAGGGAGGAAGGTGACTTTGCCGGACTAGCAGGAGTTGGGAGGATGGTGCAGAAAGAGGGAGATGGTCAGGACCACCTCTGCCCCCTTCTCCCACCTCCTGGCAAAGGTGAGCTCTGCAGGGTGTGAGATACTCGCTGGAGAGCAGGGTTTGGCCAGAAGGCTGGGCGCTTTCTGTGCCCCAGGGACTACTTCTTGGGTCTCAGCCCATCTCCCTGACCCCATGTGCAGCTGAGCAGGGAAAACAGAAGACTCTGGGACAGGAGAAGATGCTTTCCAAAGCTCAAAGCACAAGAGGAAAGAAAAATCTTGGCCTTAACGTGAGGAGAGGCAAATAAATATGATCTGAGGGAGAAAGAAGAAAAAATGAAGGTCAGAAGGGGAGGCAGCTCCTGCCCCAACCTCTTTCCCCCATTGCATTTGCACTTGTACAAAGGGCGGCGGTTGGCAGCTGCTGCAGGCGCATCCAGTACACGTTCAGGACTTGAGGCATTTGCTCTGTCACCACCTTCATGAGATGCATGGAGAAGCCTGGGCGATGGAGGAGCAGGGAAAGAATCTGCATGCTCCTGTCTAGCACTTGGGTGTCCCAGCTCTTTTGTCAGCAGATCTCAGTTCATAAAGGAGGTCAGTATTATTTCTGTTACGCAGATTAGGAAACAAGGACTCTTGTAAGGGAAGGGACTTGCCCAAGTCATGCAGCAGGCTGGGGCAAGAGCCCACGTCTCTGGGGGGGCCCATTTCACTGCTCTAATGCCTGGCACGTGCTGTCCTTGCGACTGAGACTGCAAGTTTGCCAGAGTTGGAAGTAGGATCAGGAACAATGTGCTGGAATGAACAGCAGTGGCTAGCGGAGGACAGGAAACATGGAGGAGATGGATGGTGGCAGAAAGGGGACGATGCCCTGGGTATCACGGAAAGCACGGGAGGAAGTTATGCCCTGCAGTGGCCGGCGAAGAGGTCTTGGGGAAGACACGAGAAGTTTGCAAGTAGCTGCTTGTGTAGGAGGAAAAGTCATGGGTGAGGATGAGAAATCCGACAAAACCGCTTGGACCAACTGCTAGCCCTCACAGGGCCTCCCCGGGAGGGAAGACGGAGGCCGAGGGGAGACGGAACTCGG
>NW_009266282.1:1548050-1583052 GCF_000687185.1 Egretta garzetta | reverse complement strand
GCCCGCAGCGGCCGCTCTCCCCCGGCCCTCTCCTCCAGGCTGTGGATTCTTCTCAAAGCAGATGTTGAAGTAAAACCAGCCCAACGGTGAACGTCTGGCTCAGCCTTGCTTAATTCTGATGTTAATTTACGGTGTTTCAGTAGGGTCACGTTGCCAGGGTTCTCGATGGCACTTGTTGATGGTTGAGCACTCTTGCAAAAACGGTGGATATTTATTATTCAGAAAAGCTGCAGCAAACACCTTTCGAGTTTTTCCTTTAAAGTTAGAGCACTGAAGAACACTCTCGCTTGAGCAACATCTTAGGCTTTGTTAGGCTGAGGCGGTGCAGTCTTGGTTTTTTTTTTTTTTATTATTATTTTAACCCAGGGATGATGATACTAAAGCAGCTGTTTGCCCTGTTTTGAGAACTCTTTATTCTTCAATAGAACAAGGAAAGGTTGTCCTGAGAGAGGGGCAGGTGCTCTCAGCAACTAATGTTTGCTGTACTCTGTGTTTTGCCCTGCTAGGACAGACTGCACTGAGGCTGATGAGGACCTGTTCGGGCAGAGAACCGATGCTATAAACTAAAGAGTTTGGTACACTTGGAACAGAAAGGTGAATTTTTGCTGTTTGCAGCTTCTCCCTGTGAAACTCCCATGCTTGCTTGATGAAGGAGCAGGCACCTGCTGGGCCCTGGTATTGCCCATCCTTACAACGCCTGTCAGAAACCAGAATCCCAAGCCATGTAAATTAAGTGCACAGATTAAAAACTTGACCACGATATGCCAAAGTGGTTGTGATAAAACAAGAAATAGCCTCATTGCAGTGCAGTTACAGCTCTCCATGCTGCCCCTTGTATTCCCACCTGACCCCTGGTTTTCATATTTATGAATCGTTCCCCCAAATTCCGTGTATTTTCAGGGCTGAGAGTTGGTTTTGCACCCTGACTGGAGAACCTGGGATGGCCTGTAAGTTTGCTATAATAGAGCATCTGCATTCTTTCTCCAGGTGGAGGACTGGAGGTTGTTTCCTTTGTATTTGGTTTAAAGCAGCTATTTAAATATGAATTCAGGATGCCTGGGCTGGTTTGATGATATGCAAGTTTTTGTGGTGAAAGCTGGTGTTAGGGTTGTTTGGGTTTTTTTTAAGGTGACCGATGAGTGTTCAGGTCCTTGGGGAGGAGCTGAGCATAGGATCCTGGGTGCACTCTGGAGGAGCAGGTTGCTGTGGCAGTGGAGGTGAAGGCAGGTTCCTGGAGCCAGCAAGAAACTCCATCCCAGGAGGACAAACCTCTGCCATTGTGCACCACCTGTGCGAAGCTGAGGGAGCTGTGGGTGGGATGGGAAGGGGCTGACCGTGCCTGCAGGTGGTCTGCAGCTTGTTGTGGCAGGTCCCACTGCTCCCACCGCTGCACTGTGGCCTTGCCCCAGGCTCATGTCCCACTAGCGCTGGCTCCCTGCTGACGCCAAGGCAAGCTGAGCTGCTGCAAAGCAAACCCACCCAGGAGTGGTGACGGACGCCCAGTGTTTGCTTGTGGTGGTGTCTGGTGAGCACTGGTGCAGGGGAGGTGCGGGAATACATTACTGGGTGGGGAGAAAAGTAGGTAGGACTGCGTCAGCGTTGATTTAATTGGCTTAAGCAGTATGGCGAGGTGGAGCGGGGAAGTCATTAAGCTGGAAACAAGTAATTATAGTTTTTAAAAAAAAAAGTTTTGCTCAGTTAATTTTCAGCCAGAACCACTCTGTGACCCGGCTTGTGCAATTGCTGCTGTGAGGGAGAGGGTGGGAGGGCTCTCACGGCTTTGGCCGGGCTGTGGCAGTGTTCCTCTGGACACCAATCCTTTGCTTTTGAAGGCTGTGTCTGGAGGACACGTGCTTGGGCAAGCTGGCCTCAGGTGGGAGCCTCTCGCCAGGGGTTTCTGTTCTGATACGAGGGCTGGTGGTTTTGTAAGGGCTGTCTGCTGTCAGGGAGTTTGGCAGGGGCTGGGGGTGGGGAGAAGGCGCAGGGGACTGTGGTGTGGTGGAGAAATCTTCATGGACATTGAGGCCCATCACGTTGATGTCTGGAGCTGGGGCAGCAGATCTAAAAGGTCTCCACAGGCCACGCTGGTTTGTTTTTAATTTGATGTCCTATGGTATTTTTGATGTGCACAGGCTAAAGCCCCTCCAGGTGACAACACTGAGACAAAGGGACACCAGCTGTCCTCACGCTGGGCTTGCTGTGCAGCCACGGCCCTCAGGCTTTGTCATCGGGCACGGGGTTGCTTCAGGTCTTCTCACCCTTCGTGTTCCGTGTGCCGCAGCTTCATGCTTGTGTCTTTTCCTGGCTAATTGCCCATGAACCTGGGAGCTTCATTTCTTCCCAAAGGGTCATCTTGGCCAGCGCGGTTGGTGGTGCCGTGTTCAAGGCACGGTTGACAGCTCAGAGATGAGGGAGAGCTGGAATTCTAAGTATTGAAAATAGATCCTGTTTCGTAATTTTTGAAATGGCAATTTTTGTTTGTGACATGCAGGCTGAAGTCTATCTGTATGCCGGTGGCTGCTGGTGTGAAGAATGGTTGTAGTTAGCGTGTAATGTTACCAGTACAGGAGCAGTCCTGCGTATTTAGTGTCCTGGGCATTTTGTGGAGAAAACAGAGATTCTGCGGGAAGTAGGATATTCTACTTTGACAATGATTTAAGGAAAAACAACACCCAAACTGTAATTGGAGCAATTTTGCCTTTCTGTCGTTGCCAAAATTAGTGATAGTCTTTACTGCTGGCATGATGTAGAAAATTATCATTTGGAGAATGGTGGTGTGAAATCTAGAAATATAATTAATTCCAAGGCAGAGGAAGAATTTTGATTCTAATTGCAACCTGTGGAGTCACTCATCCTACCTCCTGTGCCAAGCAGGAGCTGGGACTGCTGCCTGTTACAGATTCAGCTCCTGCATTCGACATTTGGCAAGACTGGAGGCAACTGGGACTTCTCAAGGTACTTGCTGCTTTCTGTTGGAAGCAAGGCACATGTACTGTATGAGTCTTTTCAGAGCGTACATGATGGTTCAGAGGTGTTGGGTGGGAATTCCCAACCCGTTCAGCTGGATTTTGGGATTCTTTGTTCCCTTCAAATTTGTGGTCCTGTCTGTTCCCCCATTGAGGCCTTTGCCCTCTCTACCCCACTCCAGCCATAACCTTTCTGCTTTTAGCAAATATCAGAGGAGGTCCATATCTGGTTAGAGAGTCCTGTGGGAATGAGGTGAGGTCCTGGGCAGGGAGGTTGCCAAGGGGTACCTGAGTGCATAAGGAGCCAAACTAGAGCCCCGCTCTCGCCCTTGGGTGCCATTCAGGATGTTTCTGCCGATGTACGAGGAAGCTCTGCCCTGTACCGTGCTCTGCCTGGCGAAAAAGAGCTGCTGGGAGGCTTTTTGAGAGGTCAGGAGCCATTCATGTTTGGCAGATGGCGGAATTGGTGAGCCCTGCGATGGACTTGGTCAGATGAATGGTGTCAGTATGCAGTCTACGCTGTGTCTTTGGGGTAATCGTAGGGACTTCAGACAGCGCTGTCAAAACCAAAATATTTATTTGAAACCGTTTGCGAGTATCACTGTAATGGTGCAATCCTCGGTATGGGAATTTGGTGATAGATGCCGTGACTCCTGTATCCTCTTCCTCTTCGTGTTGCTGCCTTTGTGAGTGCAAGGAGTGACCTGAGCAGCTCTGCTCCCCGCTGCTGAAAGTGCTCCTGGACCCAGGCCCGGCGGAGGAGAGGGACAAGATGTTGATGCCTCGATGTTGAGATGTTGGATCTGCTGGGGCACAGTGTGGGCACTGTCAGAAGGCTCGCAGGTGGACTTACCTCTCTGAGCAGAGGGGCATAATGGATGGAGAAAGTAAGAGGAGCCCTGGGAAAGGTGGCAGTTTGCTTTGGGAACCTCAGAGAGGGGATTTGGGGAACAAGAAGGCAGTGGAGAGGTGGAGGGGTTCTGAAGCAAAGCGAGCAGCAGGTTAGGTATGAAGCAGCATATGAATGGCCAGCTGAAATGACACATATGATGTAGATAAGAAAACAAGGAAGATGGAAAAGGACAAGATAAGAAAAGGGGAGACTGGAGGGGAGAATTAATCCTTGTCCTCAGTAGGTACTAAAATAAGTGTTATCTGTCATGGTGTATTAATTACCTGTTCTTATTCTAGTGTAGGCAAGTGAGTTGTATCTTTAGCAGGAGGGAACTGATTGAATAAAATCAGGAGTTGACTGCACTTACCTTGCCCGCAGTGGAGTTATAAAGCTGGTGCATGTTAACGTATGCCAGCAGATTTGTCAGATTGATGGGTGTACATCTACTGGGATGCGTTTGCAATTATTATGGAAGGTAAAGATAGTTGTGCGGTGAGCAAACCAGTGTGTTTCAGTTTGGTTGTGCCTACCAGTTTATTCCTGTACAGCATCTCTGCCAGGATCTGGCTGACCATATCTGCTTTGTGTTTGAGTCTGTGTATACCTCTGCCTGTAGGACTGTTTTTATATGTAAGCTGTGTTTTTCCATTTTCATTTACTTGTAATCAACTGACTTTCTTAATATGTCTGTTTTCTTGGTAAAGGGGCAGCCCAAAAATACCAGTTAGTCTTATCGGATGCTGGGGAGCTTTTTCAGTTATTTTAGGCTGATTTGACGGAGCCGACAGGAGTGGAAATCGCACTGTTACCTGTCAAAACGAGGGCCATCCAGCGAGAGAAAGATGAGTTTTGTGAGGACGGAATAAAAAAAAAAGAGAAAATACGTACTTTCCAACCTTGATTTTGTTGAGGAGTTCCCCAAATGGGATGTGTTCCTAGTCCCGGCGTGTATGAGTGAAGCATTACTTACAGGAGTTTTGTGTAACCACATCAAGCTCTGCGTGTATCAAACGAACATAACCACCTTGTTAGCATTGTATAGCTGGGACGTGATCGCTGCCTTTGAAGTCAGGTGTCTTCTGTTGGATTGAGGTTTGATAAGATTTTACATGAGTTGAAAGAAAAACGGAGGTCTGCTTCCCAATGGGAAGGCCTGTGGAGGCTGGAAAGAAACAGTGCACGAGAGAAAGTGGACAGCACAGGGTGTTTGTGCAGTGTCTGCCCTGCAGGGCAGGGGCTGGCAGCAGACGTCCGTCCAAGTTTCACTGAAGTGATGTTTATAAAGAAGGTACAGAAATCTGAATGGACGTGATGCTTCGGGCATCCTCTCCAAGGCTGGAGTGCGCCGATCTGAACCAGCACCTTTCAAAAGCTGGCCATGTTCCCAGATCTCGTGTACCTTATTTAAAATGGACTGCACTGTATTCACCAAAGACACAGATGCCTCCTTAGATGTGTATGGGTTTGTTGCCTTCTGCTCTCTGCTGAGACACCGGTGTCCCGCTTGGGGAGGTGGGAACTGCTGGGCTGCAGCAGCAGGGTGAAGAAACCTGGCTGATTTGGGCAATTGAACCTTTTCATCGTGGTTTTGGGCTTGTCACATTGGGGCATGGACTCTGCCATGGCAATTTGATGTTGCTAGAGCTTGTCCAGAGAAGGGCAACAAAGCTGGGACCCAGGGAACGGGCGATGGGACAAGGGGAAATGGCCTCAAGTTGTGCCAGGGCAGGTTTAGGTTGGACACTGGGAAAAATTCCTTCCCCAAAAGGGCTGTCAAGCACTGGAAGGGGCTGCCCAGGGAAGGGGTCGAGTCCCCATCCCTGGGTGTATTTAAAAGACGGGCGGACAAGGTGCTTAGGGCCAGGGTTTAGTGGTGGGATGGCAGGGTTAAGGGAATGGTTGGGCTTGATGATTTTAAAGGGCTTTTCCAACCTAAACGATTTTATGATTCTGTGATTTTATTGTATGATATGGCCTCCTGCTTTGGAGAGATGGACAAATGTTTTGGGGATTCCTGTGTTGATCCTGGTCACTTATGGTTGGGCTCTAAGAGCTCTTCTACAACAAGAAACGCAGTCCCTGTAAAGACACCAGTTCAGGAGAGTCTGTGTCTTTAAGTCAGCTGGTCCAGTAGTTACTGCATTTTAAAGCTGGTTTGTTTGGGTTTTTTATATTGGTTTGGTCGGTTTCTGGTTATTGGTTGCAGAGGAGCAGTCTCCAGCAATCTCCCCGTGCAGTTGCTGTGCTGCTCACTTGGCCAGGGTCTTCAGTAATGCAAATCCTGCACCGTGTTATCCCTGTCTGCTGGTGTTCCCTGCGAAGGGCTTCTGTCTTCTGGATCCTCGGATTTCTTTTTATCTTGCAGGCTTGTTTGATTGCAGAAGCAGCATGTGAGTGGTGGGTAAATGACAGTGCAGTGCCTGTTGGGCACTGAAAAATCTCTTCCCTTTAAAAAGGTGTGTTGCTGTAGCTGGATTAATTAACGTGCAGTAGCTGATGCGTGGTAAATCCCTAGTGAGAAACACTTCACCTGTATTTCTTCAGTTCAGCTCGTAGATAACTTGACTGCTCTGTCTCTTCTAGGCTTTGACAGTGGAATAGCTAATGCCTGTTGGTTACCCCTTCACATGCAAGTGCCACTCTTGGCGATGACAGCCCTTCTGTTTGGGGGGGTATCTGAAACAAAAGCCGGGAGGCTCACCCCTCTCAGCAGGCAACTGACTTGGATGTTTAGGGTGACTGCTAAAATAGAAAAATATGTAATTATCAAAATCAATGAGAAAGAAAGTGCTGTAAGTTATTCTGAAGGTGCCTAGGGGTTAAGTCATTGTCCGTAGAGCATGGAATTGCAAGGAGGGTGTGTTTCCTCTCTTTCTTCTGGGACGAGGTCGTGGGAAGGATTTGTGGAGCCTTGAAGCCCTCTTTGGTTTTTACTCTGGGTTCTTCTGGTTGTCTGAACAAGACAGAGTGATTTTTGCTGTGACTCTGCACCCTGGTTTATATCCCTGTTCCACCTACTTATACCATTGCTGACTTGTTGGACAAGTTCTCAATGTTACGAATCTCTTGCTGAGGTTTGCTAGGTGGACTTGTACAAACTGCATGCATGATGCTTGGAAAGCTGGTGCTGCACGTGGCACAGCATGTGGCAGCCTCTCAATTCCTGTGTTATGAGTTTTGTGTTGACCGCAAGCACTGCCCTGTGCCTTTAACACGCACAGCCCATCTATCTGTTCACCTTGTAGGCATCTCCCTTGTTGAGGCTGTGTTGGTGCCTTCACCCTGACCGGTCCTGGCTCAGGACCCCTGAGCTGCAGTGCTGGTGAGGGGGTTGGATGATGCTGCTGGGGCTGGCAGGAGGGGGGGAAACCAACCTTCCCTGGGCAGGCGGAGAGCATGGCGGCTTGGCTCCGTCACTTGTCAAACCCTGCCTGTACGGCACGCTGGACGTGTGTTCATCCCGAATCCCATGCCCACTAAACTAATCTAAGCCTAAGTCAGTTGCTCACATCTGGAAGCAGGTCCCGTTGCAAGCTGAGGTTGAGCGCTGGCGCTGTGTCAGCGTCCACGGCCCAGCAGCCGTCATAGCTCGCGTCGCTGGCAGGGCAGGGCTGTGCGGCCGTGGGACAGCCCGATGCTTCTGACTCACCCAGGAGCCTCTCTGCTGCCAGACGGCCCCGCTGCCAAAATAATTCGTGTGGCCTCCCCAGCTGCTGTCTTTCCTGAGTGTATTGCTGGTGCGGGCAGTGGATGCAGTTAGTTCATCTGGCTCCTATTTTTCTGTAGTTTGGGGGTTTTTTTTGTGCATGTTTGTGTTTGCTTGTCAGGGATCAAGCAAATTTCCCCAGCTGCATTGTGCTGGCAAGCTGCAAGTGTAAGAGATCAGTACTCTGGTGTACAAGTTGGTTAGAAGAGCACCATATTGGAGCTAATTAGCTTACTGTCTGCCTTTAATCCCAGTGTTTTTACCTCTTAGTAACTGTGCCTGACTGGGTTGGTCTTTGTTCCGAGATTCTTCTTGAGGTTGAAGGAGAGGGCAGACTGCAGGGAGATTTGCAGGCTTTAACTTAATTCATGTGATTTAATATGGGAAACTGGGAGCACCCAGAGGATGGGAGGGATTCATTGTAAACCAAAAGATATAAAAGACGACTGGTAAACTTTGGCAGCCAAATACATTTGGAAATGACAAAAAGAGGGGAAGGGAGAATTGAAAACTTGCTCTGCCTCAGTGTTTGCTGTGCCTCAGCCACGGCAGCAAAGCTTTCTGTCAGCCTGAGCATCTGTGATCAGGAGACGGCATTCTGGACGGGCTGCGTTGCTGACTGCGGTTTTAAACTTCTCACTCTGCTTTATTTTAAGTTAGGTTAAGCTGTCTCTTGTGGGCATCTGCAATCTTACTGGGATTCCTTTTGTTTGAGGGCAGGCCTTGGATCTCTACGATATCCATGATGTGCATTCCTTGGTCTACTTAGGTGGCGACTGCTTCAAGACAAGTTCTGCAGTTTGTGCAGCTGCAGTGTGTTTGTGCCTCCCCATGGTTCAGTGGAAAGGTGCAAGCATGACTTTTATTGGATGTCATAGGTTTATTTAAGTTCCTGAGCGCAGGGTCTGTGAATTTTTGAAGGAGACCGAACTATGGGTAAGCAGCAGTCCTTGAGGAGCTCTTGGTGCCCGCTGGATGCATGCTCCGTGCCTGCGCAGACCCTGCGCGGGGTGTGTGAGCTATCGTTGGCCTGGATTCGTGTCAGGACTGTCATGTGATGCTGCAGAGCATCTTCCAAAATGTGTGACCTTGGCTGCTCGGGCTGTAGCCATCCGTGGAGGGATCTCTGCTACTGCTGTTTGTGAGGAAATACCACATGGTGTTGCCAGGCATCCGCTCCCTGTCTCCCTCCTGGTCCTGCTCTCAAATGAGCTAAACTGCCGTTCATGTGAACACCTGCAGTAACTTCGAGCTTAGCAGGGTATGGCCCATTAACTTTTGTATGAGCATCAAGGGAGACAGAGAGTATGTATATTGCACAAATTGCGTATTTATTAGCTGCTAAATTGATTTCCTCTTCTGCAAATCGAAGCCTTTGTGTTTGCCCTTTACTGGAGGCAGAGCGAGCCCTCCAGGAAGCAGACGGCTCTCACTGATCCTGGAGTGAACAAAGAGTCCAAGCGCCAGGAATTAGTCTGTGTTTTGAATAATTTATCTGATCTTTCTGAGGGGCTTCAGGAGATGCCCTGTGGGTGAGGACAGCTGCGGGGAGCAGGCAGAGCTGAGTTGAAAGGGAGCTGGTCCTTTTTTCAGTCTTTGTCTGGGCTTTTTCTCGATGGACCAAGAGGGTTTTAAGGTTTGCTTTGGACCTAATTCTCTGGAAGCAGTTCCCTGAACTGAATTAGCCATAGCTTTGCTTTTGGACAAGAGAGTAAAGTCTTTGTACTTTGAAGAGGTTTGTGGACAGAGATAAAACAGTTTCCTTTAAAAACACACGGCTGTGTTGCTTTGACCTGGGAGGGGTTATGGACTAAAATAAAAGCACTGCGTTTGGAAATCCCTTCTGGGGAGCGATGGGACCATGTCCGAGTTTTCCCGTAAAGACCAGTTCCCCAGCTGAACAGTGTCAGTTCGGGACTTGGTCTTGCGCCAAATGCTGGAAACCTCGCCCTACTTCTGATGTCCTCTTCTTTCCTCCTGCCCCACTCAGAAACGTGGATGGGCAGGGGGGAGGAAGATCAGACCCGCTCTGTAGGGCTGGCCAGGGCCGGCGGCCTAGAGTTGCGGATGGACACGGGAGCTTTGTCCTTTTTACATGGTACTTTTTGCCTTGGGGTAGCAGGAACAGTCAGCATGTGGAAACTGGGGGGTTTGGATGTCTGCTTTTTAAAGCTGGTTTTCGTGCTGATTTGGGGAAAAGTAGAGGTCAACTGTTGTAACTAGGAAGTGTGACCGTATGGTGTAAGTATGTGTGCAAGTTTATGCAAGGAAGTTGTGAATGAGCTGAGACTTCTACTGGAAGATGATGGGGTTGGATGTCAAGGTTTGGAGATGTGCTGCTTTAGGAAGCAGCGTGGCAGTTGAGTTCTTGCTGCACTGGAGGCACGTGTTGTTGAATACCTGAACAAGCCTGCCAATGTTCTCCTGGAAATGCAAAATCTATTTTGAAATATGTTTCTAAATGGTTTATCTCTTTTGTTTTTTTTTTCCTGGAGCTTATCTGCCCAGTTGGTTATGCTAGACTCACGGCCAAATACGCTTCCTGCAGGTTAAGCTTTGCCACTGTGCATCAGTGCTGGGCATCCTCGGGGCTGAGAACAGGAATTTACTCTCTGGCCTGTTCCCCTGGCCTCACCCCTGCTGATCCTGCCCACGAGGACTGCGCCTGAGCAAATGGGAGAAGGATCTTCTCAGCAAGCGTGGAAGTGGTGAAGGTTGAGACAGGAGTGGTGGGAGCTGGTGTCTTTGGCCTACGTGTGTCCGTCTGCACGCTCGCACGGGAGGGTTCGGCTGGTTTCCCCATCAGGGACGTGATTTGGGATCTTCTGTGACTAGCACTGGAAATTCCGTCTGATTTGTCAGTACGGGTACTTTTTTTTTTGCCCTACAAAAATAAATTGTAAATGAAGAATGTCTGAATACAGGGTTTATTTCAGCAAAGACACGGAACGTTTCTGGGGCTGGTCATTTGCTTTAATATAGACTGGTCTTAGTCACAACTGGCTTGAACGGGAGCCCGTAACTGAACTGGCAGCAGGGAACCTGCTTCATCGCTGAGCTGCCAAAGGTCTGAGCTGCACCCTGCCTCATGCCAGGGGACTGTGCTGCTCTCACAGCACCTGGGATGGAGTCCAGGAGCCACTTGTCCACGGTGCTATTTCCATTTAGTAAATAGAAGCTTTCTGGGAAGGTTTGTGTTGGGTTTTCCTCTCGAATCTGATTAATACTCTGACTTCTTTGGCAGCAAAGCTCTGACTGCCTAGCGTCCATGTCCTCAGAGTAATTCTGTGCTGGCGCGTCCTGAGTCATTGAGACCCAAACCAAACACAACGAATGCTCTGTCGCGATGTTCTTCAACTGGTTGATTGTCCACACTGTGGAGTGGTGCACCAAACTGCAGATGTAATAACACAGGGGTCAAAATCTTGCTGTTCCTTTGGGCATCGTGTTCAGGAGATGTGGGTTTAGAAACTGATGTTGTTTGCTCCACGGCAGCTGAGCTGGTGAAGGTGAAGGTTGGGTTGTCTTCATCCAAGCTGGCAGGAGCTGCTGCTGCTTGACTCATTGACTCTTGTGCTAGGAGAACAAGCAACTGCTGGGTCAGTGTGACATCCAGAGAGGTCCACGGGGTGACTAAGCTGGGTGTCCCCATTCACCATGGGTGAATGCATTCTCTGCATTTGCAGCAGTCTCACAGGAATAGTTTCTTCCAAATTTCTACCTGTAGTTGAAGTCCATAACCTGCCACTGTGATGTGCTGGAGGAAGAGGCTGTTCCTGTTGCTTTGAATATTGCAGAAACAATAACTGTGAACAGAACTTGCATGTGATCCTGTGAAGTAATTTTGCTTCAGAGGAACAAGGTAACCAGCATGTGCTAGGAGTTCGCTCAGTCCCAAGTGTGGCAGTTGTTTTAGATGAGTTCGATATGCTCTGGCCCATGTTAGGGCTCAAAGAAGGACAAAGACCCTTGGAAATCTCTTTAAAATAAAATTAATCGCAGAATGGAAACATAATGAGAGAATTCTGTCTGGCGCTCCCCTCTGTATGTGCATGCTTGCACTCGCTCTGCCAGGATCAGCCGGAGCCCAGTGAATACAGTAAGCCCTTCACTGCCACCTTGAGATGCTAGCAAGCTGGATGCCCAAGAAATCCTACTGCAAGTTCAATATTTTGTCTCCAGTAGTCACTCCTTTTTACCTCATACATAAGCCTATCGAGCTCTTTTTAAAAACAGTTTGGGCTCTTTGCTTTCCAGAAGACATTCAGTCATTAGCTGGAGATGCTGTTTCAGTTGCCAGATTGCAGTGATTTTGTGACAACTCTGTAGCTGTTGATCTGTCATCTTCACCATGCATGCTGCTGCCGCCTCCGTAACGCCTGTTTCTTGGCAGTGTTTCAGGGCGTGATGGTATTCCTGCCTGGGCATGCCTTGGGCTAGGCAAGGAACCGGCCTCTGCCACCCTTCCCAGGAAATGGCTACTTTGTTCCCGCTGGTGGGAAGTTATTTGTGGTGACTTTGGAGTTCGCTTTGTCTCTCGAGTTTGCTGACAGCCTTGCATGGGGCAGCAAATGTGGGCAGCAGGACCAGGCCGATACCTCCAGCGTCCCCCTTCCCCAGGTGCCTGCAGGGCAGCAGCACCAGGAACAGAGCCGAGCTGTGCTGGTGCAGCATTTGATCAGCCACGAACAGAGGTGAGTGTGGCATCGCCGACACACAGGTGGCATTAAATGGCTCCCACCTTCTCAGCAAAAAATTGGGAGTCCTGCTGTAGTGGCGACAATGTGGCATCTTAGTCCAAAGCATTGCAGGTCGATTTTCTCTGGGGTGAGAGTTAAGGCAGCCAATGAGCGGTGTTGGCTCTGGCCACCATATGTCCCATGTGGCCATAATGTTTTGTGCAGGCTTAACATGGCTCATGCTGGTTCTGGGGTGACAGTACTGGTTCAGATATAAACCTTCTAGGAAAAGGCAGAGGGGTTACCCACCACCATTGGCTTGGTCAGGAGAGGTGGAGAGGGCCAGGGCTGGTCTTGGGCTGGGCACTCGCTGCCCATCCCTGGGTGGCCGCTGTGCCCGAGGGAGATCCTGTTGCAGGCTCTGCTCCAGGTGCTCAGCACATCGCTGCAGGGAGCCCTGTGCTATGCGTGGCTGGTGTGGTGTGTGATCCCCCTTGAGCAGTGCTTGGTTTCCCTTGCCCTTAATTTGTCAGCTTTAAAGGTTAAATGGTCAGAAACAGCAGCTGGCAGCTTCCCAAGAGTGCAACATTGCTAAATTCCCTGTGCGCACACTTTAGTGCCTGCTAGATCACACGTGGCTCTTGGTGGTGGGTCGTCTTCACTGCTTAAGGAGTTGGAGGTTTGCCATGACCTGCCCCTTACAGCAAGCAGCCGATCTGCACCCAGGCCTGCAGCGTGGTTACTTCTGGTGTGACTTAGGGCTCGCTGCAGGCAGGGGTGAGGAGGGGGCGGCAGCTCCGCATGGAGCAGCGAGGGGCTGCGGGCAGTGCTGCTCGCTTGGGTTGCTGTTGTTCAGAGTGAACAGTCCTTAGCAGCCCCCGTGCTGGGATAGTGCAGTAAGTCAGCGTCCGCATCCTGCCCTGCTCTGGGCGGGCTGGTTTGCTGTAGGTGTGTAATGCCGCTTGCTTTGCCCGCTCTGATCTTTTGCTGCGGTGGCAGTGCTGGAGAGCTGCTCCCTCGTGGGAAGTCTCCTGGGCACGTGCAGCTGGACTGTGTATGTTAAAACACTACTTAATATGAGCAGATTTAATGCAAACCTTCAGCTTTCTGGGGACAAAACAACCTTGTCAGCCTTAGAGTGTTACTGGTTAGCACCAAACTTTCATGACAGAGCTGTTCTGTTCAAGTAGGGTTTTTATAACAATGGGCAAGAAATGCCCAAGTAGTTACAGTTGTGGTTTTATTAACAGCGGGAGGACATTCATACTCCTTATGGTCCCCTGATCTCCTTGTGGCCTGTGGGTACCCACGCTGGTTCCCCTGCTGGAATGTTGAGCCGTGCCGTCTCCTGAGATTGGTTTATAAAATGATGGGTCCGGTTGTGATGGGGTTGCTCTCTATTCAGAGCAATGCAGTCTAAAGTTTAACCTAAAAAATTTGTTTCATTTATGATTTTAGAGCTAATACTGAAACATAAAAAGTTATTCTTAACAGCAATGCGCTGCTCTGACTTCCAGCGAATGGATCAGAACCGGTCTCTTGCTTTAGGCTTTCAGATGAACTTCTGTGAAAAGGCACAAAGAAAGCTATACAGGGTTTTTTACTGTTATCCTGCTTTTTTTATCAATCTTGGTACTGGGAATTTGTCCACTTTTTCTTCCAACTAACCAGCCACGTCCATCCCGCTCCTACGACAGCCTCCATTTGTCACACTGCTGGTGAAGCGAGGGCTCAGCTAAGACCTTTCAAAGGTCACGAATCGTTGAGGTGGCTTCGTGCCTTCAGCTTTACCTGTAGGGGAGCAGCACTCGTTAAGGGTGGGTGGAGTGTGGGGAGCACTGGGGGTTTGCTGCCTGCTAAACGGCTACAAAATACCAGCTGGGTGGGATTTGGCAGTTCGATTTGTGCTTGTTAAAGCTTCTGCTGAATGAAGACCTGACTTCTTATGTTCCTTTGTGTGGCAGTGAGGGCTGGCATCAGCTTACAGGTGAATACTTCAAATTTCTATCTTGAGAGCAGGCAGCATGGGCACCAGGTCCTCTTGTGGGTCGCTTCTGGTCCTGCTTCTTTGTGAGAGGACAGAGCAGGCAGAGAGGTCCGTGACGTTGTCCTCTGGGACTCGGTGAGCTCTGTAGGATTCATCTTTCTGCCCATGGCTTAGGCTGTGCATTGCTCAGACATTGGTTCAAAGTACCCTCCGCAGTAAGGTGGGAGCTTTATTGAAACCTTTTTTTTTTTTTTTTCCCCTTATTAATCTGAATTGTAGAACTCTTGTAACTCTGCATTTCTTTCAGTTTGCATTCAGAGTTTTCTTCAGTTTACACTCAACATACGTATTTGTTACAGCAATTCTCATATCTAGGAAGATAACTGTTAAAGTTTTTTAAACAGTTGGTGTCTTTGGGGTTTGTCTTGGTATACTTTGGGACCACTGTTCAGACACGTTTCTTCTGAGCTACTCTATGTAGAAAATCCTTTGTTGCCCGTAACTTTCCATAGACTTATGCTCTTCTGTCTTGGAAGAGCTGAGAAGGACGTACATTCCAGTGCTACAGCGCAGAGGAAGCCGGCGTGTCGGAATTGCTCCCCTAGGAGAGGGTTGGAAAACAGGTACTTATTCTTTAATATTTTTCTGTCAGCACAGGATATAGAAATCTGTAGGAAACTTGATGTTTGAAGCAAGAATTTCAAATCTCTTTTGCAAGCTAGAGCTCTGTGGTGGGATTGTAGTTAGACTTGTAGACCTTTCTGGTAAATCCCTGAGATGACAGTGGCTGAAATAAGAAAAGAGGTGGAGGAAAAGTGTCTGCCCAGGCGCAGTGGCAGTCTGCTGGTCGGTGGAGCTGAGTTAAAGCTCTGCAGGTGAGACCAAACTAGAGATGGGACTTTGGGAGTAGCTGGCACAAGATGTTTCCCATCAGCCTTGGCAGCTTCAGAAGGTTGATTAATATTTATTGCGGACAATGGCTGGCTTTTGTGTCAGTCTTTTTGCCGATTCCCAGTTGTCTGACATGTTAAGAAGACTGCAAATGCTTCTGCAGGGTTTTAGTTACTTCCCCAGCAGCGCTTTTCAGCTGAAGCTGGGATCTTCTTGTCAGGCGTAGACAGTCTGTGTGTGTTGGGGGGGTTGTGATCTGCTACAGAACAAAAAAATCCTCAATAAATGATATTCAGAAAAAAATAAATTTAAAAAAAAAGGTTTTGTTATCAGAGGGTTTTGTAAAATAATGAGGTTTTCCAGAGCTCAGCAGCTGGGTCTGATGGTGGGGAGTCCCTGAAGCAAACTGTTAATGAATGGGGTCTTAGGGAATGGAATTTGTTGTTTTCCTATTGCAGGAGTGGACGGACTCTCAGGCTGCTGTAAGCTGAGCACCAAATGAGCAGCGAATCCTTTCTGAACAGCGCGATTGACCATGCTGGTTATCCGAAAGCATAGGAAAACATGTGGCAGGAGAAGGCTGCGCAGCACGCCTGCTAGCAGTGTGGTGCTGGGGCTGCTTCCGCGAGGATGGTAAAAGAGCATGTGACAAAAGCCCGCCAGCATCACCATGGATTCCTGATGCTGAAGTGAAAATGCGTTAATGTTTCCAGCTCCTCAATCTGCAGCGCGGCTTGTCCTGTGAGCAGCGATGTGCTTCAGCCTGAGGGGATGGGGTGGGTGGTTGTGCCGTGGGCGGTGTGCTCCCGGCCACCGCATGCTCAGTCCTGGACCCTGCCCAGGGGCTCGCAGTGGGTAAGGCTGTAAAATGCTGCCATTAAAATCGCTTGGCTGACTCCTGTGCCTGGAGGTAGGAATGCAGTTGGGTCAGACCCAGGGGGCTGAAAGGCATTAAAACCCCCTAAACTAATGTTTTAGTGCCTGCCTGCCAGAGCACTGAAGGTTACCTTAAAAATAGGGAAAACACACAAGGGTGGCTGGAAAAATGGGGTTGTGGCATGGGGTGCTTTCACTGCTGGGGAGCTCCTGCATAGTGGCAATGTTCATCCCCAAGAGGTGCTGTGATGGCCACAATGTGTTTCTGTAGGAACATCTGAGGGTAGGTTGTCTTGGTTTGAAAACACGAAGTTGTACGTGGCCTGAGTTTTATTGCAGGGAAGGGTTTGCGTGCTGCTAAGGGAGAAGAGCAAGTGCCCCCTTGCGTGCTGCGGGGTTGCTGGGCTGGTTTCCTCACCACTTTGGAAACCTGCATAAAACATGGTCAGTCAGCTGTTGCCCAGAGTTAGCCCTTGAATCATGGAACAGTTTGGGTTGGAAGGGACCTTTAAGATCATCCATTTCCATGACATCTTTCACTGGATCAGGTTGCCCAAAGCCCCGTCCAACCTGGCCTTGAACACTTCCAGTGATGGAGCATCCACAGCTTCTCTGGGCGACCTGTGCAGTGTCTCGCCACCCCAGTGGTACAACATTCCTTCCTTATGTCCAGTCTAAACCTACCCTCTTTCAGTTTAAAACCACTGAATGTATAGATGAAGGATCTAAATTTTGTTGGCAGGAATTTTAACCTAATGGGGCAAGGTGCTGGGAGAGTGAGCATCTTGTCCAGCCCTCCTGGGCTTGCAACAAGCAGAGGGGGCTGGATCCTGGGACCCTCCTTCAGCCATGTCCGGAGCAGCCGCCTGTGCCACAGGACGGGCAGTGGGTGTTGGCCTGGAGAGCTGCTGAGAGAGGTGGCTCTGGCCTTTTTTCCCTGTAGATTGTAACCAGTTGAATTAAGAATTGAATGTGGGTTTTTTTTGCTGAGAAGGGTAAAGGCTGTTGCTGTTCCCTGTTCCCGGAGCTCAAAGATGTGCGGTGGAGGGCAATGCTTTGCAGATCCTCAGTTTGCTGTCAATGAGGGGAATGTAACGCAGATGTCTGAATTCATCCTGTAAGCCATCGGGAAGTGGCAGGATTTGATCCCTGACTCTCTACACGTCTTTCATGGAAAAAAAAAAGCAAGAGCTTTGCCTCACTGAATAATTTGACAAAACCGCGTGCTCTCAGGTGAGGCGCGAGGTCTTTTGATTTTCTGTTGAGCTGTATTTGCGAGACCGCAGCAGCAGGCAGGTGGTTTATTAATAAACTGTGAAATGAGGGGGAAAAGGTTGTGATGTGACCGACTTCCCACTGACCTAAAAAGAGCAGCTTTTTGCTGGCGGCTTCCGCTGTGCGTGCCAGGGCGCAGCTCCGCCAAGCAGAGGGAGGCAACGCTGAGCCTCCCTCTGCGTTTCTTGCCCCAGTGATGTGGGTGTCACTGGGCTTCTGCCTGTGCCTGTCACCTGCCCTCTTCTGGGGGAGTGCTGCTCCAGGGGTGCTGCTTCTAACAGGTCTGGAGAGTGGAAAGGAGAGGGTCAGGGCTTGTTCTTTCTTCGTACTTTTTTTGCTATTTCTTTTGGGGTTGCGAACATCAAAACTGAAGGGCATCTCCCAGTCTTTGATAGTAAGATTGCTTCCCAGTGTAATTTTATTTCTCTTCCTGAGAAGCTGTGTAGCATTAAAGGCATGCCACGAACAAGTATGTTTTTGTGGGCCAGCTATTTCAGTGCTTTGGCTACTGTGCTGGATTTTTTTAAAGAAATACTATGCGTTGTGCAACGACACTTTGGAGTGACAGCCATTGTCTTTCCATGGCGGCAAGAGTTGTGCTTTTATTAGGCTTCACTTCCGCTACTTGCTCTGGTTTTGTTTTGACAATCTATCACCTTGGTGTAGCTTTTTGTGCTCTTTAACACCAGCTTGCTAATTTCTGGACTGGTATTTCCCACACCACAGGTTGGGTACAATGTGCCTTTCAAGGGACACATGAGACTTAAATGTGGAATAAAATGCCATCTTGTGTAAAAGCAACAAACGCGTGCACATTATACATTTACTGCCTGTCCTGTGCTTGACGGGTCATGTGCAGGGGGTTTAATGGGTGGTTACAATGAAATCACTGTATCGTTATTTTTCTGATTGAATAAATTTGGGCAAAATAAGAAATGGAAGCAGTCCAACTATCAGATATGAGGAAGTAACAATTAAAAAAATGAAAAAATCCAGAACAGCTCAAAGCAGAGTCTTATTTGACGAGCTCCATAAGCAGTCTTAAAACTGGCTTATTTGAATCCAATGTCCTCTCAACTTCAGGCATGTATTTTATATTTTAGGGGAAAGTTGCCTGCTTTAACAAGACTGGTTTTGCTAAATTTGCTAAACTGACCTTATTAAATTTGGGGACTGTGTTTAAAAACAGAGCAACATATTTTTTGAAATTTAATTTAGTAAAAAAAAAAAAAAGTGTGTTTTTGTTTTTGTTTTTTTTTTTTCTTTTTTAAAGTAAGCAATTAGGATTACAGTGCTGCCTGCTATGGGCCAGGAAAAAAAAAAACAGAGAAATTGAGACCTGGTGGAGTTTCAAAGTGCTTTGGGCACTGGAATGTGAG
Organism: Egretta garzetta; assembly: GCF_000687185.1. Lineage (NCBI taxonomy): Eukaryota > Metazoa > Chordata > Aves > Pelecaniformes > Ardeidae > Egretta > Egretta garzetta. The sequence goes on along the minus strand of NW_009266282.1, from coordinate 1,564,398 downwards.
AATATGTGAATACTTGAGTATGTGGAACAGTGCGATGGTATTGTTCTCTGTATCTGCTGATGCAAGGCTTGATCCTCATCAGGGTAAACGAGCAAGGAGCTAGGTTAGGGGGGAAAAAAACCCCAACCCAAAGGGAAGTGGTGCTTTGTGCAGTAGGTGGTTACACTGTGGTGTGCAGGGTTGTGGGTGTTAAAAATGTAGAGGTGATGAAGAACAGTGTGGACAAGTTCTTGGAGAGAATGGCCCAGTAGTACTGTGTCCCCAGAGCACCTCCCTGGCTGTGCGGCTGGGAGGGTGCTGAGAAGCAGGGTGGGTGCTTTGCCTGATGGTGCCCTAAATCCTCATGTAGGCTGTGGGGAGACCCAGCAGGGAGGTGGGACATTTGCTCCAGCATGGTGGGGTTGCTCCTGCAATGAGTGATTGTCCCACGTTGTTTCAGGACAGGCAGGGATAGACATACATGGGTATGAAGCTGCCTGCCCCTCGGCATCGTGCCCTGGGGAAAGGCACATAGACTCATAGAATCATTGGGTTGGGAAAGACCTGGAAAAGATCGAGTCCAACTGTACCTGTCCACCGCTAAACCCTGTCCCTAAGCACCTCGTCTGCCCGGCTTTTAAATACCCCCAGGGGTGGGGACTCGACCCCTTCCCTGGGCAGCCCCTTCCAGTGCTTGACAGCCCTGGGGAAGGAATTTTTCCCAATGTCCAACCTAAACCTGCCCTGGCACAACTTGAGACCTGTCCCATGTTCTGATGGGGTAGGTGTGTGTTAAAATCATGATGTTTCTTAGCATGTGCTTGGTTTGAAGGCTGTTGGCTGGGCTGCTGTTGATGGATGGAAGTCAGTCCTTCAAGGATTAGTAGCTTTTTTAGGCAGTTCCTAATGGCTGCGTTAGTAAAAGGAGGATGCCGAAACGCTTGAGTGCTGGCTGGCAATGCTAAATTTTGCTTTCTGTTAGTGAACATAAACTTTCATTTAAGTTCTTGATTGATTTTAATATTTTTAACCTAAACTTGAAATGGGGTTGTCCATGATTTTAGTTCGATAGGGAACTGGTGCAATTGTTTCTAAGTGATTAAATTTACTGTTTATTGTAATTAATATATGAGGCTGCATTGGGTTCTTTTGGTTAAACAGCTTATTTCGCTTAATGTTCCAAAGCGTCAATTGTAACTAGGAATACGTATTTTGGAGGGAAACCAACATTTTCCAATATAACATGGCTCGTTTATAGTGTGACAGGGACTAAAGCTGGCAGTTAGCTAGAGGCGAAGTGTGAGACCTATCTGCTGGATGTCTCGTGGCGAGAGGACCACTTGAAAGTTAGAAACAGTTCATTGCAGAAATGTCTTGAGGTTTCTCAAGTATCAGCAGAATAGAGCTGATGTGATTCTGTGTCCATAAATTAGGAATTTGAATTATTCGCTGTAATTTGTAGCCCTGCTTGTTCAGACTCTGCTTCCTTGTTCTCAAGCCCTGGAAGAAGAAAGTTTGTGTAGAGAGAGGGATGCCCAGAAGTGGCTGTGGGCTTGCACAAGCAAACGTTACTTCTCACAGACACTGGCTGCTTCTCATGAGAGCATTCCAAAGAAAGTAATGAAAATCAGAGCGGAGCTGCATCTCCAGAGGGTCCCCTGCCCCTCCCAGGAGTACAACTGCCCAATTACTCCAGGAAGAGAAGAATGGCAGTTCGATCCTGCCTGGCATCGTTCACAGATGTGGGAGTTTTAGGTAAATAGAAACTCAAGTGTGTGACCAGGACTTGCACCCCCTGGGCTGAATTTATGAAACGCCTAGGAAGTGTTTCTCTACGGGAGAGGGAAGCCACAGGTAGTACTCATACATTACCAGCTGGAGGGAGCTGTAACTCATGGGCCAAGTGTTCCAGAACTGTTTTGTTTCTCCAGGGATTCTGAACTCTTGCATCTCCTAAGCAATCGGGAGCTATGGGTGCTGAGCAGCAATGCCAGCATGCCCATTGCAATACCTGCTGCCCTGCATGCCCCCAGGGGCCTCCGTGCTCCAAAGCAGCGTCCTGCCCGTTTCAGGACAGTCTGGCAGATGGTGGCTACGTCAGTGAGGTTCTAATGAGCTGCGCAGAGTGGGTTTCCATGTTCATGCTGAGCAGTTCGTGTAGCGATGAGCTGTCAAGGCCATGGACTGTTATCCCTGGGTGCTCTGGTGTCCAGAGCAGTCTAGCACGAGGGAGATGCAAAGGGGAAAAAGGTAAGAAGCAGCAGTCTCAGAGGGATGGCACAGTGACATTTCTCGTGGAGGTAGCTGGTTTGGTGGATTACAGCAGTCTGATCCGTGCGTCCGATTGAATGCTCTGGTTCCAGGGTAACTGAGATAGTGGCCTTGTTGAAGGAGGCAGTGTTGCTTTTCTCACCTGTGCAAGCTTGTGGTGCAAGCGGCTGGCACTGAGGGTGGTCAGGGAAGCAGCTAACACTAACCGTGGGAGGGGGAAAAAGTCAGGGTTGAGCACCTGGGGGAAAGGCAGGGCTGCTGCTTCTGGGGGTAACCCGGGTGCGGAGTAACTGTGCTGATTCTTTACAATGGCAAATCTTCCTTTGGTGTGACATTGCAGTGCTGAGCCCAGTGAGACCCAAGTCCTGGGGTCAGGGCTTGCAAATAATGCTGCAGGATAAACACATAGGATTAAAAAGCAATTTTGAAATTTTATTTTATTATTTTTAATTTTCATTATTTTAATTTTATTTTATTAGTAAAAAAGTGTAGTAATAAAGAGGCAACTTATTGTCATTGGAGTTGTGTCCCCTTCCTTGGGTGAGTGCATGTTGGAGCCGAATGCTTTGAGCTGAGCGGCAGAAGGGGACCAGAGCTCTCAGCAGAAGTTACACTGCCTGACTGTGCTTCAAATGCTGGAGCCAGGCTTGTCAGAGCTTGGTTTTGTCCTAGCTAGAAACACTGGGATTTGCTCATCTGGAACCACACAGAAAAGGAAAACCACAAAACCATAGCTTCCTGCTCTGCAGGTGAGCATGTTGCAGCTCAGCAGTTCTTTATACTCTTGCTTTCTGCAGTGTTTGCTCTCACTAGGAATGGCTGTATTAAGATCAGTAGTTATATATACAGATATTTTTTATATTCTCTTTAGATCCATCCTCTCTAAACTAACCAGATGCCAGCTCTTTTTTTTTGAGTTGTACCAACTAATACACCAAAGCCGTGATCTGTGTAGTTTATTGCTGCAGACGTTTACGGCTGCAGGTACCTTGGCTGTTGGTTTGGAGTTGGCTGAGTGCAGCTATCCAGATCTTCCTTCAGAAGAAATGTAAATGGGATAGCACTTCCATCTGTATTTTCTTTGCTAACAAAAATGAAGATTTCTGCCACATAGGTAAATAGCTGCAATAATTGAGAGCAGCCAGCTGTTGACCTGTGAGAGGCTGTTCTGGCAATCTGCCAAGGGCAATGCTGTGACCTAGTCCCTTGCTGCGTCTGTAGACTCATAGAATCATTTAGGTTGGAAAAGCCCTTTAAGATCATCAAGTCCAACCGTTACCCTAACCCTGCCATCCCACCACTAAACCCTGGCCCTAAGCACCTCGTCTGCCCGGCTTTTAAATACCCCCAGGGGTGGGGACTCGACCCCTTCCCTGGGCAGCCCCTTCCAGTGCTTGACAGCCCTTTTGGGGAAGGAATTTTTCCCAATGTCCAACCTAAACCTGCCCTGGCACAACTTGAGGCCGTTTACCCTCATCCCATCGCCTGTTCCCTGGGAACAGAGACTGACCACCCTGGCTCCCCCCTCCTGTCAGGCAGTTGTAGGGAGTGATAAGGGCTCCCCTCAGCCTCCCCTTCTCCCGGCTGAACACCCCCAGTTCCCCTGGCTGCTCCCCAGCAGCCTTGGGCTCCAGACCGCTCCCCAGCTTCGTTGCCCTTCTCTGGACACGCTCCAGCCCCTCCATGTCCTTCTGGGAGTGAGGGGCCCGACCCTGAACCCAGCATTCGAGGGGCGGCCTCACCAGTGCCCAGCACAGGGGCACGGTCACTGCCCTGCTCCTGCTGGCCACACCATTCCTGATACAAGCCAGGATGCTGTTGGCCCTCTTGGCCACCTGGGCACACTGCTGGCTCATATTCAGCCACCTGTCGACCAAGACCCCCAGGTCCTTTCCCAGCCTTCAGCTGAGGTGTGAAGAGGTTTGGTACCTGCTGCCTTCTGTCCTTTCAGCACAGCAGCAAGGTTCACTCCTGGAATTTCAGGTGTTTTGGCAGCTGACTGAAAACATCGGGCAAGAGTCCGTCACTGTGCATCTTTCTGGAGAGGTTTTGATGCTGCCAGGCTGTTTAAAGCTGCAAATTCTGTTTGCAACACTGATTGTTGGGCATTGCCCGGCACGTCTCAGCAGTGCGAAATGGGGGCTTCTTCCTATGCTCTTCTTTATGCTCTAGCATATTACTAATTCAGATTGAAGGCTTCAGAAGACAGCATAAGCTTGAATTTTTTGAGTGGACAAGATGCTTTTTAATTTTTTTTCCATAAGAAGACACTGAACCCAAAAGCTGGTGTTTGCAGTGTGGTGGTGTTATGTTTAGTAGGGCCTGTGAGTGCTCATTAAAGGTCGTTATTTTTGTGCTGAGAAATAACTGGATTTACAAATGCAATTGGCTGTTTCTGCCAGATTTCAGCATGACAAAAGGTTTGAACTTCAGTAATGGAAAGTAAACCGAGGTTTGCTAAAGTTTTTAGGTTTTTTGCCTTTTTTTATTCCTTGTGGTGTGGATTTTCCTTTTTTTTTTTTTTTTCCCCTCTCCAATTCCTGGAAAAGCGAAGTAATTACAATGGTCAGAGAAGAGCTATCACGTGGCAGTGAGGGATTCGTTGCCATGGTGAAGGCGTGCTGGGCAGACCCCAGTGCTGGGTTGCCTATGTCTGTTGTGGCATTGAGGATCTGCTGTCCTGCAAGGCAGGGTGGGAGCGCATGCGGACCCAGCGGAGGTGACCAGACCTGTTGCATGGCCATGGTGAGGTCCATGCTGCTGCTGCGCTGGTTGGGGCTGCAGAAATGGAACAAACTTGGGTTGTGTCTTAAATGCAAGTTCTGGGGAAGGACCCATGTGACAAGGGAGATGGTGACAGGGTGTTGGGCATGGGTGGCAGCTCCTGTCTCTTCTGACAGCCTGCGCGTAGCTGAGCTGTTGGGTTGGGCTCATGTTGTACAAAGTGCCTTCGTGTCCGAGGGCTGGAGAGCCAACTGTTGGGTTGAGATGTGTGAAGTCCTGCCGGCTTTGGCATGATGGGGTCTTAAAGCTCACAAGGAGACAAGAGGATGGGATATATATGATCAGGGAAGTGAAATCCAGCAATGGTTATTAAATACAGGGATACCATGGCTGGCTGAGGAGGTCCTTGAGCTGAAAGTGGTTGGAGGCTGAGAGAATATCAGAAAGAAGGATGCTATGAGGTTGCTTATTGCTCACTTCACTGGCATCTGGAAACATTCCAGACCAGGTTGGATGGGGCTCTGAGCAACCTGATCTGGTTGAAGGTGTCCCTGCTCTCCCTGCAGGGGGGTTGGGCTGGATGGCCTCTAATGGTCCCCTCCAACCCAAAGCTTTCTGTGATTCTGTGATCTTAAGTGCATGGTGGGGCACGGGATACTGTGCTAGATGGGCTGCTGCAGCTATTTGTACACACCTTGTCTTTGGGTCTAGGCCTTACCTCTTGAATTAAAACATCTTCTGAAATTCCAAATTGGAGAAGTACAAAATCAGATCATTGCCAATCTACAGGTACCATTTTTGAGGCGTAGCATGAGATTGCCTTGGATTTAGTGTGTAAAAGTTCTCTGAAGAAGGAGTTAAAAATAATAATAAAAAATTACTTTCAAAGACAACTAAAAGCTTTTGTGTGTTCTGTAGTCTCGTGTTTTGATTTCTTGCTTAGCAGTTGTATGTACCTCCACTGTAACTCAGCAGAACTAAGCAAAAATGCTTTTTGGAACCCTGTGTTCTTGGGCATTTTTAAGATCCAGACCAAAATCTTTCCCGATGCAACAATGCAGATAGATAAATATGTTTTAAAGAACCTTGCAGCTGAGACCAGGCTTTCAGAAAGGCTCAGCTCTTCTTTAAGTCTGTAAGAGCAGTGATCAGATGTTTCTGGGACACCTGGGAACTCACAAACAAGGAAACCAGCTTATGTGACGCGGATCCTAACTTGAAAATTTGACTGGGTTTATTTTTAGCTATGTATAGGTATCAGGTGATAATATTTGGAAAAATAAGCATATATTGCGAAGTTTTGGATCCAGCCATGGAGATCTGCTGCCGTTGCAAGGGATTATTTCTTGTGGAAACAGTGGTCAAGCGGAGAAGCAGCCTGGTGCTGGGATCCATGCATTACCCCTGCCTGATGGAGTCTGGAGCCTGTTAAAAGCTTGCTCTGCTATGGGTCTCTTCACCCTATCACAAGTTGTTTCCAATGTTTTATCTGTGTGTGCTAGTGCAGCTTTAAAATTTTCATGTGCAGACACTCTCTCTGCTTTACCTTTTTCGCTATTCAGTCAGTCAGTGACAGGTAGCACTGCTGGTAGCTATTCTTTTTCCCTTGACTCTGAAGGGTTCCCAAGATGTCCCTCTCGGCCTTCCCTTGATGTTTTTGCTTGTTGTTTCAAAACAATTTAATCCATTTTCTGAAATAGGCTCTAGGTGTGTGTGTGCTCCATCTGCCTCTCATGGCCTAATGGTAAAATGAGGTGACAGCGTGGGAGTGGTGGCACCCACATGTGTGTGCACCGTGCACTGCTCTCACGGCTGGAGGTGAAGCAAGGAGACAGGGTGCACTGGTGGCATCCTTGGTGGCCCTTGGGCTGAGCTCTGGCTGAGTGCACAGTGCCAATGTCGCCTGCATTTTTGCTGCCCTGCCCTGTTGGCTCGTCCTGTGCTGCTGAGCTGCATCTCTGTTACCTGGACCTCTTCTCCGGGAGAGGTTGTGTCCTGCCCTGCCCGGCTGCCTGCAGGGCTGTCCGAGCTCCCACCTGAGCCCATGGCCCGTCTGTGTCCCCTGGACGCTCTTTGGTATCTACATGTCACACAGAGGCTGTCGGGTTCGTTTCAAGGGGAGGTCTGGGTGTGAGGGTTGCACTGGGAGCGGTATCTTTGGGGGTCCGTGTTGCCTGACTGACCCTGTGCCAAAACCATTGTAGAGAAGCAGCGCTTCGTCAGGCAGCATCCTCCACATCCTCCACGTAGGTGGAGGTGATAGGAGGCTCAAAAAATACCTGCTTGGTAACAGGCTTAACAGAGAGAGACAGCAGCGAAGCCTCCTGTGCCACGGGGATGTGGAACAAAACGTTCCATGGTGAGGGAGAGCAGCACTGGGGCAGGGACGGTGCTGGGGAGGGGGAAGGCAGGGACAGGAATGCTGAAGTCTTTTTCACAGCTTGCTTCTTCCAGGAAAGTAGCAGATGACAACCTGATGAACGCAGGGCTGGAAACCTCCTGTGCGACAGCCCCTGGGCGAAGAGCAAGAGGCGAAAGAGGGAGACATGTGCAGGAGGAGTCAGACGCTTCCCTCATTTCTGTTGGCATCTTGGGGAACATTTTGCTTAAATGAGTCCAGATTTGCTCTGCTAATCCCACCTGAGACATCAGAGTTACCACCCATGGACATCTCCTTTAGCGAGTTATCAGCAATTACACTTGGGAAATCCAGAACCGCTGTGTCAGGAGATGCCTCCTGGCTTGGTGGCTGAGGGCTGTCCTCATCCTTCCCTACGGACATCAGGGCAGCAATTCTCAACTCCCAGTGCAGTTTCCTGCCTTCAGTAGGATCTACTTTGTGGTCTCTTTTGTCTTCAGAATTAAAAAACCCGATACACTAATGCTAAGGTGGACAGAATTGGTTGCTCCCCCCAAAATAATTGTGCCTTAAAATGGAAAAAGTCCCCCCAGTCCTCTGGTTCCTGCTCTTCTTCCTGATCCCTGGCTGTAGGGCAGCTGGCTCTGAGGTGTTTATCAGAGCCGGTGGGATGCAGGCTGTGATTGACACTGCCACTTTTCTGGCAAAAGGTAGCTAGAGGGATGATGGAAACATACTTCTTGTTTTATCCAGAGAAACTAAATCCTTTCCATTGACCTTAAGCAAAGGCCTCAAGGGCAGATTTTTTTCCTTGCTTTTAGTCTAAGTACAGGCTCCTAAATATCAACCAAACCTGTTCCCAGTCCTCCTCCCTACAATGTATTTTATAATTCTTGCTGTGCTGTTTCATAATGAAAAAGTACCTGGCACAGCCCTTTGTATAACTTACTGTTGTTTTACATCAGGAAGAACTCCCGTGCCTCGCAATAAATTTTGCAGGGCAGAGTCATCGTTTCCTTCTGACATCTGCTCCGGCACAGTCTCTGCGGGATTACACCTTTGAGGCTGCCTTGGACACGGGTGGCATGAACATTTTGTAATATTCGTTAGTGGGAGCAGCTCCATTGCCACAGATATCGGGTCTGTCAGTGCCTGCCGCGCACTGGCCGGTTGATGGTGCCTGGGACAGCTGAACTCCAGGTTCTGTCGGTGCTTTGCCAGGCTTGGCGTTTGACTGCGACTGTGAGCGATGTGTGAAATAACGCTCTCCAGCGAAAAATTGCCCAAGCTCCAGTGCAGGAGAAAAGCTGCTGTCTAATGCCAGTGCTACACTCTCCGCTCTCGGCAGAGCGCTGCCTGTTGCAGCCTGGCACAAGCACGGTTGTGTACCTTGTGCGTCTGCAACCGTGTGCTGCTACATTCAGCATGCAACGCTTGCCCAGGCACAGGTTTAAACTCTTTTACCGCAGCTGATCTGCTCCCAAGACTCAGGTTGTTTTAGTTCTGTTTATGCCTATTCATACAAATGTTATTTCCGTGCAGGGTAGGATCAGGAATAATTAATGCTAAAGGTTAGCAGTGGGTTTTGGAGATTTCAGAGACTTCGTTCTCAGGTCTTTACTGCTGGGAGTTTCCAGTCCGAGGGACCTAATCTTAATCTGATTGTGAATTCTTGCACTCGAAGCCTAACCTGCTTTAGCCAGGCTTCGTAGCGCAGGTATTTATAGCATCTCTTGCAAGTGCTGTTGGATGTGGCATCAATCATGTATGGCAAGTCACAGAGGTGTGTGCCCGCTGGTGCGGGAAGCGTCTGTGCGATCGTGAGCCACCTCCCAGCCGTAAATCACCGAAGCATCTTGCTAACTTTTGGTTTAGTACAACTGCTTTACTGTGTAGGGGTTTCATGAAGGTAATGGCCGGGAACCCTTCCAGAGCCCCAGCTGATCTGGGCTCGTATCCTTTTGTGCTCCCTAAGTGGAAGCACGCTTAGGACTGTAGGTGAATTACGGGTGAATACTCTTTCTAATGAGGTGCCTTCTAAAAATGAGCATACTTAGCATATTCCTGTAGTGCAAAATTGTCATCTCGGATGTGAATGCTGACTCTTGGATTATACTAAATTGAAGGTTTCATTGAACAGCAGTGAGTGTCAGTAACGGACAGATGTACTGAAAATACTTGTACTCTTGAAAGTGAGTTTCTGTAGTTAGAGTTCTTAAAACTAATAACTCAAATCCCAGACTTCTTCTTCCATTCAGACTCTCCAAATAAACTGCGCTATTTGCTGAAGTTCTTCATGTTTCATTTCCAAATTTGACTAGTTTTTTCTTGAAAAAGGGTTTGTCTTGAGGACGACGTACTGTACTCCCAGATTAGTTGTGCTGATGTTGGAGAACATCCATGAGCAAGACTGGGAAGGAAGGAAATACGACTGAGAAATGCCAGGGTGGGAAGGGGCTATAGGAAGGCGGCACCGTGCTGGCAGCAGCAGCGGTAACGGGCTGGGAATCCTGGGTGTGTTGGGATGTCAGCAGCTGTGGGGCTGCAGCTCTGAGCACAGGTAAGCATTCCTCTGCTGCCTCTACATCAAAGCAAGCATTTTGTTAGCAGGCAAGATCTGACAATTTGGGTAGTGAGAGCTGTTAGAAGAGCAGAGAGATCTGTGGTGTTGGGTTTTTTTTTTTTCCATCTCAGGTGAGAGCTGGCACTTGCTTTGCTTTGAGTTGTCCTGGAAGAGATCACCTGAAACATTCAACTCCCTTTCCCGAATGGACCCAACCCCTCTGGCCTCCTGACATCCCTTCCTCCCTGTTTTCCCTGCCTTTTTGTTGACATGTTTTAATTTTACCAGGGAGAGGTAAAAAGGTTGCATGGTTCATTGCAAATCCTTTGGGCATCTTCCTGCTGTTTGCTGCCACAACTCATTTTCCTGCAGTTATATTTCTTTTTTTCTGGTTATACTAGAGTAAAGGAACAGAGCATAGGCTTGGTTCCTGGCCCATTGCGACTCCACAAACAGCGGAGAGGCTTCAGCATCCCACCAGAGAGAACAGTCACCATTGCACTGTGACAGTCATGCTTGCGCTCTGACAGCAAGGGGTTGATGTTGCAGATTTGAACGAAGTGGAATGCATTTTGGCAGGGATCAATTTGTAGACAGAAACCTTGAAAGAAATTCCATTAAAATACTGCTGGTTTGAAAATCTTACTGTGTGGAGAGTGAGCGTTTTCTTATGTGTAATATGAACGTGGTTAGCGGTGTTGTTGAGGTGTGGTGTGCTTGGATGGGAGTGAGGAAATTTGAGGAAGAAAATAGGATTGATTTCTCCAACAGGAGGTGATTCAGATGCTTGAAGGAATCATACATATCCTAGATGAAGTAAAAATAGTAATACAGCATATAACTCTGGAGGAATACTTTCGAACTGTATGTTACCTGCTAGATAGCTGTTTCTTCTTGTGTGAAGACTGGTTGGCTGTGGTTGTGGTAAAGAGGCCTCAAAGAGTAATGAGAGCCTAATTGCAGAGCCAAGTGCTTGGATTAACCCTCGCGATGGATAGCAGCACGTAAATAGTTCTATACTTAACCTAGCATACGTTTACCAGTGCAGCAAGAAACAAATGCATGCTGTGAGCCTGAATTATTTTTCTGTGGCCATGGTGTAGGTGGGTCTCCAGTGCAAGCTTGGCAAGGCTTCCCGGCTCCTTCACTGTGTCTGTTTTGGTGTGACAGTCTATTAAAAGCCAAGGGACGTGTGGTTGTGGAGTAGCAGGACACAAGGGATTGCGTCCTCCCTTACCTCAGTAAGGCCACAGCAGCCTGTTGCTAAAACAACAGCATCCTTTTAAAAATGGATTTGAAAACAAGACTATCACTATTTTATGGCTGCAGTGATTTGAAATGAGGATTGCTATCCTTAAGGATAGAAGATTAACTTATTTGCAATCAGAAAGCTATTTTGGCTGTCTATCTTCTCTGAGAGCAGCATAATTTAGGATACAATCCTGCTTAGATTCCCTCAAAACATAAGCAAATGCTTCCCTTACCACTTCAGCTCAGCCAAAGCCAAGGCTATCCTGCATTCAGATACAGTCTGGACTTAGTATAACCATTCACAGGCAGCTGAACAAATCCACTACTCAAAATTGAGAAGACCGTAAGTGAAGAAACTCCACGGTTTTGGGTCTGTTTTTGAGGATTAACCTAATTTATGAAAAGCGGTATGTTCCAAAGTTTGTTTTGGTTTCTTCCAAATCTACAACTGCCTGAAAGGAGGTTGTTGTGAGGGGGTGTTGGTCTCTGCTCCCAGGGAATGGACGATGGGACGAGGGGAAACGGCCTCAAGTTGTGCCAAGAAAGGGTTAGGTTGGACATTGGGAAAAATTCCTTCCCCGAAAGGGCTGTCAAGCACTGGAAGGGGCTGCCCAGGGGAGGGGTCGAGTCCCCACCCCGGGGTGTATTTAAAAGCTGTGCAGATGGGGTGCTTAGGGCCAGGGTTTAGTTGGTGGGATGGCAGGGTTAGGATAACAGTTGGGCTTGATGATCTTAAAGGGCTTTTCCAACTTCAATAATTCTATGATTACTTCTCCAGTAATCTTTATTTTCATAGTTCTCAGAGAAGTAGAAGTTATAGTGGTCAATGATTAGAATTAGGTATTAAGTTATCAAAACCTTTGAAGGATGTTTAATTTACGTAAGGTGGATATTTCTACAGCACATTTTAGGACAATTTTGGACATGTGACCTTGATGGTGATAGGGGCATTAGCGAATTTCAGAAGCAACATTAACCCCAGGCCCATTCATTATTGCAGAATGGGGTGGTCTGAATTAAATCTGTGCATAGCAAAATTGCATCTAAAGAGGCTCTTTTACCTCCAGTTAGTTCTGAGTGACGTTTCCGTGAGGAATAGGGGCTCAGAGCCATCAAAAGTCTTTTTTGGGATGAAACTCAAGACTCATAGAGTATGTAGCTGAAGTAGTGCTGGAGAAGAGAGCTTGCCTTGACTCTCGTCAGAGTTCCAGTTCGTTTTAGTGTGTTGTTTCATCTACAATACGCATTTCCACGTGACTTGTGCTGAATGGAAATTCCCGGCATTTCTCAGTATGTCCGTTTCTCCCCTGTCACGTTCCTTCTCCATCGTCTGAGCAAAAGCAAACCATCCTGTTTGCTTCCCAGGGGCGGGTTGTACTTCTGTATTTGTTGGATTTGTAGAAAATCCAGCTCTAGGTGGTGGATCGACATAATTGGCACTATTCTTAGAAACCTACTGAGAGAGAAATCAGTAGACTGATGTTCAATGGTGATAAACAATGTTTTGTCACAGTGTGAAAACAGGAGGAAACTTGGCATGTAAAGTTTGCAGGTGGTAAGAACAGGAGCAGGTTTTGAGAAAAGGAGATTTTCTGATAGGAGTTTGTAGTTACTTGTGTTATTTTCAGTGTTGGGCCACTTCAAAGACAACTGCTCTTCTAAGTTACATAAACAGCACTGTTGGAAAGGGAAAATCTTATGACACTGTATTACTGCCCTTGAGAGAGGGATAGTGTTCAGGCATGAGAATAAAACAAAGCTAGAAGAATGATGACCACTGTAAATCCCTGGACCCAGTCTGAGAGCAGAGTTTATGCTGTGGTAGCAGGCCGAGTGGACGAGGGGCCGTGTGGCCATTGCCCACAGGAACCTGCCCAGCTCCACCACCCACGCCTGTCCACACCGCGGCAGGGCAGGATCCTTGGAGAGCGGACGAGCAGGGGGAAGCTTCAGGTTTTCATACGCACACGGCTGGTCAGTGTTGGCATCCCCCAGATCCTCGGCAGTTGTGAGCTCGGCTCGTTTGGCTCTGTGCAAGATGGGAGGTGCCATCAGCGGTGTAGTCAGAAGAGGTCTCAGAAGTTGGTCAGGTGACACATTGTGCACTTGCAGAGGGTCCTGCCAGGAAACCTCTGGTTCCTCTGTGAGGGCAGATCTGCATGCAGCTGTATGCTTCGGAGGAGCCTTGCAGGGCTTCTCAGGAGGCAGACATGAGTTACAGGTTGCTCTGCCTCTCTGTTGGCTGACAATATCGTTAGTGTTAGCTTTGAATAGATTTTTACGATGGGGGTGGTGAGACACTGGCACAGGTTGCTCGGAGAAGCTGTGGATGCCCCATCATTGGAAGTCTTCAAAGTTAGGTTGAATGGGGCTTTGAGCAACCTGGTCTAGTGAAAGATGTCCCTGCCCATGGCAAGGGTGTTGGACTAGATGATCTTTGAAGGTCCCTTCCAACCCAGACCATTCTGTGATTCAATAAATATTCCTGTTGGTCATGCAAGCGTCTGATCTTTCAGAACATTGTGAGTGATTGACATCAAAGATGTGGAGGGGTGATAAGATCTGGAGAAAATGATAGACTATCATTTTGGTTTGGCCACCTTTTCAGTTTTGTTCAACTCCTGCTTTGTTTCTGGGTCATGTATAAGGATGAATTGAGCTGTTTGGCTTCTTGTAAGTGATTGTTCTGCAGTTCGTTGGGCATGTGTGCTGCAAGAGCCTGAGCTTAGAAACTCTCACTCCAAGAAGGACTTGGAAGGGCTGGAGCATGTCCAGAGAAGGGCAACAAAGCTGGGGAGGGGTCTGGAGCCCAAGGCCTCTGGGGAGAGGCTGGGGGAGCTGGGGGTGTTCAGCCTGGAGAAGAAGAGGCTGAGGGGAGCTGTTATTGCTCCCTATAACTGCCTGACAGAAGGGGGGAGCCAGGGGGGGTCGGGCTCTGCTCCCAGGGAACAGGCGATGGGATGAGGGTAAACGGCCTCAAGTTGTGCCAGGGCAGGTTTAGGTTGGACACTGGGAAAAATTCCTTCCCCAAAAGGGCTGTCAAGCACTGGAAGGGGCTGCCCAGGGAAGGGGTCAAGTCCCCACCCCTGGGGGTATTTAAAAACCAGGCAGATGAGGTGCTTAGGGCCAGGGTTTAGTGGTGGGATGTCAGGGTTAGGGTAACGGCTGGACTTGATGATCTTAAAGGGCTTTTCCAACCTAAACGATTCTATGGCTCTATGAGAAAGCACGGGGAAAAAGAAAGTTCTCAGCTGGCTGCAGAGCAAAGCTTTCTCTCACCTAGTCACCCCTCCGATGGGCTGAACTTTGCGCTGACCCATATGGCAGAAGGAGCGCACAGCAGATCTCATCCATCCTTGCTCAAGGCTGGTTATCTCCATTTGCTGTTAGGCCGAGGAGGGTCAGGAACCCCATCAGCCCTCCTAGGGTTGGGTTGTTGCATAAAGACATCTAGAGGTGCGCTTTCCCCTCCCCAGTGCCGTCCGCCCCAGGTGCTCTGGGCTGCGCAGAGCAGGTTGGACCCCTTGGCCACCGTGGCTGAAGTTGAGCCTGCCAGCACGGATCTGCTTAAAGGAGTGGTCGTGCCTGGGGGAAGCTCAGGGCCCTGCTGTGGAGGTGCCCCACACCCCACTTTGGATGCCTCTCTTTGGCGATTGACTTGGAACGAGGTGGGGGAAGGCCTTGGGATGAGAGCTGACTCATTTCTCCATCCCTGGGCCCCTAACACAAGCTATGATTTGCTGATGTTGTTGAGAAATGAGTTTTCCTTTTCTTACAATATGTTTATATTTTCCTGCTTATTTCCAGATGCTCTTAATATTTTGTTGCTGACAAAAAGTTTACTTTATGTTCGTTGTCTCCCAGGTAAACGCAAAGCGCTGAAGTTAAATTTTGCAAATCCACCTTTCAAGTCCACAGCAAGATTTACTCTAAACACTTCTGGAGTTCCTTTCCAAAATCCACACATGTGAGTATAAAGCCAAAGGCACAACTTGTTGAACAGCTTTGAAATAATTTAGCCAACACACTGTGTTGTTTTAATGCCATTTAATTACTTCAGTTATTTGTAGGTTGCTCAAATCTGTCAGTTTGAGTCACTGTAGAAGACTTTTTTGGTGTTACCTCCCCACCCCACCCCTCGAATTAAAAAAAAAAAAAGAAGAAGAAAAAAAGGTTAATTTGGGATCTTCTGTTTTACACCAGAGCTACTGCCTTCTAGAATTGATTAAATTGAGTTAAATTGTAGCTGCTAATGCAAAATATATCTATAATGAGGTTACAGACTCTGTCATTTTCCTGTCTCTTTATTCAGTGCTTGTTACTTTTCATTAGAGGGAAGTTCTTGTTTCTGTGTTACTTGTGAAAGACGTAACTGTGAGATTTTTTATCTTTTTTTTAGTATTTTTTTTCTAGCACTAAAATAAAGATGTGAGGTTTGTCACTATACCCACATGGAGATGTCAGGGAGTTATGCAGTGGTTAGCTCGCACTGCGTTTTGCAGATAGCTGGCTATAGGAGATCCCTCTCCAGGGTTTGGATGTAACCATGGCACAGAGCTGCTCCTGGCACTGGTAAATAACAGTAGTACCTCGTCACAGAAAAATGAGCTTTGTATCCTCAGATCCACCAATCTGGACTGGAGGGCGGCGCACCCACAGCCCATACGTGTGGCAGGACACAGCTGGTGTGCAAAGATGTCCCCAGTTTTTCCTCTCTTAAGTTCCCCAGCAGGTCTAAAGCATTTTCTCAGTGGCAAGTCTCCAAGTGCACCCGCAGCTTCCCCAGCTGCCCGGGCTCTCCAGGGCGTGCTGGGTCGTAGGCTGCTCCTATTTGGCTCTGCATGTCGCTGCCTCTCTCCCGGAGCTCAGCGCCTTCTGCTTCCCCAGGATGCACCCTCTGGGATCTGTTGCTATTTCTGGTAGCTTCTTTATGCTGGGGATTTTCAAGCAAGCCTTTATCGAGTTAGAAGCGTGTTTCTGATGAATTAGCAGCAGTAATTACAAAATCTAGAAATTCTGTAGAGTACTTCAGATGATTCTTCTTACCATCCCAAGTGACCTTTCCAGCAACTCCTCTTCTCTCCTCCTCTCTGTTTTCCTCTCGAAATGGAGCACTCACACTGGTTATAGAGCTAGCATTTATACATTCACTTTTTGTGTCTCTCTCTCATCATAAAACCCTTGTAACAATTTTCTGTAAA
>NW_009266282.1:1509252-1547628 GCF_000687185.1 Egretta garzetta | reverse complement strand
TCTTTCCCCTCTCAAACCTCCTCGTGTCCATTAAATAAAGGACTTGGTCTCACCTAGCGAGTTCCCACCATCAGCCATCTATAGGGATTTGACTTTTCTGTGTTTATCTACATGGGTTTCTGTCTCTGATTCACTGGAAGTCACAGTGGCCCCTGTCTAGTACAGGTGAGCTTTTGTCATCAGTCACTGACATCCCAAGTTCCCTGTTTGTGCAAGTGACTGTCAGCGTTGCCCACTGAGGTGGTGCTTTGTCTCTGTGGAAATTGCAGTTGTTGGCAGGGGTTGGATCCCGGGCTGGTTAATGGTGTAACAGTTTCTGAGGGCTTGGAAGTGTTTTGGGTTGGGTATGACAGCCGTTCAAGTGTCAGAAATGATGGCGATGTGTCTGTGCTAAAGCTTCCTTGGGAGGCTGTATCTGTAACAGCTGTTTCTGTTGGAAAGAAGTGGATGCTCTTGCTTGGATTGCTTTCTCTGTGTTGAGGCTGCCTAAGCTTGGGTGCAGCTAATTCACCCTCATGCCCTTTGTGTTGTTTGTAGTGGATGCTGTTCCTCAAAAGCAACGTTCACATCTCTTGGTTGCACGCTTCTTGCAGCTGGTGCATTGTGGTGATGTCTCTGCATCTCCCGCCTGCTTCCCGGAGAGGCTGGAATGTTTTTTCCCCTGTTGTCTAGAAACCTTTTCTAGACTTCAGATTTGAATTGGATATTCCAGACCTCCTGCCCCAGATGCATTCCCAAAGCAAGGTGTGTTTCTGTTCACTGAATTGCTTCTCTTCCCCAGCCTGATGGAACAGAGTGGCTTCTGCACCCTCTTGAGATGAGTGCTGGCTCAATGCTGCTGGGGATTTCCCTGTGCAGACCCTGTTGGTCCAGATGGGTGGATCTGAAGATACAGAGAGGTCAATTTCTCACGTGAAATTTGGGTTTCTGTGACTTGGATCCACCGATCTGGAGGTATCCCGTTGCTCCTGCCTCCAGGAGGGCAGAGGGTCCTGTTGTCAAATGCCCATTGCCTGCAGTGAGCTCTGGCTGGGGCAGCCAGCAGTGTCCTGCAGAGGCTATGAGATGTTAATTGCCTATTAGCTGTTATTTGCTTGATTAGCAGGTTTTGGTCAGAGAACTGATCAGGCTGGATTGGTGGATGTTCAGGTAAAGAGTGTGGTTTCTTGCTGTGTAGACAGAAAGCAAAGGAGCAAATGGGGCTCCTCGTACCCATGCATGTGTTAGGAGGGAGGAAGCGTCTGTGTAAACTGCATCACCAGAGCAAAGATGCCACTGCTGAGGAGGGAAGGCGCATCGTGCCAGAGGTGGCCTTGGAAATGTCAGGATGTTGGGTGTAGCCATGCTCCTCCTCGGTGCTGAGGCTCTGTACTCTCGTAAATGTTTACAGACCCCACGTACCCCATCAAGGTGATTCGGCTTTCCTTTTAGGGTTTGTTTCTCAGTCTGAGAGGTCTTGGGAGTGTTGGAAAAGAATTTGGGGAGTGTGGAGGAAACCATTTGGGGAATCACTGTAAGCCAGGGGTAACGTTTAGCTCCTGCGAGCGGGGTGATGCACACGTGGGCTGGAGGGACTCAGCGTGGTTTCCACACAGAGGTCTCCCAGGTGACCCGTGCGTGATTTCTGACCCCATTCATTCATGCTATTTCCTTGGTTTTAACGGCGTGTTATCCAGAGGAAGGATTTCAGAGGCTGTGGAACCCCAATTGCAAAACATCACATTATTAAGACTCTGACCAGTGCTTCCCAGTTGCCTTGCACCCTGTGGCACAGGGTACCCTCTGCAGCCTGGTGAGCATCACATCTGCTGTGCTCCTGCTTGGAGGCTGTCCCCAGAGCTTCGCTGCTCTCATGGGTAGAGGCTTTTTGTAATTATATGCTGTGCCCTGGAATACTATTTCTGGGGAGAGAGAGCATAGATTAAATACTATCGAATATAAAAGTTGAGGCATGGGTTCCCAAATCTTTTTCCTCTCCCCCCTTACGTTTTTTTTCCCCATCTGCAGTGTTTTGAGCCATGTCTTATGGTTTGAGCCTCAGGCTGGGGCTGCACCCCTCCAGGACATGCTGCTGGGGGTGCACAGGGAGTGCGGGAGGGGGGTGCCAGGGCAGGATACAGAGCAGCACATAGGGACATGAGACCATGTGCGGGAGCGAGGGAGGGCGTTGGCGGGAAGGTCCGTGCTGGGTCTGTTACTGACGGAGGGCGTGCATCTTGTTCAGTTCAGCTGCGACGGCTACCAGCAAATCTACTTCACAAGTGCAGAGGGAGAGTTGTCTGGTTCTGGCATACTGCCCAGCCTGTCTGTAGGGGATCTAGCACAGGGATACTCATAATTTTATGTGTGACCTGTACAGGGTAAAGGCAGGATAGAGCATGTATTACAGAGAGTAATTGGGGAGTAAAATTTTGAAACGATGCAGTCTAGAGAAGATTCGAGTGTTTCACTGACCGCTGATGCCCCAGTCCAGGGAGGTGTGTGCCCGGTGACAGTCAGCAAGGCTGTGCATGATGCTGTGCTCTGCAGGCTGGCTAACAGTTGAGGCTTTGGGGAGCTGGCAGTTGAGACCACGGTTCTCATTAGGTCAGGCTGTATTTCTGACTTAGGCCAGATTAACAAATGCTAACTTTGTTTTCCCTGCAGCAGGCATTGCAGAGGCTGGAGGACACAAGCCATGGTTAGGGTGAGCTCTTAAAACTTCTGACCATTGTTTTTCAATTGATATTTCCAACCGATTGAAAAGCATCCTGCCTTTTACCTCATCTGTTCTGTGTCCAAGTAGGATTTAGGTCACAAACGAAATTAGATTACTCGATTATCTGTCTGTAAGCTCTACAGAGCTACTTGTGGCTGGTGGCCTTTGCTGAAAAGAGGTCCAGGTAACACTGGTACGGGAGTGATGTGGTGAGATGCGACTGTATAGCTGTGCCTGGCAGGTTTGCCTTGCAGCTGTCCGTGTTGCGCTGCCCATCGCTGCCATCCGTTGGACCGAGTTGTTCAGTTGGCTGTAGATGAGTTTTTCAGTTTTCTGGAGAGTGTTGCACTCTTCTGGTGCAGCAATGTCTCCATCTTGACTTCAGCCTACAGGATTTAGATCCACCTGCTAAGAAATGAGCATGCTCGAAGAATTTCGTTTGGCGTGCTGCTGCTGTTGTCCACTTGCTGGGAAGTCCCTTGACTGCCAGAGGTGCCACCTCACCAGAACTTGAACACCAGAGCATTGTGGTCTTATGTAGAAAGGTGACAAAACAAAATGACCCCTTTTAATACTCTCAAACCCAGCTTCTGACCTGTCTGGTGGCCTGTGGGACTCTGTAGCCTCCCTGTAGCATGTGGGTGTCTTCATGGATTGACTGTGACTTAAGCTTGCAGGGGTGCCCTCTGTGGACCTTCTCCTTGTGCCACCTGGGAGAGGCGCACGCTTTCCAGGTCACTGCCCCAGGAGCATGTTGGCAGATGTTGTTTAATGTTGGGGCTGGATTCCCCAAAAGCGAATGGAGGTCCCAGTTGTACGTCAGACTCTGCTGCTTCCTTTGCTTCTGTGTAATTCAGGGACTGGAATCCTGGAAAGGATTTTTCTGGCTGTCCCAAAGTCTCTCTGAAGTGTTTACTTCTCTTTTAATCTCCTCTTACGCTTTTCCAAACCTTTCCGGCATGTGGTTTCAGTCTTTCTAGCTGCACAGCCTACAGCTGGCTGAGTTCATTAGGAAATAACCTGCCAGAGTTACTACCATTTGTCCAAAAAATACTAAAAACCGAAGTGGGGTATCCTAAATTGGTATGATCACCATTATTTGTGTAAGTTTTCCTGTAAATACTTCTCTGTCTGGTCCACAGTTCTATCACAGTCACTTCACGTCTTCGCTGTTACTGATTTCTGACACCGTTCTGGCACATGATACCTTCCCATCGGATACTTTGGAAGCCTTGGGGATAGGTTGCAGTGTAAAAGGTACCAGTTAAGAATTTGAATTTTTTTCTCTGACTCATCTGCAACATATCCTGAAAGCTGCAGTATTTGAACGTAATCACTGGGAAACTTGCTTGTATTTCCAAGTAAGCACAAATCAAATGGGTACCTCCAAGTACTCAGCAGATACATTTGAATGTTGGAATGAGCCTACAGAAAACAGGGTTTTACTTTTAATACAAACATCATGGTAGTTAAGTGCCAGAGCCATGTTTTTTAAACATCTTTTTTTTTTTCAGGAGCTTCCTTGACAAATTGCTGAGTTTTGTCTTGTATTTAACCTTCCTCTTTCTTCCAGAAGTTTACAAGTTTGTTTGGCCGGTGATCTCAGTGGCCTAGTGACACAGAGGTGATCTGGCTTGTCAAACGTGTGCTCAGTGTCTCAGTATCTCAGACATGAAGCAGATCACCTCTTCAGAGAAGGTGCTACCAAAGTTAGAGATTTTGACTGAACGTGCTGCATTAAGGCCTTTTTCTTTTTTTCTTTCTTTTTTTTCTTCTAAGTTTTGGTATTTCTCTAAGGTGCTAATCCTGCTCTGCAGAGGAGATTTTTGTTGTCTGCTGCTTCCAAAATAAATTTCTCTACCAACTTCCACGTCCCTCCGAGCACGAGTGCCCTAGTAGGACTGTTCTTTCTGCAAGGGTTTTGATGGCTCAGCACTCTGCTTCTGAATTTAGGCCTTCTATGACTGGAACCAAAATTTGGAGCTCGTGTACCTCCGTTAAGCCAATTCACATTGATTTTTCAAAGGTGCTGAGCATCTAGCTTCCTGCAACAATTGGGACCCGGGGTCATCGGAACTTCTGGGAACGTAATCACAAACATTTGGGTGTCTAAATCAAATACAACCCAATGTTATACACTAATCTGCCTCCCATGGGTTCTGAGTGCTTCACAAGTGAGGAGTGATTCAGCTTTGCAAACCTAAATGGTTGCACAAAGCTCTGTGTTCCCCATTTTGCAGAGGGGCGGCTGGGGCATACTGTAATTTGGAAGAGGTGAAGGTTAGGCCAGAAGATTGTAATGGGGTAGGAAGTTCAACAGGGACCTGATAACCTGTGGTCCGCAGGTTAGCTCAGTGTTACCTGTCTCATCGCCGGTGCAGTTACGAGCTGTTGTCCTGGCTCTTGCACACACACAGTCATGATAAGAGCTGCTCATTTGGGAGCAGCGTTTTGACTTTTGCTCGGTCACGAGCAGTGACACTTTGACTCGGTGTGCCGCGTGGTGTGAAACGGGTCCCCTTGCTGGTGTGTGAGGAGCCCAGCCCTCCCGCAGTGGGGAGGAGCAGCTGATGCGTATGAAGATGGCGATAGTGGCAGTTGCCTTCCAAAGCACCGAGACCTGGCTTGTCCTGCCCCATGGGGTTAGCAGCCTGGGTGGTGGAAGTGGGCGCCCGTGCCGGGCCCCCCCCGGGGCCCCCCCCCCCGCTGCTGGGATGCGGCTGTCCTCAGTCCCTGGCAGATGGCAGACGGAGGTCTGAGACACACCGAGGTGTGGGTATGCAAGGTTTCCTAATCCGAGGTGGATGCCTGATGCTTATGCTGCCTCCTCAGGCCTCTTTTCACTGGCACATGGGGCGAGGGAAGTTGGGAGGGGAGAGGGGCAGTGCTGTCATCCTCTGTTGCCCATGAAGGTGTTTTTCATGATAGTGTCCATTCCACGGTTTTCCTGCTCCAGGGACACCAGGAGGGTGTCTGAGGAGGGTCTCTGTAGACCAGCAGGTTTGAGTTGGGCACCACATTTTTTCTGCTGAGTTGAATGGTGCATGGAGGGAGGTGAAGCATTCTGGTTCGATGGCAATTGGAAAACTATCAGAGCAGTGCGGTGGAAATGTTCACTTTCAAACTGAACCCGACCTCATTTGCCATCAAACCTGCATCGGTGTGGCTGCATGTTGGTCCGCACTGAGGCTGTACAGAAAAGCAAGGCTGGGTGATGTCTTCCTTGCATATAAGTATCATGTAGACTTTCCTTCTAGTGCCTGGCTTTCAGCAAGGTGTGCTGCCCACCCTCTATCCAGTAACACAGCTCCATGGGGGACCTGTGGCTGGCCAGATCCTTCCCTGAGACACGTACCCTTGGCTCCTTCCATGCTCATGGCAAAAGCCATGTGCCTGCGGTCTGTGTGGGACCAAGCTCCTCCTTTGGCGGTACCTGCCACGCTCCAGAGCCTGGAGAAGAGCTGGGGGTGACTGTGTTCCCTGCTTAGTCAGCTTGGTTTAAAAAGCCCAGGTTTGTAAACCTGTGTAAAAGGTCAACACTTCAGTAATAATTTGCGTGGTCTAATGAGGAAGACAGTTTGAGAAACGCCTGTCATCCTGACCACTGGAGAGTTGGAAGTTTCCCCCAGAAGTCCCCTTGCTGTGTTTGAGATGGGGGACGGTGCTGCTTTTCTTTGAAAGCAGTTCAAGGTTTCAGACTATGGAGGGTTTGGCGTGATTTAAGAATTTCTGGTTTATTTAATTCTTCTGCTTGTGTCCTGGTGGTTTGGAGGTGGCGCTGGGTCTGGCGGGAGCAGAGATGTTGCGTTCGTGTTCAGTTGACCTCAGGGGGTTCCAAGTTACAGCCCCTTCACGCATCAGGAGGGACATGTCTGGTCCTGGCATAGCTGTGTAATTCACTCAAAGATGTAACTCTTGGAATGCTTATTTAAAAGAAAAAGTAGGTCAAGCAGTTTCAGAGTCAGTATCAGCTCTCCTGTTCCATTTATGCTGTTGCAATAACAGAAGCACGATTTTCTCTCCTTTTTTTTTTCCTTTATTTGTAGGTGCTGCATCCCCTAGCAAGGGCAGCAGTGTGCGTGCTTATGTGCAAACTGGTTGCAAATCTTGGTGCATGGAGATTTTAAAAGCGTTCAGGACACCAAAATACCCTGATCTTCTCTGGAGGGTTGGAGAGAAAATGGGAGACCACAGTTCCATTCACACTGGACTTTTCAATAACATTTGAATCTCTTGGTGTATTTTTCAGAGTACTTTAAGACCTATGTGTCTGCGCTTGACCATTTTATCTGGTAAATTCTGTAAGCCATTCTAAAACTCATATTTCATGCTTCATAGAGAAAGTGTGGTTGTGGCATCATTGCCATCTCTGAGCCTTCCAGTAGTTTGATTATCTACATTCAACAGTAACTTTTTATGTTTAAGAAGTACAGGTGAGATCCAGAATTCCATCTGGGAACTGGGAGTTGCCAAAGTTTCTCCCTTACTCCCTCCAGCAATAAGCAGTCTTTGGGACTTGAGCTTTTTGATCAAAAATAGCGTGTGATGCCTGTGCATTATCTGCATCCCACGGTGCCCCAGGGATCTGTTCAGCTGTGCACATCACTGCTGTCCAGCCTTGAGCGTCCCCATATCTGAACTCACCACTTTGTAAGGCGTGCTCTGAAAACATATCAGACGTTACTGATTTCAGTTAAAATACATTCAGGGAGCAGGAGATGCTGTTGCTCATCTTTATATAGTGTCTGAGAACGTGGACTGCCTGCCTGACCTTTCTTCTTTAGCTTCTTTTCTTCTAGACCCATGGATCCGGCTGTCTGAGCTGGGGACTGATCCAAGGTCAACGCGGGCAATAGGTGACCCATCCTGTATGCCTTAGGGACTGCTGTCCT
Organism: Egretta garzetta; assembly: GCF_000687185.1. Lineage (NCBI taxonomy): Eukaryota > Metazoa > Chordata > Aves > Pelecaniformes > Ardeidae > Egretta > Egretta garzetta. Next base: position 1,540,038 of record NW_009266282.1, on the reverse strand, counting down.
GGAACATGGTGAAGTCCTGAGGCTGAGAGAGCTTAAATCCCCATGTTCCCTCCTTCTTGGGCAAATAGAGTAACGGCAAGCTTAATATGCAAAACCTGCTGGATTGTGGAGAGGAAAATGGGATGAAGCAGGTTATGATGTGTTACAATGAGGGTAGTGAAACACTGGAATGGGTTGCCCAGAGAGGTAGTGGAGGCAATATCTTGCATTTTACCCTGGCTACGGAAAAGTGAGCCGACTCTTCTGCTTTGTGGGTTCAAACTGAAGGAATCAACAATCCCTTTTGTCTTCTGTACACTTCAAGAAATGGAGAATAAAGAGAGGAGTCTGCAGATTTGGAGACTGCTCTGCCCCCACATGTCATTGTCAACGACTTCTGTTTTCATCCTTTGCATAAATGAGTGACTTTCAGCGCATACTGTGGAGGACATCTGGACTGAATGAACAGGGTGCACCCAGGAAAAACAGCTGCCCTACAAGGAGTTCATGGAAAGGATGTTGTGGTGGAGTGGATGGATGTGATGGAGGTGGGGGTTGGCCTGCAGGGCTGAATTGGTTTTGCCATTCTGCTTGTTTAAGGAGCTGACTTCTGAAAAGAACTTAGATTAGCTGGGTTCATGGTATGTCATGTCAGTGAAAACTACAGACATCATCTTTGAGATTCGGGTGGATGTTCTTGCCTCCCATCATGAAGGTTCCTCTATTTTGGTAAACCTCAGAAAAGAGAGAGCAAATGGCCAAGATGGTCTACAGTGGATTATGGCGACACTGAACGGCCTTCTCTTTGAGCCTGTTTTAATTCTCTGCTTCGTAAAATATGCTTGGAGCAATTCTGGATGAGCAGTTGATCTTTCACGCCCCGTGTAACTGATGCCTTTGCAGAGATGAGTGTGGATCAGTTGAAGGCGATTGTTTCAAATGCCCCTTGCTAGAACGTGAGGGCGGTCGTCCTCTCGGAGGAGTGTGGGGGCTTCCCTATAGTCCAGCTGGGTTTGTTTTGTCTGTCTGATGGTCTAGGTGGGTATTTCATACCAGTGAAAGATGGGAAACGTGATTCTCTGGGACCATTGGCCTGACTCCTTACAGCTTCCTTAATTTTCTGTAAACATCCTTACAGAGCTTACAGAAAATAACCTCTTGGCTCCTGAGAGTCAGTGGAGAAAACTGTCCCGGACAGCCATCTCGGAGGAAGCCAACAGTTAAATCTCACCATGCTACTAGACCTTGGAGCATGGGGACCTTCAACAGGCAATTGCTTTCACTGGTCTGTAGGAGTTGTATGTCTTGGTGTCAGGGCATTTTTAAAATATACATCACATTTGGTCTACTTACTCTTGTTATGAGCTCTCTTTTGGTTACCGCATTCATGGTAGCTGCATCTCTCTGAAGAAGCAATCACTGTCTTGCAGTTAGGTGATTTGTCTCCCATCTGTCCTTGTCTGCCACAGAAAGAAAAATACTGCCAGGTACATTCTTGGCACTGAATTTCAGGTTATTTCAGGCTGTGATGCAGCCCAAAGCTTTTTTTTAATCCCAGATAGAAAATAAATCCTGAAGAAGTTGGAGAGGTTTTAGCTTTCCCAGACTAGGGTTGGAATTTTATGACATACAGAAGTTTAAATTAGAAAAATCGCTTGTTAGAGTAGTTGAAACAGAAACGTTTCATGTAGCTGAAATAACAGCGCTTGTTATCTACCCCTCTCAAGGGTTGCCAACAAGGAGCTAAGCAAAACCCTAAATTTGCGTGCTGACATCTGTAGGTGATGGCATTGGTCATTTGTACAAGTACTTGAGCGCTTGTTTTCCTTGTGACCTCCACAAAGCGCCGAGCAGGAGCGCATCTGGCCTGAGCTTCTCAAACTGCTCTGCCATTAACAGGTCCTCGTGTCGGGAAAGGAGATTTCCAGAGCTGGACGGCTTGAGGGACTTTGAGATCCAGAACCTGATTTTTGTTCTTCTAGAAGTCTCATAATACAGAGTGGTGATTCACCTTCATTTATCTGTCATTTGTGTGGCCCTGCAGGTAATAAGGAGGGATGTAGTTATGCAAGTCATGCCAACGTATTCCTTAAGAGAGGGGATAAGCTGAATGGCGAGCCCACCTGGGAGAGACCACCAGTCCTAGATTGGTGGATTCAGGATGGAAGCTAGATTTTTTTAAAAAAAATTTTTTTTAGTAAATTCTGATTTAGAGACAACCAGAAAAACAGAGCAGTGCTGGTCAGTGTGCCTGGAGGAAACAGCACGTCACTAACACCAAGGGGTCTGGTTAGCAAGCTGAATGCAGTTATTCATGTTTCTAATCATAGGAATAATACAGCAGGAAATAGTAATTGCCATTGCTGTAAGAAAACAAATTGCTCATGATTTAATATGCTAAAATACAGTTCAAATCATCAGATGCTGCAGTGCTGCCAATAAGGGGAGGTTGCTTAGGTGAAATTTGGAAGAAAAATATAAAGCTCACTTAATTTCTGACGCTAAGCGCTCCGTGGGTGGTGTGACCGGCTGAGTATTGTGTTCTCAATTACTGTGTCATGTGATAACAGCACCGTGTTTTCCTGTCATTTCCATAACTTTTCCTGGCTGAAGTGATACACAAGCAACCCTGGGTAGTAATCACATTGTCCCGTTCAGTTTCAAAAGGAGAGAAGCGGACCTCATCCAGAAACTGTCCAGCACGCTCCAGTAAGCTTCACTGTCTGTCAGCCATTGTCAAATATTTTCCATACCCGCAAAAATGGCATCTAGTAAAGTAATGGGATTTGTCTCCGACACCGTGCCATTCCACTGAGTGATTGATATTGCATTTCGGTATCATTTTGCAAAGTATTCGGGTTGGTTTGTTGACGCTTACGGATGTGCTTGTGTCTCTGGTTTTTGTTCTTTATTGGGTCTGACCATGGCTCAGGAGACGCAAAGTTTCAGAAAAAGAGTCAGCATTCCCAGAAGGGTTATTTAAATTAATTAGATCAGGTTTTCCCGGTATTATTCTGCAATGCTTGGATCCAGTATAAGCTTTGAATATGCAGCCATGGCGGGTTCAGCGAGTGTGCTGCAGTCTGGCTCATGTCCAAATCAAAATGAGTTTGAGATTGATGTGCTCAGTTAAATTTGGTGTGGGCTTCACCACGATGAATTGAGAAGTTTCCTCTGTGTTGAGGGCAGGGTTAATCAAAATCCAGTGTAACTCAGTAGTTTACCAGAGGAGCTTAATACAAAATACTGACATTTTAGAAGCCTCAGCCAAACCCCACTGAAGTCAAGGAGACACTTTGCAGTCTTGTGAGTGTGCTGGACCAAGCCTGAGGGCTGTGGAAGGGGTTGTGCAATCCTCCACACTGTTAATATCTTTATTTTAAAGTGTTGGAGGAGCATAGAAAGCCAGAGCAATGCTAGGGAGAGTTCCCACCGCTTGGTCATGATGAAAGGGAGCAAGTGTGCTTTTGCTTTTAGTCCAAATAGGTCAGAGATGCAAAACTAAATAAATTCATTCCTACATTTTCTGAATCTCTTCTTCACGTCTAGAAATCTCTATTAAATAAAACTAATCCTCAGTACAGCTTACATGGGGCAGAGCAAAACCCATTGAGTTCTGCCCCTTTTGCAAGGATGCCGTTGCCCATCAGCTTATTGGAATCAGAAATTTCATCTTGCCAGAATCCAAAAGATTTGTGAGAGCACCAACGTTTTCAGCCCTCTAGAAGAAAATGGAACATTTCTTTTGGAGACTTTATCCAGTGAAATTTAAACTAGCATTGCTATTTTATTACTGTTAGCCTGCAGGGTCTGAAAACCGTTTTATAAGTAACACCGACACTGAAATAGAAACATTGCAGCCTCTCTAGGCTATTTGAAAGGCTTGGTAGAAATGTGTTAGCCCAAGTCATAAGCAGTGTTTTCCCTCTGACGTTACAAACAATGCACGGTTTTATTAGAACCCTGCAGTTTGCAGGGAAGCTTTTTTTTTTTCAGGGTTTCTGTTCTAGCATTCCTGTGGCTGATTGACCACAAATCAGTTTCTCAAGTCTGTTGTGTTGAGCAGCTTTTCCCAGACTTTTGGAGTAGACTATATTCTCATTAGCCGTGGTGTAGATAGGAGGTTTAAGGAGAGACTTCCTAGAAGAATCCAGCGCTGTGCAGGCTTGTGCAGTACAGTGGCTTTGCCTGGATCTTTCTGACTCTGCAGGTCTGTTTTATTCCTGTCAGCTGTAACGTCGAATACCTCCGCTTTTGGGTTTCTTCAAGTCCTGCAGAACCCTTAATGGAGTAAAACCAAGAGGAGCTAGGCAGCTACTACAGCACCTTTCTGGCCTTGCTTCATGTCTGATAACTTTCAGTTTTGCTTACAAAATCCATCCACTTTTCTCTGCTTCTCCCACAGCCCTTCTTTTTCATGCCAAGGAAATGCTTGTTTTAAAAGATTTTGGCATCCCTGCAGTTCGGTGCTTAACAGCAGGGCTTGGGGCACTAACCCAGCCTGTTCGAGAGCTTCCTGGTGCCTCTGGTTCTCCTCTGGAGGTTTTGCGGGCCTCCGGCCCTGGCAGACCTTCCCACCCGGGTCCAGCTTGCTAAGCCTGCAGCGAGCAGCCTCCTGTCCTGACTGCCTGTGACCCTGTCCTTGGCCCGGCTGCGGTGCCTGGCGCCAGCCGTCCGCCCGCCTGCTGCCAAGCCGGACCCACAAACGTTCTCATTTCTGACAAAGGGCAACTGTTCGCAGGAGTTGTTGTCTTGCCTGGTGCTCCTAATCCCTGGAATAACTGCTGTGACAAGCACAGTAACCATCTGAAGGAAGACCCATACACTGATGCCTTTCAAATGCAGTAATCCCAGCGACCTCCTGAGCCTTTTTTTTTGTTTTTTTTTGTTTTTAAAACATTTCAAAAGCAAGACGAGGAGTTGGAAGCTCCAGTCCTGGTCAAATCAACAGGAGCTATAGTCCCTAAGGCACATTTGAAAATCCTACTTTTAACTGCTTGAGTAGTACCTCGCCCTCCTTAGCTATTTATTTTATTTTTTTAAATCACACATCAAGCCCCACAAGTCCCTTTTAGACATCCTGATCATTTGGAGAATATATGCCAAGTTTTGCCCTCGATTCCCAGCCTGAGAGAGGTTTGGATTGCACAGCTTAAAAACGAAATGCTAAGAGGAGGCTGATGCCTGGCCCTGTCTGTGCAAACCCATGAGCACCAAACATGGGGCCTGAAACCTGATGGGTTGCAGAAGCAGCAACTGGGCATTAATTGCTTTTCACCTTTGCTAGACACTGTTCCGCGTGGTTAGCCTTCTGTTTTCTGAAGCAAGCTCTTGTAGTGTCCAGGCTCGGATGCAGTGGCAGGGTTTAGGCAGGCTTTTTTGTATTTTGGGGGCATGTCCGCCCAGTGGATTTGCATCCTCGTATATCTGCAGCAGTGCAAATCCAGTAATAGGTGTACTGCAGGATTATGGTATTTGTTCTTCTTGCCTCGCTCAGTTTTACATCAGAAAATATCCATTTGATATCAATGCAGAGAGTCTATGTTCTAGATCTGCATTTTTTGAGCTGCTTTCTTGGCATGGAAATCCCGTGGGATTTTGATTTACGCTGAAAAATTCCTGTTTAAAGTGTAGGTTTTTGATGCTAAAAGTAATCCTTGTGTTCTAGTTACTGACTTTTAAGATGGGCCATGCTGCTTAAAGGAAAACCGCATTGTTTCCATATGACAAATCAGCTAAATGAGCAAAATCTGTCTTGAAGTGTCTGTGGCTCTGTCAAACTTGTCATTTGGTTATTTGACCATTTCCCTGGGTATTTGAAAAAAGATAAGCAGGAACTGTGGTTGCAGTATGGGGCAGATGGTGTCACAAATACAGAATGGAAATGAAGCCAAGCTCCAACACATGAGGTTTTGTGGGTGGACGGTGACGGTGCATCTCCATCCAAACCCCTGGAGTGCTGCTGCAGAGGGCACTCAGAGCAGACCCGTGGAGAGGGTATTTCCTAGCTCACGTCTTCTTCCCAGCTGCTGGAACCACACATCCTGCAGCTGCGGGAACAGAGGCACAGATCTGCTTTCATGCTACAGCTGGGGAGGAACAGGCTTCTTGTGTAAGATTGAAATAATGAATTCAAATTTGCTTTCCCTTCTGATGTAGGGTAAGAAAAGCAAGGTTTCCTGGGCAGAAAAACAAACGGGGGAAGAGCAGAGGTGGGTTTAATGGCTTTATTTTGACAAACCATGTCAACATTTATAGTTTTTAACTCTGTGAGAGCTTCGATATGAAATAAAGACATGGAAAGGGTTTGCTCAGAAAATCAAATCTGACATTTCACCCTCCTGGTAACACCTCTCTGTCTTTTTTTCCCTGCCTTTTTGAACAAGATTTAGCTCTCCACGGTCGTTCCTCTTCCTGCCTGCCAGCTGCAGGTGGTAGGCAGGAGATGCCCGCTTGCCGGTGCCTCCTCAGCATCATGCTTGCCACCTACTTTCTTCCATTAAAAGAAGAACTAGTATTATGGTACTGGCAGAATAGGAGGGTCGAGATGTTAGACAGTAATTGATTCATGCAGCTTCCAGCACAAGCTGCCTGCAAGACAGCTGGCAAGTCTGAAGGCTGTGTTTATTTTCTTTTAATATCTTTCTTTTCTTCTTTTTTTTTTTTTTTTTGGTCATTTCACTGCCTTATTTTCATTCCTTGCTTTTTACGGAGAACCCCTCTTGGTGCAGTGTTTTGTTATGCACAGGAACTCAAAAATATGTAAATGGTGCTAACAAAGCCGTGCCATCTCTGGCACATCTGTGCCATCTCCTAGCACTGTCAGTAGTTCCCCAAATGATTCCCAAGGGCAGCCGAGGACACTATAGGGAGCAGCAGTTTGAAAATCTCAAGCCAGGCAGTTAGGGAGCAGGCAGGACTGGGGCAGGCACAGCACTGAGTGGTGAGAGGAGGTGTTCAGCAAGGCTCATCGAATGGGTCAAGGGTTCAGGACAAGCAGCTGCTCAAAGCCTGGAAAGTGCTAAACCAAAGCATCAGAGACAAGCTGCAGTGCAGCATGTGAAGCCGTCTGAACCATAGCTGCTCCAGTCAGCTGACCTTTGGACCTGACCTCGTTGCCCTTGCAAAACCTGGGTTCCAAATAAAACCCAGTGGAGGTCATGGTTGGGTCCACCATCACATCCAACAGGGTTAGCATTTGCAGCTGCTCGTTGACAAACAGTTGGGTTTATCAGCATGGAATTGGCCATAATGTGGTTATTCCTCTGGCTGATAAACCCGATAAGCTTTATGCATTTGATCGAATACTTCAAGTGTGTTCTGCTTGTTTGGCCAGACCCTGGACGAGCGAGTGGTGGCTTGATCAAATATCCAGAGAAGTGATCAGAGTCCGAGGGATGAGTTTGACAGAATCTCCATTGTACACAATGTGGTCGCCTGTTGGCTTCAATACCTGCATGGGGTCGGTGTGCCCTGCAGTGGGAACTGCCGTTAATGCCGTTAATGCTACTCGGAAATGGGAAACTCACTTTACTTACTTCAAAACCCAAGAAGTGCAAATCAGCTAGTTAATTAATGAATGAAAAAATGAAAATTTGCATGGCATTTTAAGACAAAAAGTGTTGAAAATACTTGTGCATTTCTTACTAACTCAGTGATAGCATTGCTGCAATTGGGGCCATCTTAAAACCACCATTGAACTCCTCTGTCCTACAAATTCTGGGCATTGTTCTGCTTCTTACCTGGACAAATTCTGGTGGCTTCAGTTGGAGCAATGTTTGCCTGAGAACATTAATTTAGGTGTTTGGTAAAGACACACTTGAACAGTTTTCATATGTCACAAACAACTTGGTTTTTGTAAATACAAATATTGGCTCTTTGGGTTTTACTGAATTAAACAATCGCCTAAAATGTTCTGGGTTGGTTTGTTTTGTTTGTTTTTTTTTAATTAATTGCAGTTTTCCATTAAGAGCAAACTCTTCCTAAAGTCCCCTTAGTTCACACAGAAGATCTTGCCTGTGTGGCACAGAAACCCAGCGGGAAGGGAGATGGTTCCTGGCGGTGCAGCGGTGTAGAGCAGCAGAAGCTTTGGGGAGATGGGGCTGAGGAGTGCTCTTCGGACTCATGGTTCTGCATGTTACCAGATCCTGCTTGAAGCCTGATGTATTTTGTGCAAAGTAGAAAGAACTGTATAAATGAGTGATTAGAATGACTCTACTGTATGAGACACGTTTAATTTTATGCTGCAGCTGGAGAAACTTACCCTTAATTGAAGCTGTGGGCAAGTGTATGTCATTTTTGATTTACCATTTTCCCTCACCCCTGCACCCCCCACCCGAACCAAACTCCTTCGTGCAGTCAGATTGTTGCTGTAGCCTTTGTGAACCCCTCTCTTCTAATGTTTAATCAAGTGCTGAAAAGAGAAATTTACAGACTATTTAAAATGTGGAAAAATTGCTTCCCAATATTTTTGACAGAGAGAGACTGAGAACACACAGCATTGAATCATCAGGAAAATTGAAGATTTCCCCTGAACAACATTGGGATTTTACAGCAGAGGACTTGAAAGACCTTGGAGAAATTGGACGAGGCGCTTATGGTTCTGTCAACAAAATGGTCCACAAACCAAGTGGGCAAATTATGGCAGTTAAAGTAGGTGATGCCCATACTTACATTTGTACTTCAGTCCATTAGGGATGAAATGTGATGGAGAATTAATGTTCTTCCATCTAGCACCCATCTACTGCTCTTTTCTATTTATTTCCAGTGTAAAGGCTGCTATTTGCTGAAAATGCGTTGTATGATGGGCATATTGTCAAGTGGCTTGTGATGATCTCTTAATTGCTTGTGCCCTTTTGAAAATGCCTGTCAGGATCCTGCTGTTCTGAGGGGATCACGTATCTCTGAAGACTGATAACGGGGCATGGGCCTTTCACCTCTGGGTCACTGGTTCAGATACAGCCTAGACTGGTGGTAGGCACAAGTTGTCATCTAATAGCTTCTTGGTGTCTTTTGTGAAATAAGGTAGTAACTTAAATTTTGGGTCTTTTGTAAGCGTGGACCATGGTACAGCCTCACCAGGGGGAGCTGGAATGGAGTGGGCATCTTTTAAGGGAGTGTGTTGCTCTTGCTGATGTATGATGAAGTGTCTTTGCTTTGTGCTTACCGTGCCAGACCTGCTCTGGGTAGCAGTTTTCTGGACTGTCCATTTTCTACCTTCTGCTACCCAAAACCTCACCTTAAAACCAGAAATGATACCCACCCTTGTTCCCCAGCTGTGCCCTGTGGAGCGATCTTTGCCTTGCCGCAGCAGTGCTGCCCACTGTGCGTCTTCAAGGAGCAGCTTGTCCATCAGGCTGGGTGAAGTGGGCAGCCACCACCCTCTTGTCCACACCTCTCTCTTGTCCTGTTCTTCATTTGCTGCTGGCTGCTAGCTAATGCCATCAATCTTTTAACTCTGTTGATGATACCAACTGGTAGTGCTCCCACAGCTCCCATGAAAGAGTAGAAGTGAGCTATGGAGGAGTCTGGGTTGCTTTCTTTTCCAACTTTGTCTTCTTTGGAGTATTCCCTGATCTGATCTGGAAGCATTCACTCCTGCTGGTCTTAACGTGCCAGGTAGACATGTCTCAGCCCCCATTCTAGCTGCTGTGAATATAATTCATACTTGTCTCTCGTGTGTCAGGTTACTGGAGTAACCACCATCCTTTGATTTTCTCCAGTAAACCTTGACTTCCTCACAGCGGTGGGATCGCTGTCCAGGGCTCAGTGTTTTGGATCACCATGCAGCGGTGTTTCAACTTGGTTTTGAATCCCTACAAGTCTCCAGTGAACTAGAGGCTACCCATAGCTAAAGGCTTATTTCTCTCAGTTGCCTTTGGTGGAATGTGCAGATGGAGTTTGCAGATGACAGGTTGAAAACTGCGGATGTAGTGAAACGATGCCTGGGCACCCCCAGCTTCTCAAACCTAAGGTGTGTGAGCTGACTAACTATAGTTTTGCTACAATAGCTGTGGGTAAGAAAACCCATACCTATAGCTAAGCAGCTTTGTTACCCAGAGCCCTGCAGCGGGTACAGCTGTGCTGAGCAGAGCACTCTCTGGGATTAGCGAACGTCACCGAGAAGGGGACGCATCTGCCGGCACAGAAATTCTGTTGTCCTAGGCTCTGTTTGCACAATGGATTTTCAGCATCGTGGGATAACCTTGTCAGCATTGAGGGTCTGTGATGCAGGTGCAGCTCCTGTGTGGAGGCAGAAGGCACTCATGCTGTGCTCTCGAAGCATGCAGTCGGGGATTGCATTGCACAGCCTGTTGAACTGGCTTTGCTGAGGGAAGAGGGGTGGTCTGAGCCCCGGGAGGGTGCTGGGCTTAGGGGCTCACTGTTAGACAAATAAAACCTGATAGGTTTAGTGTCTAAACTGTGGAATGTCAAAGTCGTGGGCTGGGATGGTGCCACCTTCTTTTCTCTGAACCCGCTCCCCTTGGGCGGGCATAGCTAGGCCTGCAGGAGAGCGAAGGTTGGAGGGTCTGGACAATCATTTCCCAAATGTTAGAGGCAAAGGGCTGTTTTGCTTATCCCAGTGGGGCTAAAACATGAAACTGAGCAAAGGAAGAGACGAGGGTGGAACAGTAAGTGGGGTCTGCAAGGCAGCAGCAGCTAATCCACAGCTCGGATGGTGCAGGTATTTGAGATGAGGTTTCAGGACAGGACTGAGCTTGGACTAGTGACTACTTCATCCCAAACTACTCAGGCTTTTCTTTCTCAGATTGCTGTTGCTTTTGGGACAGCCGAGGTTATGCATTCACCTCCCTGGTCCTGCTGTATCTAAGTGTCCCCCGTGGGCCATCTCTGTTTGGGGCTGTTCACCTCCTGCTTGCTCTGTCTCCCTCAAGCCTGTGGTGTCCTGGCAGCTTGCGGAGCTGTTGCCTTCTGAAGCCCCAGCTCCCCTCCTGCATTGGGGGAAAGCAGCTGCTCGCCAGTCTCTCCTTGCTCTACAGGCAGGAGCTTAACTCATTTTCTTCTCCTTTGGCATAATGCCTTTCTGTAAGAGGAGATTGAGAAGGTTTAGAGGGGGGATGGTGGTTTGGGAAGAAAAGGTGTTCGTCTAGGGATTCAAGGTCTTGGCTATGACATTGAAGGCGCCTGTTTGCAGCTCCGTGATGTGGCACTGTGCTGTGTGCAGGGCGTCAGGAGCACTGCACTGCAACAAGCTGGGCTGCCAGGCTGGTGCCTCAGGTTATTTGGTGGTGCTGCACTCCCTCTCCTGTGCTTCCCCAAGAGCAGCATCAGTCCAGCAGGCAAATCATCCTTGGGAGGACATTCAGCAGTAGGAAACGGCTTTATGGAGGCCGCAAGCCAAAAGTTGTTGGCTGTACTGATGAGTGAAACACAGAGGTGGCTCCAGAAGCTGCTAGTTAGATCCAGAGAAGGTTGGTACGGGGGCCTCCCCCAGCTGCTCGTCCATCCTTCTCCACCACTACCCAAATTTCCACTACCCCTGCTGCATGTTTACAGCACAGGCAGGTATCTTCCTACCCTGCTGCAGGAAGGGCCAGGCCCTGTTTGCAGCTACGGGCTGCATCCCTTGTGGCTCGTCAGGCCCTTCTGCCATGGACAGATTCAAATCCTCTCTGTTCTACAAGCATGACACAGTTATATCGTAAAGAGTGGGCAAAGCCTTGCTCTTTCCCCCGTGATGGAGTCTTCCTCTGGCTGATCCGAGCTCTCCTGCGCCAAGGCAGTCTGGTGCCTCTGGGCATTCATCCTGCTCACCTCTCAGCCCAGGCAGATGCAACTGCCAGAGAGTACCCTCGAAGCCTGTTTCCAGCCCCTTCCCCTGGCTTTTTCTAGCCTGTCACGCCTTTGCACAGTCTTTGGGCCCTTGAAGCGTGGTTTGGCTTAGCCTTCTGCTTTCTCCCTGCTTGGGGCCAGTGGCACCAGTGCCACAGAGCGCCCCGACCGCAGCCTTTTTGCTACACTTCCTGTCTATATTTCTTATCACTGCAGGAAAATAATTCCTGAGTGCTGAAATCTCACCAAAATAACTTGAGATCTGCATGTGGAGGCACTGTTTTCTTTGATTTTTCACTTTTATGCATTTTGGCCTCATTAGCCAGCGTATAGATCCTGGCAGATGCAATCCTGGCACCTTTAAGGAGGGCGTCTAGTGACTGGCACCAGCAGGGCTCCCTGAAAGAATTCATCTGTGCTCAGGGTCAGGGGCTGAGGGGGAAAATGAGCCTTGCAGTGTCGCAGGCAGGAGCATCGCTGGCTGATGAGCTCTTGTCCCCTGTCCTGCTCCCCCCTGCCCTTCAGCCTTTGTCATTCTGTGCCTCTATGAATACCTATTGAAATAATGAAAGATGTTTTGCCTCCTCAGGAACAGGCTGGGGCTGGAGCAGCTGCAGGAGCAGGGACCTCATTCACGCCCGTGAGGCTGCTGACTGCACCCAGTTTTGGAGGCAGAGGGTTGCGGGTCTTTGGAGCGATGCTTTTGCATCCCTTACCCATTCTACCATAGAGAGCCTCTTCCTAGAGCCATCAGTAAGAGGGGGAGAGGATAAAAGAAAGAGGAATCCAACTCAGAGGATTTGTATTCAAACCTTTCTCATTTTTTTCCCCTGGAAGATGTTGTATTACATTTTCCAAATCTTAATAAAAGACAATCCCCTTATTCATTAGGTCCCTTCCTTTCTCAGATCTTCCTAGAGATGCAAAGTCCCTGTTTGCTCTGGGTCAGCTGGCATTGCATTCTTCCTCTCTCTGAAAAAAAAAACCCTATTCATTTTCTTGAGGATTTATTGGCCTACAAGGTCAAGACTCTTCCAGATGGGAAAGAGGACAGCCCAATTTTGTCCAGTTCCAGCTCTGTCTCTGCAAATTCACAATTGCAATGCTAGTTTGTATGTTAACTCCTCGGGTCCTTGGCAGGTTTCTCTTCTGGGCTCCTTGTTTTCCTTGAAGAGCACCTGCCCTGGCCAGCACTTGCCTGCAGCACCAGCTATCCACGATATCACCTGGTCCGGCTTCCAATTCTACCCGGTGTCCTTTGACTTCAGTTCTGGTTTCTTATTTTCTCTTTAGTCTGTTTTTGCCCAGTCTGTGGCAGTTCATAAATGACTTGTGGATAATCTCCTGGGCTGCTTCGCTCTGCAGAGAGCCTTGGTCCCTTCCCAGGATCTACTCCACTGCTGTTGCTCCTGGTTTTATGCCAGAGGCTTCATACAGTGCATCCTGCAGCCCCCCTCCAGCATCACCGCGTGCTCTTGCCCCAGCTGCTCCGGGGGTTGTGCATCCTCTTTCATGAGGGTACCACAGATTCAAGGAGCAGGGTTGTCCTTGGCACATCGGAGGAGCTGTAGAGAAGCCCTGTTTTATTTGGGTGCAATGGTTTTCTTGGGAAGCTCACCCAGCAGCTGGGGGGTTTCTTTCTGTCCTGAGGTTCCCCTCTGGCACTGGTGATAGTTCACACAAACAAGGGTCTTTAAAAGATCTTTGGCATACTTGTTCTTTCCTAATTGCTATAAAAATATATAAATGAAAAAAAAATGCATTGCTTTTTACTTAAATAGTCTATGTAATACCTGGTGTGGGTTTTACTGGCCAGGGTACCTAAAAAGGCCCCTCAAGACTAGGAGTTTCTTGTTTGAAGAGTTCGCAAGATAAGTAAGCGAATATTGAAAATAGTCAACCTTCAGTCTGTTGGGTGACCCCTGTGCGGGTCAGGAGCCTGAGCGTGGCAGAGGTGTCCTGAGCCCACGGTGGCTGGCAGCCCTCCCCTCCCGCTCCTCTCCCCTTCGGCGCCCCAGCCCCGGGGGCTGGGCAGGCCCTTTCTGCCCCGCAGCAGGGAGCACCTCTGACATTTGGGGTTCTGTATCAGCAGCTTCAGCCAATTTCTTTTCAGCCAGTTGAACAGTTGATCAAGAGACAAGTAGAGTGGTTTGTGCTTTGGTTGACCTTCAGGCTTCTCATGGCCCCATGGAAACATCTTGCACCTCTTTTAAATTGAATTATTTTTCTGACAGAAATAGTTACACCCAGGAGAGTGAGCCAACTGGGGAGAGGGCATTTTTGTCCACAATCCTTGTGTTTCGTTTTCCCCCACCCCAAAAGACATAGTGATTTTCAGCCGTATACCAGAATTTTCTGTATCTTCCAATATCTATTGTATAAATAGATACATCAGCCTAGCTGATTCAGTCCCGCTCTGCAATATTGCATAGTCTAGTCTCCAGTTCCAACTGATGTCCTGCTTTCGGGTTTTCTCATGAGCCTAGCAGTATTTTTGACCAGACTACAGGTGGTCTTCCACTTCTTCTACTCTAAACTTGTGCTAAGAAAATCAGAAGCAGTTTCAAGATCAGTTTAGTGATTGGAGAAACTGGCCAAGGTACTGTTTGGAGGTAGATAAAACTCAGCAGGATGTCAAGCCTATGAGGTGCCCATAAAAGGTCCCTGTCCCTCCTGGAGAAGCCAGTAAGCTCTGGAGCCATTTCTTGTTCAGACCACAGTTCCTCTTCCACATCATTTTGCTTTGTAGTCAGCGCTTACTCTCTCATCCATAGCTTTCAAATAGATGTTCATGTCTTTGGCTTTCACAGGTTTTCTCTGATGGCAGTCTCACAGCTGAAATAGGTTCCTAAGATATCCCTGAGAGCAGAGATTTAACATTTATTCATACCTCCGTAATCTCTCCATCCTTACCTGGATGCCTGATAGCCCATTAAAGCCCACCAAAATGACACATTAGTATATTAAGCTCAGTCAAGGGGTGAATTTCTCTGTCCTTCCGATTTCCCATGTGACTTTTGAAGAGAAGTCTTGGGGCTTTTTGCAGGCTGGCTTTATTGCAAGTCATCAATTTCCATTCTTCGCACAGCTAGGTACCCTCTCCCAAGTTGACTCCTTATGGTTTGTTGAGCAGAATTTTCTGTTTCACTCATCTGTTTGGGTAGCTGGCTGCGGGTTGGGGAAACCAGTGCTCCAAGCCCTGCTGGTAGTACACCGGGAAAGAAGTGAATGGGTAAGGGCTAAAAGAAAAGGGTGAGAGGGCACGAGAACTTTATTATAGGAGGTGGGAAGGTAGTTGTAATTAGTGGAAGACCTGATGTACTTCAGTCAGCAGTAAATGTGTTTCAGATGAGCAGGTAAATACTTCTGTTCTCGGCAGCGAGTGGGCAAACCCCCTTTTTCCTGCTGGTTTGGTGTCCTCGATCCCTGTCATCCCCGGGGAGCACCAGCCCTCTGGGGCCACTGTCAAGCGCTGCCGTGCTGCGCTTTCTGCTGAGGACACATGAACCCTGCACGCAGGGCAGTCCTGCGTTGTCTTTCAACTCAAGGAGCTGGTTTTCAATTTGGTGTTTATAGCTTTTTTTTTTTTCTTTTTCTTTCCTTTCCTTTTCTTTTTTTAACTGGTTGCTACCCACTGCACCTGACTCTTTCTGTGTGTGTATGGGGGCTGGGTGATGTCTCTTCTGTTTTGGGCCCAGTTTCTGGGATCTGTCTGGTTTTAGGTTTGAGAGTGGTCCAATCCACAGCACGGCTTACCCTTTTGCTGTTGGTGCTGCCCAGGGCAGAGCTTTCAGAGCTCTTGTTCCTGATATCAGAAAGCTTTGTCCTAATCTGGGTTTGTATTAGAAGGGCTGGAGAATTTGATGCAGTTTAAGTTTGAGGCCAACAAGGAACCATTAAAGCCAAGACTTTCCATAAGCCTCTACTATAAACCCCACTTTTTCCGTACCTGGCTTCTTTGGCCATGTAAACGACTGCATACTGTAGAGTGACCAGGCTGAGAGACATAAGACCTGAAGCTAAGTCAGACCGGTCCATCCCTGTCTTACACTTACATCCTCAGGCTGTTGCCTCACCTTGTGTCTTCCTTCTTGCCATCTCCCCTGTTCTCGGGGGACTCTGTGGGAGCTGCTGCTCTATCTTGCACTCTGCCTCAGAGTTAGGTAGCAGACCGTCATTACGGCTTGTGCGCTATTTGAGTAGTGGCTGCTGTTGACTTCAGTCACCTTTGGTTGTTTCTTCCTTGTTTCGCTAGCGAACGCTCATTCCTTTGCTGGTGAACTGTCACCACTGGCACGCAGCAGGCTCCTTGGCGTGCTCCAGCTGAACAAAGCCACCTCTTCCAGCCTGGGCTGACCCAGGTCAGCACTGTCCTGCATGCTGCCCCTATAGTTTCTCCCTCCTCTTGAATTTGCCAATCTCCTGTCTCCAGCCCTCCTGTATGAGACCTCCCAGTCTTGCATCATGTCCTTACCTTCACTCCCTGAAGCAGGGTTTGTTGGGGGGTCCATACTGGCTTCTTAGGGTGGCCTCTGGCTCCTGTGTCTGCCTGGGTGCTCTGCATTGTACCCCACCCACTGTCCATCCTCTGTGTCCTCTGCCTGCCCTTTCTCTCTCTCCCTGGGGAGATTGTGTTTGGGAAAAGGAGGCATCTTAGGGTTCAGTGTTGTTCAGGGGTGCTGTTAAAATCGCCTCCTCCATACAACACGCATTTCACAGAGGCGGAGATGTAACAGCAGAGAAGGACATGTCAGCAGTGGGAGGAGATGCTTTCAGGGGAAGTTGTGGATTTTGAGGAGCATGCTGCGGGGATGGCTGTGACAGGATCGTGCAGATGCAAGGAGAATGCAGAGGGGGCCTGGGGATACTCCCGGGTGGGCACGAAAGAGGCTTTTTGGGGACAGAGAGAGATGGAGTTGGCACAGAAGGGAGATGTGAGTTACATTATGGAGGAAAGCTCCGTTTGGTATTGCTCCTCACCAAAGAGGTGAACTTTTCAGAGGAGTGGGGAGCGTCTCAGTGAGAGACTAAACTGTTCCTCATAAGTCCCCCCATGGTGGCTTTGGCATCCATTGTCTTCTGTTGAGGTCAGAGCAGTGGCATTAGCGTTTCACGTGGTGCCAGTGGTGTGCCACCTAGAGAGAGACATTCAGTCTGCTCAGCGTTGATATGTCAGCAGGAGGTTGTAGAGCTTTATGTGGCATAGACATAAGACGAAGAAATAATAAAACTTTTCAGGCTTTCTTCAGTTATGTGAGTGAACTCCTATGAAACAGACTTGAACCAGTGACCTAGAGGTGAAGATTTTTAGTTTCCTTAGTAGTCCATTGAGCCATCTTCTTGCTCTGTCTGTGACTACAGAATCCCACCCACTCAGCGGCATCTCAGGGTGTGGATGTTAGAGATTGTGGGTGTGCTGGGCAAGTCCCTTGCCAGTTTTCCCAACTACTCTAGAATTCACTGGGAGGGAAAAGGGTGATGTGAACATGACAATGACTGTTTTAGGCCAAACTAGAGCTACTAGAACATTCAGAATGAGTGGTGAAATACCAAAATATCAGGATACAACAAAGGTAAGGAAAATTATAGTGTCAATACTGTCCTCATTTTGTGTGGGTCATCACAAAATAGTCCTTAAGGTAAATAACCATGCACTGTTTCTCAAATGGTGCCATATGAATGGCCAACCTTGAAAGTACCTTCACATGCTGAGCCTTGTGCTTGCTAATGCATGTGGTCTGATGCCATCAGCAGTTGCTCACAGGGCAGTAGTGTTGGTGGGAAGGGGTGCTGGTATCTTTTTCCCACAATCTTTAATAATTTTTCTTTCTTGGGTAGCCAAGTAGTTTTTCTCCTCAAGGAGGGTCCACGCTACCCCTGTTGCTTTGGACTTGTTGCCAAATATTTTTTTCTAGTTTTTCTAACGCTTTTTCAACGTGAGTCACACCTTCAGGATCACAATTTTCCTTACCTGTGATTCAGGGAATGCATTAATTAATGCAAGGTATTAAATATGTCTGTAAAGTCACATGAAAAACTTTGGATGGTCTTCTCCGTCCTTCATTTAACAAGCTTCATGTTTGGAATTGTACAGTTTTCTGTTTTCAAACTTGCATTGTTCTTTCAAGCCCAAATCAGACTCTTCTTTATATATAGTGTGTATATATAAAGTATAGTGTATGTATACATGCATATCTTTATATACACGTATTATATTTTTAATATATATAAAAAATTATATAGAAAATCTCTTTTATATCATGTTAATGTTCCCTAGGCCAGCACTAGGCAACAAATTGTTAGTTTTATGAGCAGAGCCCCCGGGACTCTTGCCCACCATTACCATGACCAGAGCAACATGTTACGTGATGGTCCCCTTTGACCGTGCCAGCCATGGCAAAGGCATGGTGGAGGGAGCCGTTTTGTCTTCTGTGCTTGTCCTAGAAATGTTAAGCATAACGTTCCCTGGTTAGATTTCAAAACAGCCTTCAAGCCCCATCCAACATGGCTAAGAATTGTGTGAGAATTTGTTTTGAAATGAAAGCCTGAATATGTTGGTTTGCTCTTTAATTTCATTCTGACATTTCATCTGAAAACGTTGATTCTCCTGAGAGGACTGGGGATTTTATAGCCTGAATTAAACGCCATTAAGTGTTTTCAGTTATATTTCTTACTTGAGAGCACAGCTTAGTTCTCTAGAGTGTGTTTGAGCATGCCCTGGGGATTGCCTGCTCAGCCTTGGGTTTGGGGTCCCTGGCATGTTCCTGCAGAAGCGGGTCTGAGGATACAGTAATGGCATGTAAGTGATAAAGTCTCTGCCACTCTTCCTCTTTCAGAGAATTCGGTCGACAGTGGATGAAAAAGAACAGAAGCAGCTTCTGATGGACCTTGATGTAGTAATGCGAAGCAGTGACTGCCCATATATTGTTCAGTTTTATGGCGCGCTCTTCAGAGAGGTGGGCACTCCAAACTTGCTGCATTCATAGCAGAGTTTGGTTTTTACCTTTTTTTTTTTTCTTTGCAGTTTCCAATTTACAATAAGGAGGAGGAAGTTAACTTACATTAGGTTCCTTAGCTCTCCACTTTTAATCAAGGGTATTTAACCAGGGGACCCAGATGCCCACATGCTGCTGAGCCCAAACCTGCTATTTGCACTCATGGTTGTGTCTCTCTCCTCCTTTCCTGCTTTTCTTCTCTCTTGAGGAGCTCCTGGTCTGGGGCTCCCCCGTGCAGAGCGTATGCTGCTGGGCTGGGCGCAGTGCTGCGGCACAGTACTTGGAGCAAATGGGGTTTATGTCAGCGGTTGTGAGATGCGACCGTGTGGAGGAGCTGTGTCCCCGTGATGAAGGGGGCTGCTGTGGTGGTAGTCAGAGCTCCCTGTAAGGTGGTCTGACGCATGGGTGTATGTATGTATCCAGGCTGCGTCAGAGCCTGCATTGACATGCATCTGCCTTGAAGGGCTTTCTGCCTGCAGATACGTAAGGGTGACCATGCTGGGTCAGACCAAAACTCCTAATGGGGTTTTCTGTCTCTGGCAACAGCCCGCAGGATCTGCTTGCAGAAGTGTGTGTGATACTTGGCCCTAGCCTCCGGTCCTGTACAGCTGAGTGTCTTCTGAGCTAGATGTGCTGTCTGTGTGCTGAGCGATTTGTACTGGATTTCTTTTCCATGAAAGTGTTCCGTTTCCCCTTGAATACATACACACTTTTTGAATCTGTGGTGCTCCCCGAGAGGCACTTCCCTTGGTTGTCCTCCCCTTGTTTGAAGGCCCATCACCTTGATTCATTTTGAATTTTCATCCTGCTGTTCTGAGTGCTTCCCCTAGTTTTTGCGTTTGAAGAAGTGGTAACAGCTGCTCTTTATCCATCCTCCCCAGGCCATTGAGGATTTTATGGACAGTTGCCATGTTCCCCCTCTGTCATGTCTTACCAAGCCTGGGAAGTGCCAGCCTGTGTTATACACGGAACCCCTTCCAGATCTTTGAATATCTTTCTTGCTGTTCTTTGCATCTTTTCCAATTCTACTCTGTCTTTTTGGGACAGACACCAAAACTGTATGACTGTTCTTGAGAGGAGCAATGTCTGCAATAGCTAGCCTAGGGGCTCCAATTTTGCTTGGCCCTTTTATGCACATAGGTAGCGTGTGCTGTGGAGTGGGATATTCAACGTGGTGCTTCCACAAATGCTTCCAAGTGAAGAACAGAATTAGAGCACTGAAAGCGATGTCAGCTGACCACAGCTAATCCTGACATACTTTAGCTGTTCATGGCCAGGAATACGATGTTAATCACTGCACATTTATGACTGTTTTAGCATCTACTTACTGCAATTTAAGGTAGATACTGTGCTGCAGGGCCACAGAAGGCATCCTTCTATCTCCTTGTGCTTTGCCTGGGTGATCCCATTGCTATCTAGCTTTGAAAGACCAGTAAAAACAGTTGGGAAGCTGGCCTCCACGTAGCCCAGACAGACTTTTGCTGTGGTTGGAGGCCAGTCGTCAGTCTGAGCTGAGTCTGTTCAGAACAGACATAAGAAGAAGAATAAAGCATTCGTGAGCAGCACAGGATTGCACACATTTGGTCCATTTGCAAGAACAGGAGTTTTGGAGGAGACAAATGTCAAAACCTGAGTACTGCATCCTCTTCCTCCAGAGAGCTCCTGCAGGTGTGGATCGTTCCCCCTCCTGTAGTTGCTCTGGGGTTGAAGCTGGCACAGTGTAGGGGGACAGACTTGTAGCCTTGCCTGTTTTCCACTACTTCAGCCCAAATCCAGTACACCTGCTCAAGAGAAGGTGTCAAAGAGAGACCTACTGGCCACTCATCATCTCTGCATATTATCAGGCATAGCAGCCCGTGCACAGTCTTTTGGGGCTTTACTTGGAAACTGTTGGAGAAAGAAGGTCAGTGTTGTCGTTAAAGCCCCAAACTGGAGCCGAATATTCAACTCCTTCTTCTAGAGAGTCTGCGTCTGGATTTTTGCCAGGTCACTCCTCCGGCTTTAAATCTCAGTCTCTAAAGTAAGGATAATAACCCCTCCTTTTCCCATGCTCTGCTTTTTCTTCCCTATTTAAACACAAAGCCGTTTGGGGCCAGGCAGTGTTGTCTGTGTTTACACAGTACAAGCTACCAGCAAGTGCGGAGCCTCAGCCTCAGCTGAATATTTCCAGCTTTGCTGAAATACAAGAGATAAGGCTTTTGGCTGTTGTAAAGAAAAGCCTCTGGGCAGGACAGCATCTTGCCAGATGCTGGTGAGCAGCACATTCAGAGCTGTGCGAGCCTGTCGCCTCTCGGCAGCTCTAGGTGCATCCCAGGATGTAAGTGTAAATACATATATGGTATAAAACCCTACCTTGATCAGCACTCAAATATCAGCCTGGCTTCTGCTGCACCCTTTGTCTGGTCAAAAACTCCTGTCCCTCTGCAGCCACTCCTTGGGTGCTCCATCTGGGACAGGTTTCAGTAAGGTCACTCTGGGTCGGTCCCTGGGATCCCCTTTTTCCTCACCCTCAGCATCAGTGGTATTTGCTTCTGAGACAAACACTACCTTCTCCTCTTCTCAGTCCCTTACTGCCAAGGTGATGTTCTAAGTCATGTACGTCAGAGGTACACAGGCTGAGCTGATGTGCTTGGATCAGGTTTTCTGTCTTGTCATATGAATTACACATTCTAACGTTAATTACAGCTTTTAAAGCTGGGAAACTATGGCAGCAGAGAAGCACAGAAAGGGAAAAAAAGAATTTTGAACTGTCTCACCCCCACCCTCTGCTTAGCAGATCTGTTCCCAAATACCCATGAGTGATCCAGGTCACTGCAGCACCATCCCCTGGAGTATAAGAGCACTTGGGACGTAACTAAAGACTGAACCTCTCTCAGGAAGTCCTACAGCAAAACGTATATGAACAAAGCACTTCATTCCAGTGTTTCAAGGTGAAAAGTAAGGAAATAAGTTCCAAAAGGCCTCTTGGGGCTGCCTACTCTGAGCCAGGATTCAGATTCTCCTGGGATGGACAGAGCTATGGATGGGAAGTCTTCTGCCTGCTCCTAAAAGGTGAAAGACTTCAATTTGAGCCTCCTTAGAGGAGCTTCACTGTTGGGTAGGCAGCTGTCGCAATCCGATGACTGACAAGAAGATGTTCGCAGCTTCAGAAGAGCAGCAGGGCAGCTGGGCTGTTTGGGAAGGCTACCTGCCTTTCTGTAAGAGTGAGCTGTTGATGTGGAGAACCACAGCTAAGCTCTTGGATCCCGACAGTTAGGGGAGTGGGAGCACTAAACCAAATTGTGCAAAACTGCTCAAGGGCTTATTCTGAAGACAGGCTAGAATCCCAGGTTGCAACTAGTAAAGTAACTGTAAACAGGCAAGGTACTGTGGCAGCCTTCATGAGTATAAAAATTTTGTTTTGGAAAGGCAAAAAATACTACACAGGTATTTTACCCTGGTTGTAATCTATCTCACTTGTTCAGCAAGCATTTTCTGATAGGGAAAGTCTTCTTTTTCGGCCTCTCACTACAATAAAGATGTTGCGCCCCCCTATGAGTGCGGGGGGGGGGGGGGGGGGGCCGGGGCGGGGGGGAGTCGGGCCTTGCTCCCAGGGAATGGGCGATGGGACAAGGGGAAACATTTGAACCAACAAGCTCAATAGTTGATAAAATTATTCAATGAAAAATTCATTGCTAGTTGCAAAACATGCCCAGGAAGCCAGGTAAATGAGTCTGTGGGGAGCTTCTGCCGGTACAAGAGAAGAACTAGCACGAATGTGTCAGCAGCACAGTGCTGACCTCAGTGTGAATTATGGACGTACCCCTGGCCAGTTCACACAAGGCATTTGCTCTTTTTGCAAAGGAAATCTTGGGCTGTGTTGGCATTGCTCAAGGCATCTGTCCCCATGATCAGTCCCCAGTCCATAGGAAAAGTGTCCTCTGTGTCATACAAGGGTATGTGGGGGTGGTGACATCCCTCATTCTCTCTCAGTAGTGTAGATGCAACTCGCATAAAAGGTTGGCCTCTCCCCACAGTGTGCTGACACGATCAGCCATTGGTTCAGCCATCTGAAAAGAGCCTGGCTCCATCCTCTGTGTGCCCTCCCCTCAGGTATTTATATACATGGATGAGATCCCCCTGAGCCTTCTCTTCTCCAGGCTGAAGAGAGAGCCCTGGCTCTCTCAGCCTTTCCTTGTGGGAGAGGTGCTCCAGTCCTCTGGTCATCTTAGTGGCCCTTTGCTGGACTCTCTCCAGTACTGTCCATGTCTCTCTTGTACTGGGGAGCCCTGAACTGGAAACAGCACCCCAGGTGTGGCCTCACCAGTGCGAAGTCGAGGGGAAGGATCCCCTCCCTCGTCCTGCTGGCAGCGCTTTGCCTAATGGAGCCCAGGACACCGTTCACCCTCTTCGCAGCAAGAGCCTGTTGCTGTCTCGTGTTTAGCTTGGTGTCCACCAGGACCCCCAGGTCTTTTCTACCAGGCTGCGTTCCAGCTGGGTGGCATCTCTGTGACCTGCTCAGCTGTTGGCTGGGAGCTCAGGCCACTGCTCTCGGAACGTGAAGCATCCCAGTTGCTGCTTGAGTGTTTTTTGTCTTATGTCCTGGGGGTGGACAGCAGTGTTGTGAATGAAATGTGCAGGGTGTTCCTTGGCATCTTTTGGAATGCCTACAAGATGTGTATTGGCATCTGGTAATTTAATACCCAATAAGGACTAAAATATATTCTTTGGAAGAATAGCTCTAGCTGGAAGAGAAAATTAAAATGCTGCTATTGTTATAATCAGAAATCAACCTGACCTAGGAGCATAAATTACAGAGAAACTTCCATTAAGATGGTTTTGTCCTCACAATTCACAGTGATGCAGAGCTTTCCTGTGCACATCAGCACCTTTTTTGTTTTCGATCAGAAAGAGGGCTGGGTGGCGGGTACCCAGTCGTCCCTGCTGGTCTTCCTTCTTGTTCTCAGTAAAATTCCTCAGCTTCAGCAATAGCGAAGTCCTTTCGAGTCCCAGGAAGAGATAAGAACCTGTAGAGTTTTGAATCTTGCCACCAGCTGCCTAACTGAAAAAGTCTGTCATCTTGTGTCATTGATCTTGCTACCATAGGTTTATGTTGATCAGGTAGATTTTTATATTACCAGATCAATAAATGCCCACATCCAGGATTTCTATATGGCATATACTTCAGCAGACCAAGTAAACCAAGCCTTCCCTTTGGTGCTTTTGGTCATGTACAATTTTTTTTATGGTTAAAATAACATTGGATAACAATTGATTGTACTTGTTTGAGTTTTCGGTAATGCACAAGTCCCAGCCCTGCAGATGCACAAAGTGGGTTGTGAAGCTTTTGTCACAATGACAGCTCTAAGAAGGCTGCCTGTTGTTTCACTTCAGTTGGCCTTTGCTGTAGGAACACCACCCTGCACGGCTGAAGACACAATATTGGTGTGATTGGGCATAAACAGAGGCTGCAGGTGGTCAGCAATATTCTGACATCGTTGGACAAATCCCATCCCCCTGCAGTCTCAGTACAATAACGCAGGGATATAGCACAGTACCATTTTTTATACGAAGCTGGTCAAAACAGAAGCACTGTTCTGAATGATCCTGCAGCCAGTAGAACAAGTCTGTGCTTGCTTTCACTACAGGTAGCTTGTAAGGATCTGGTGTGGTTCCAGTTTCACTTGATTTATGCCCATCGCTAGCAATGGATCCACGTTGCTTTCTCTGAGCCACTCTAAGTGGTATGGAGGTGCCTCAGCTGCACCTGACAGTTGTTGCCAGTGCTGAAAAGGGAAATTTCTGCATGTGTTGCCTAATTTCATGTCCGCAGTTTAAATCTGAACAGGTCCTTAGCCAAATTCATCCATAGCCAATCTTTCAAGCTTAAGCTCACCTCTCTCCACGACTTCTGAAGCCCTGGTCACGTCCTCTTCCCGCTGTGCTGCATTTGCCTCTTACATTGAGGTGTCTGCTTCTGTGTCTGGCCCAGCACCTTTTGATGAGTCTTTTCTGGTTTATTTTGGGTGAAATGTGTGTGGGCTCAGGCTTGTGACAGCCATTTCCCTTGGGTGTCCAGTGTTAGCTCCTGCCCTGCCTTGTGCTGATGTGAAAAACCTGGTGCCAAATGAGCAGCATAAAATGGGGCTGCCCATGGCTTGAACCCACTCTTGTCTTCCTCGCCGTCAGCTCAGCCCTTCCCCTCCCTCAGCTCAGCCCTTCCTAGGTAAGCAGCTCCCCCTTCCCAGAGGTGAGAGGCTCTCTGTTATAGCCCTGGTCACAAGAGGTGCCCTGGCACAAATTGAGGCCATTTCCCCTCGTCCCATCGCCCATTCCCTGGGAGCAGAGCCCAGCCCCCCCGCCGGCCCCCTCCTCCTGCGAGCAATAAGGGCTCCCCTCAGCCTCTTCTTCTCCAGGCTTAACACCCCCAGCTCCCCCAGCCTCTCCCCAGAGGCCTTGGGCTCCAGACCCCTCCCCAGCTTCGCTGCCCTTCGTTGGACACGCTCCAGCCCCTCCATGTCCTTCTGGGAGTGTTAGGACGCATGGAATGGTTCAAAGCTGCATCTGGGGAGGTTTAGACTGGACATTAGGAAGCATTTCTTTATGAGAGGGTTGGTCAAGCCCTGAAACAGGTTTCCTTTCCTAGAGAGGGGGTCAATGCCCCGAGCCTGTCAGTATTTAAGAGGCATTTGGACAATACCCTTAACACCAGGCTTTAACTTTTGATCAGCCCTGAAGTGATCGGGCAGTTGGACTAGATGATCATTGCAGGTCCCTTCCAATATAAATAGTCCTATTCTGTTCTGTTCTATTCTATTCTATTTCTCTCAGAGGTAGCATCCCTCCTTTGGTAGGAGCCGGTGATGGATTTGCTGCCACTGGAGCAGCAGCATCCGTAACGCTGGTGGCACGTGGGATGCTGCCTGGCAGTTTGCTGTCTGCGTTGCTGAAAACAGCCTTGCACGTGTATCAGCTGCCTCTGCTGATACCCGTGTGCAGCATTTGACAGCACCTTTGCTGGGCACTTCTGTTCCCGCTTAACCAAGCATT
Organism: Egretta garzetta; assembly: GCF_000687185.1. Classification (NCBI taxonomy): domain Eukaryota; kingdom Metazoa; phylum Chordata; class Aves; order Pelecaniformes; family Ardeidae; genus Egretta; species Egretta garzetta. Next base: position 1,514,242 of record NW_009266282.1, on the reverse strand, counting down.
TGGACTGGAGACGTATTGGCAGGTTGCAGTTCCTTGGCCTGTGTTTCACAGGAGGTCACTCTGAGTGGCCTTAAGACCTGTGGCTCTACAAGCTTTTCCATCAGCTAAATGTAACTGGAGAATTGCTCCTGCCTCTCACAAGCACTGAGGTTGCTTCAGACAGAAGTGACTTGGGTGTGCAGGAAGGGAGCACAGGGTTTTGCCACACGTCCAGCATGTCCGTTCCCTACATGTATACATTTATGTATTAGCATAGAGTTAGTTGGTTTGTGTTTTTTCTGGTAAGGGAAAATCTACCTTCTGGAGAATAATCACTTGGGAAAGTTTCTCCTCTGTTTGTTGCTTCCTGTATCACAGGAGTGTGCAGATTGGTGGTGACCAGGCAGGCGGCCCAGGGAAGCACTGCCTATGCAAGGTGCTGCTCCCTGCACAAGTGTTAGAGCTGGTATTCAGCCAGGATGAGACATGAGGAATAACAACTCCTTTCTGCATTTAGCTTTTGACAGCTAATGCAGTTTTAACATTCATTCATTGTGACACAGCCTGTAGAAGATAGGTATGAATATGTCATTCCTGGTGAAGACAGGTCTAGTTCTAGCGGTTTAGTATTTCTAGCAGTGAGGAGTTGCCTGAAGTGCATGAGAGTCTACAGAAATAGCTCATGCAAAGCCTTCTGTCTTCCTCAACTGTAGGTAAAATGTTAAAAAAAAAATGGAAATAACTAAGAATCCATGGCTAAGCTGTCCATCCCCTTATGGTAGATACATACTACACCAAAAGATTAAGTCCTTCTATATTGTGGGGATCCATTTCTCACCCCCAGCACATCCACTGTTTAGTGGGTCGATTTACAGATCTCAGGAGCGAGTTTGCTAAAAAAACCATGTTATTGTCCTATGGTAGTTAAGCTTAGCTTGGTTTAACACAGTCTACTTTACAACTTTCTGCATCTAAATTGTTTAACCGTAAGATGCAAATAAACAACACCCCCCCATACTTGGCTTTAGTTTCATTTGCTCTTGTTTAGACGCTGTCTCTGAATGTTGTGTGAAATGTCCTTGGTCCTCTATAGGGTGGTCATAAACCGAAGGGATTTTTTTTAGTCTTACTGTAAATGCTGGTGTTTCGCTGTGCCTGCAGCCTTCTGGAGAGCCAAACACTTTTTGAGACTTGGATTCATCTAGGTTCAGGCATCAAAATGTCATACTGGGTGTGAACTGGTCAGCCAGATTCCTCTGCTGGTGGATGGAGTGGGGAGAGGTGTGTGCAGGGGCCAGTCTTCCACTGCTGCAGTTAACCAAGATGAATTCCATCCTTCCTGTCAGATGCATGTTGCCATTAATGTATTTCATTGGATTCAAGGGAGCTCGTTATTCTCTCAGGATTTTTGCTTCTCGTTTTTATCTTGACAGTAACACAGATTCTTTTCTTTCCAGGGTGACTGTTGGATCTGTATGGAGCTCATGTCTACCTCGTTTGATAAGTTTTACAAATATGTATATAGTGTATTAGATGATGTTATTCCAGAAGAAATCCTAGGCAAAATCACTTTAGCTGTGAGTATTTTGTCAAACCTTTTTGTGTATGTTTTTGAAGCTGATGTGAAACATTCCGATCTCTCTGGCTCACTTGTGAGCAGGCTGGTTGCTCTGCTTGTGGCAGAACTGCTGCTGTACTGCACCGCAGTTTAATGATCCTTGAGTACGCTCTGACTTTCTCATAGCGTATGGCATGACGGAAGAACAGGTCCTGGGGTTTGTAAGCAGTGCAGACAGAGACCCCTGTGCCAGCCTCCTGCCCTCTGCTTGAACATCAGTGCTGTCAGCCCCCTCCGCAGGGATTGATTGATGGCTTCATCTGCCCTGGGGTGGCATCAGTGGAAGCTGTGCACAGGCCTTCTCATCCCAAGGAAGGTGCCTAACATAGATCAGCTGCCTCCCCTTCCCTTGTTTGTGAAGGGAACAAGGGACTGGGCATTTATAGCTGCGACATGTGAACCCCCCCAGACCATTTGAGAATAAGGGTCAGGTCTTGAGTCAGTGGGGAGAGGTTGGTGCCTCTGTATGGGAGCTGAGTTCCCACCTCCTGGTATCTTAGGTGGTGAAGGGGAATGAATCCCACCCAGGGTATCTTGAGTGCAGCTGTGCTAGACAGAGCCCACTGTCTCCCTTTAAGGAGCCCTGTGAAGTTATCCTTGGCTGTGCCAAAATGCGCACTTAGTTGTCTAAACACAAGGGCAAGTTTTGGCTGTGCAAAACAAACTTTTAGTTTGAGGCCATGGAGGAAGGGGTGTTGAAAGGTACCCTGAACCCTTTGTCATGCTGCTGCTTATAATCCCAGCTGACCCTGCCAGAAGCTTCTGCCCCCACCCTCAGCCTGGGGTAAAAGAGCTCTAAAGCGATCTGTCAGGCCCATTGGATTTCTGCAGGGGGTGCTGGGCCACTTCAGTCCAGAGGAACCTCTAGTAGCCTTGTGCAAAGGCTCCCAAAACTACAACTGCGTCTTCAGCAGGTGGAGAACCTGGTTGGTGTTTTCTTGACCTAACCTGGAAGTCCTGGAAGTCCTGGCCCAATAAAAAAAACAAGGCCAAGTGAAACAAATTAGTTCAGTGGGGCTGCTGGGTGATGAAAGGCTGCTGACGTGAAGCACCATTCAGGAGTGACGGGGGGAGATGTGAGTGAATGTGGGAAAAAAACATCTTCACTATTCATAGGGGCATCTTCATAAAACGTTGAGTCTACCTGGTCCTGCTGCCACTTCTTACAGCTAATGCACTGCCTTGGCAGCTCAGGCACTGTCACGTATTTATACCCAAGACTGAAAGTCCTATCAAAGGCCGCCAGTGGCTGTTCTGCAGCCCATGGAATGCATCGCCTTACCACCAACCAACTGAATGTGTTACTGGCCAAATTGAGACATAGATGAGAGATGGCTGGGTAAGGTCTGTCCTTAGGGGAAGAAAAGGAGATCCTTACTTCCTAGGGTTTGCAGGGCGTTAGATACTCTGGCCCACATATTGGCTCAGACAGGCCTTGCAAGGCATTTGCCCGATGAAGATAGTTGGGACAGAGACTTGAGATGAGTTTTGAAGCTCTCAAAGGGAGTTTCTCTGCTTACTCTGTTCAGGCAGCATGCTGTGAAAGCGCACCAAAGCTTTAACTCCTGGCCAGGGAAACGACCACCTTGGATGTTTCTAACCTGGGGGTGAGGGATGGACTGAGTGAGCTAAAATTTTCCGTGACCTACAGCAGATCTGGGGATGTGAAGCCCATCTGCGTGGTGTGGGAGGTCGTGGGCTGCTCATCGAGCACCACTTTTCTTCCTCCATGTTGCACCTGAAGGCCAGCAGTTTGCCCCAGCAGCTCCTGAGGGAGGTCCTCTTGCACAGGCTGGCTTTAGGAACTTAGACAGGTTCTGACAAGATCTTGTGGTCTGAGGTTTGTTTCTGTCCATTGTTTTCTAGAAAACAGTGAGGAACAGCGTTTGGTTGGTATGAGAATACTGGCCCTGAGTATCTTGCACCTTGAGGGCCTCCAGGTCCAGGTCTACATGTGCCCTGGTAGCCCCATCACGTGCAGGTGGGGTATGTGCTGTAGCTCACAGCTCAGTGTGCTCCACCAACCACCCTGCATTTCGTGCTGGAGCTCTTTCACCCCAGGCTGAAGAGCCATGAGCTTCTGCTTCATCCACTTGAGGGTGGGGGCACAAGCATCTGGCAGGGTCAGCTGGTATTTAAATCAGCGTTCGGTCCCTAAGTCCAGCAGGCTTCCTCTTGCTGAAGTTCAGGTCCCAGGAGGCCTCGTCCTGTCTCATTCCACTATGGGCCTGGCCAAAAATCAGTTATGCTTTGCTGTTCAGAGAGCTGTACAGCTTCTGCTGCTGGAGCAGAAACCTGCACTGGAGGGGTAAGGTGGGTGGCGAGAAGGAGACAGGACTTCAGCTGCACCAGAGCCTGCCACAGCTTTTAGTTACCTAAACACATGAACACAGGGTTTGTGAGCAGGAAGGACTGGTCTTTTGGATGTTGTTCCTCGGTGCCAGACTTCATCCTTACATTCGCACAGCTTCAGAGTGCTTTGCAACATAACACCCTCTTACCGTCATCTTCAAGGCAGACTTTTGGCCCTTGGTTTTGATGGTCTTGTCAGCAGAAGCAAAATGAATTAAAATGGTGAGCTTTGAGGTTTGTTTTTTTAAATGGTCCTGTGAAATCAGGCTCCCTACATGCCTCTTCCATTTAACGGTGAACGGTTAAATCGGAGCAGCCTCCTCTGCTGCTCCTCACACTGCTGCTGCTCAGCCAGCGGAATGGGAATGGTTGTTACCTGCTGCAAAAGTACAGCATAGGGCTTGAAGTAAGTTATTACTCAAGATAATTAACATCAGCAATTGCTTGACTTCATGTCTTGCTCCCCTCTTCCCAGGTTGCAGCGAGTGGTATGGGTTCAGTTAAGCACATGCCCTCTCTTGCATCACCTTCTGTTTGCAGGAAAGATTGGGAGAAAAATGCTTTTATCACATGGCATATTATAGCATTGATATCTCAACATATTAAATGGTTTCCCCCCCTTCTTGGAGCTCCAAAAGTTTAATAATCACAAGAATCTTACTGCATTTGCTTATTTTTCATCTGTTTTTCTTTCCTAGACTGTGAAAGCACTAAACCACTTAAAAGAAAACTTGAAAATCATTCACAGAGGTGAGTTCATGTCTTTTCTTCTTGCCTACAAAAATAATTGCAAGGATTTTAAGCGGCCTTTGCTTCAAGTCAAGGTGTAATTAGCCAACATGAGGACGGGTTTTGCACAAATGTGTCTCCTCACGGCTGTTTCATTAACCCTTCGGTCTGTGGTTTCCCTCAGAAGCGTGATTTCAGGGTTCTTGGGTGTCTTCCTCTGCCTCTGGGCGCATGGCATTGCCGGGGCTGGCTGCATCTCCTCTTGCTCCCGGTCAGGATCCTCAGTGGCGGCGGGCGCTGCCGGTTCTGCCC
>NW_009266282.1:1503376-1509196 GCF_000687185.1 Egretta garzetta | reverse complement strand
GCTGCCAGCTCTGCCCGCCCGCCCCAGCCAAGGGGCGATGGCAATCGCGCAGCTCTGCCGGGGTCGATCCTCTGCAGCTGCTCTTCTTGAAGTTGAAAGCTCCAGCTGTGACTTACGGGTTTGGATTTCTTCCCCTTGCAGACATCAAACCTTCCAATATTCTTCTGGACAGAAATGGAAATATTAAACTCTGTGACTTCGGCATTAGCGGACAGCTTGTGGACTCCATTGCCAAAACGCGGGATGCAGGGTGCCGACCATACATGGCGGTGAGTGGGGACGAGCTGGGCAGTAGGGAGCTGCTGTGCCCGTGGGCTGTGCAGGATCTTACCCTCCTGCAGGCCTGGCTCAGCGTGGCCGTGCCTGTCACCTGGCTGAAGTGTCAGCCCGTTTCCCATGGGATGAGCACCCCCTTCCTGGATGAAATCAAGTTCTGGATCGATCGCTGCTGCTGGCAACATCAGCAAAGGCATCCAGGCTGTGGCAAAGTGACCAAATTCCCTTTTTTTTGTTTCGCTGGCTTCCTCTGCCACTGCCAGTGCTGCGGCGCTGGAGCGGGGAGCTTCTCCGTGCCTTCCAGCAGCGCCCGCTCATGCTCCAAAACAAACTGTGCACGGGGAGGCAGTGCTGTCTGGGTGCGGGGTGTGCTTGGTCTGCAAGAAATCCATTTGCTGCAGTAAGATTATGTCAGAAGAGTTCTTGCAGAGCAGAATTGTAGTGATTTTTGCAAACCGCTCTAATTCCAAAGTGTGCCATAACTTAATTCCAGGAGAATGTGATTCTGGAGGGCAGCGGTAGCAGAGCAGCTGTGTGGAATCGGCTCGGGCTGAGCCGTGGCTCCTGGGAGTCTGTCCCGCTCGTTTGCCGCTCTCCCCCTTCCAGGGAGGAAGGCTGCGGTGGTGATTTTCAAAGCTGCCTGAGGGTTTTAAGCACTTCTGCGCATCGATCTGCTTTGAAAACGCATCTTGTGGTTTCACATGAGCTGAGGGTGCCTTACGTAGGGAGCTGTGCGTCCGCTGCTGTCAATGTAACTTCAGTTTCAGTGGCCGTGCTGAACTCTCATTACTTATCTTATGCTCTCTATGCTGAAAAAGACTTTTTTGTGAACTCTCTTTATCTACCATTGAGGAAACAAAAAAGGAAAATCTCTTTTAAGGTATGGTGCCCACCTGGTCCAGGTAACGGCTCTACCATGGCTTTCCCTGACTGTGGTGTGCAAGGCAAAACCTGTCTGCCCTGATCCTGATCTGTGCAAGCACAGAGTCTGAGCTTTGGAGCATTTGACTTTTTCTATTCACTGTCCTCGTAGCAGAGCTAGTTACTCATCCAGCTGGAAGGAAGAGTCCAGATGAGATCTGCTACTGGAGACCAGTGCTGTGATTCAGCAAAGTGCGTGCAAGCCTGTGAGCTGTGTAGTGTGGTGAAACAGGGCAATTCATTTCAATAAAGTCCTAGTGATTCTGGAGAGAGGGCAGAGGCTCCGCTCTGAGCACTTTTGGCAAGGTGGAGCCCCCAGCAGGGAAGGGGATCAGTCAGAGCTGCCCGGTTTGTTGTGTTGGTGGGGCAGGGGATGCCGAGGGCGGCGGCAGAGAGAGGTGCCCAGGCAGACCTGGGAGCCAGTGTGGCCTGAGCCAGCCTGACACGGGGCTGGGTACGTGCCCCCCAGACCACAGGCACTTCTGAGAGCATCGCTCAGTGGTGTTGTGACTGTTGGCAACTTGTCCTTGTCCTCCGAGGGGTGTATCGGGGCTGTAAACAGGGCTCCTGAAAAATTGCTCACTCCTTTCTCCCTCCCAAGTTCAGTGGGCTATAATTACAGGAATTCATGTTCCCCCTTTTTCTTAAAGCTGTGGGTAGACGGTTAGCTTTGCACAGGCTGTTGGTTTAGTTACGACATGACAGTTGCTGGCATGTCTGTAAATAGCTGCGCTGCTTCATTTCCCCCCTGGACTTCAGTGGGTGGGTGCTTCCGATGGCCCCTTGGCTCTCCTCCCTCTCTGTGCATCTTTAATCTCCTCTTGGTGCATCTCCATCACCAGCTCCCAACACTGTTGAATTTTTAAGTGAGCAAAAGTGGTTTCAGTTCAGTTTGTGATTTTAAGAGCCTTGGCCTGGTCTATGGTTTGTCGGACGAGCCAGCAGCTGGCAAGCGGTGTGGGAGACGGCTGGCCTCTTTCCTCCAGCTCTGTGGGCTCAGTGTCTCCTCTCCAAGTACATGAGCGTTTCCACGTACTGGGAAGCCTGGGAAATGGGGAGATGTCCCCAGCACGCAGGCACATCTGCCAGCTCTTTCTCTGAGCCAGCAGAGGCTGATGGCTGTAGTGATGCTGTGATGAAACCTGAATATACCTGGGAGGGAGTCAGCCCAGACACACTCCTTTCGAAAGGAATTTTTTTTTTTTTTTTTGTGCAGAATAGGCAACTGGTTTTGGTGCAAAATGGTGTGACTGTGTTCAGCCATGGCGGGTGTGATAGGGGCTGCTGGGTGGTGCTCCCCAATGATCAGAGCATGTTGCTCTGCAAGACCCACTTGGCCCATGGCACTTGCAGTGATTCTTGTAGCATGAGCCACTTGCCCACCGAAGGAACCTGGTAGTGTTGCATGCACCGGAGCTGGGTCCCCAAATAGCTGTTGATTACAATAACATTGGATGTTGGCCAGCTTGACTGCGAGCAGTCTGATTAGGCAGAGGGAGCCACGTCCAGCTGCTAAGCAAGTGCTGTGTGGTTTAACCAAAGCTGTTAGAGGTGTCAAAGAAAGCAGCTATCAGCCTTGGAGCTGCTGGTGCTAGAGAAGTTGTTTTGCTTTTGGCTTTGAATTCCCCCACGATGCTTATATTGAAGTAGAGGCGTACATGCTGCTGCCTTGTGTTCTCTGGAAGAGAGAAAGGGAAGACGGAGCCCTGCGCTGCCCCAGGCAGCAGCCACCCACTGGAGAGCCCTCCCGAGACCTGTGCCACTGCCAGCATTGTGGGTTTGCTCTAGGTGAGGTCTCGCAATGTGCTCAAGGCAGCCTTAAACCAGATTGCTCCTGGCCAGCCCCTGGCGCTCCCTGCCTGCGGCTCCCCAGCAGTCCCTGCATTGTCTCCTGCTGTGGTGGGTGCTGCTGATTTGAGTGGGAGGGGGGGCTCCGTGTGCCATGCTGAAGCTGGGGTCTTTGTGGCGTTACTGCTTTTTGCCTTCTTAATGCTCTAGTGAACACGGCTTCTGCATCAGAGTGGAGGGATGAGCCTGGAAGCGCCTGGTATAGGTAGGGGGGGACCCAGCCAGCGTGAGAACAGATGTCCTGCCCTGCCCTGCTCTTCTGGGACCTCCCCAGGGGCAGTTTGATGATGTCACACATGTCCTTGGTCCCTCAGGTCCTTTTCCCAGGTACCCTGGGAGCAGCTCGCTGCAAGCTGTGGCTGTGCCCCAGTGCCAGTGCCCTGCACCGCTTTGCCCATGCTGCCTGCTCGGCTCTCCCTGAAGAGCTGTCGAGATGAGCGGGTGGTCAAGGGGATGCGCGGTGCCGGGGGATACAGAGCAGCCTTCTGGGTGCTAATGCATGACCCATGGCCCAGCAAACACGCTTCTGCTTGCTCCTGCCTGTGCGTGAGTAGGGGGCCAGTGCAGAGCTCTGTCGCTGCAGTGCTGCTGCAGACTGGTGCTCAGGATGCTCCTCATTTCTCACCGGCAAAGACAGGCAGTTGGTGCTGGCATCAGCTTCCAGGGCCGGGTGGTGGCTGTGGCTGCGCATTTGGGTGGCTCATGCACAGTTCAGGCCATGCGCAGGAAAGGACAAATTCCCAAGGCAGGTGACAGTGACGAGTCTGAGCCCTGCTGGCCTGGCCTCAGTGTGCACCTCGAGGGAGAGGCAGCAGGGGTGCAGGAGCTCTCTGAACCCTTTACCCAAGCAGAGCTGCAGCAGGAGCCTCTGTCTCAGCTTTGCATTCCTGACCTAAGTTTTCATCAGGCTGAGTCATTCATTTGTCTGAACGGGCAGGCTGTTGGTTTGAATTCATGCAGCTAAAATCCTCTTGGATGCTCCTGAATATTGCTGTGTGTTGGGCTTCTTTTTCTTCCCCCCCTGCCCCCACCTGAAACTTGGCACCTGGCCATAATTTTTATGACTGAGAAAACAAAATTAGGTAGGAGACTGGGAGACGTGTGGCACCATCCCTCCACGAGCAGCGCAGGCTGGATCCAGGCTCTGCCACCCGCAGTGTAGTGAATGCCAGAGGAGATACCTGAGCTCTGAGCGCAGCCCTGCCCGCTCGCGTGCTGCTGCTCTCACCCACATGCTTCAGGGCTTTCAGCTGAGAACACAACCTCCACTTACTAGCTAAAATCGTCCGTGAGGTTCACCCAGTGTGGGACTTCTCCTGTCCAAACTTAGCTCCTTACATCACGCAGTGCAGAGCCATGCCAAGCAACTCTGCTGCGGGGCTGAGCTCCTGTCTGTGCCTTGGCACTTCCACCCCCATCCTGCCAGCGACCTGGTGGGCAGGGGTTTTCCTCCTCTCCCGTTTAGACGCTTGTCTACACAGGCTGTTCATATAGACCTACAGAAACGTGTCAGCAGCTGCCTGTGGAAGCAGAGCCAGGAGTGTTGTGGACAGGACATGAGGTTGGTGGAGGAGGACACTAAAAGGCGGAAAAAAGTTGTTTTGGCCACTCGGATTTACACAGGAAGTGCCTAAAGTTGGGTTTGGGGGATTGTTGCCCTTGGGAGGCATTAGAGGTTCAGCTGGAAACAGCAGGCAGCTCCTGCTTGCTGTGGGTTTGCTCTGCGTGGGGGGCGGCTGGCTGTGCTGGGGCGGCTGAGGGAGCCCCTGCTGCCCTGGTTAGCCACAAGAAGGCAAACTGGAAACTGCAAATAGCAGAACGTGGTCATCAGGGCAGCGAGATGGGTCATCAGATGCAGAGAGATAGGCAGGGCTCCTTAGGGCAGGGGCAGGGGTGGGGAGAGGAGCGAAGGGTTGTGCAGGTCCCAGGTGCAAACCTCCCATCCTCCCAGAGCCTTTTTGGGGGGGTGAGACTGGGGGGGATTCTGCTTCAGGAGAACCCATGGGGATTTTGCAGGGGGCTCTCCACCGCTGTGCCAAGCCTTTTCTTACCAAGTGCAGAGTGCCCTGCACACCAGCCTCACGCTCGGTGCAGGCTCGGCAGCACCAGCCTCGGCGGCTGCCCCCGCACAACCATCTGGGTGCAATCAAGTCCAGCCTCCACCTCCTCCATCCACTCCCTGCTGCTGCAGCACAGCCCTTGGTGGTGGAGCAGGCAGGGCACAAGGGCCACGGCCGGAGCAGGGCACTCTGCCTTGTTCGGGACCAGGTACTCATTCGTGGAGTGCAAAAGCTCTGGTTTCCTGTAATATGGGAAGGAATAATAGAATCATAGAATAGAATCATAGAATCATTTAGGTTGGAAAAGCCCTTAGAAGTCATAGAATCACTTTGGTTGGAAAAGACCTTTGAGATCATCGAGTCCAACCTTTAGCCTAACCCTGACATCGCACCACTAAACCATGTCCCTAAGCACCTCATCTATCCTTCTTTTAAATACCTCCAGGGAGGAGGACTCGACCACCTCCCCGGGCAGCCCATTCCAGAGCCTGACACCCCTTTCGGTGAAGAAGTTTTTCCTAATGTCTAGCCTAAACCTGCCCTGGCGCAGCTTCAAACCATTCCCCCTCGTCCTATCATCTATTACCAGGGAGAACAGGCTGACCGCCACCTCACTACAGCCTCCTGTCAGGCAGTTGTAGAGGGCGATAAGGTCTCCCCTCAGCCTCCTCTTCTCCAGACTAAACAACCCCAGTTCCCTCAGCCGCTCCTTGTA
>NW_009266282.1:1467047-1501222 GCF_000687185.1 Egretta garzetta | reverse complement strand
CGGCCTCACCAGTGCCCAGGACAGGGGCACGGTCACTGCCCTGCTCCTGCTGGCCACACCAGTCCTGATACAAGCCAGGATGCTGTTAGCCCTCTTGGCCACCTGGGCACACTGCTGGCTCATATTCAGCCACTTGTCAACCAACACCCCCAGGTCCTTTTCCACTGGGCAGCTTTCCAGCCACTCTTCCCCACGCCTGTAGCATTCTGTGGAGTTGTTGTGACCCCAGTGCAGGACCCGGCACCGGTCCTGGATCAGGGTCAGGATTGGACCTGGGGTGAGGGCTGTGCTTTGCAGGTGCAAACTTTCATGGGTGGTGAGTCCAGGAGGACGGCCAATTGAACGCAGCCGGGGAAGCCTCCTGACCCTGTGCCCAGACCAACAGCTTCTGGTTGAACAGAAGAGATTTTTAAGAAAGAGAAACCAGATTTTAAGGCTCAAACTGCTAGTGACTCCAGCCTGGCCCTGTCTGAGGTGCCACACGATGACTCGTCTTTGCTGATGGCCATCTGCATTTCGTTATCCTTGATTTCTGATTAGGATGTGTGTAACCTCATCTGTAGACACCCTCTTGGTTCCCTTTCTCTGCTGCATCGAGAGTTCTCTACGATCAGAAGTCATACCCTTGCACTGCTTCCTTCTTTTCTTCCCTCATTCCTCTCAGTATGTGTTTCAAGCTTGCCTGTTGGTTAGGCATTAAGATTGTGGAAAAATAACTGGGCTCACTGCAATTCAGTCTTTTGTGACCAACTCCTTCAAGGACTTCTAGAGCATCCCCACCAGAATTGCAGGCCCTCGGTGAGGTTCTGTGACAAATTACTTAGTAGGGCTGAAACAATAACATAAAGCCCTCCAAAACTACCAGCTCTCCAGAGCTTGGCCCTGTTCATCTAATACTGTTCGTGGAAGCAGCAGTGGGGATGGCATTGAGGGGATGCATCAAGCTCTGTGGTACTGTAGGGTTGCCTTCCGAAACAATGCCGGATGGAGAAGACCCTGTCCTACATTAAAGATGCCTCTTCAAGTGCTGCAGAATCTACCACAGGAATTGGTTGGCTGGTCGCATCCAGAGGGTAGTGGTCAATGGTTCGATGTCCAGATGGCGACCGGTGACAAGTGGTGTCCCTCAGGGGTCCATACTGGGACCGGTTCTGTTTAATATATTCATCAATGACATAGACAACGAGATCGAGTGCACCCTCAGCAAGTCTGCAGATGACACCAAGATGAGTGATGCAGTTGACACACCAGAAGGACAGGATGTCATCCGAAGAGACCTGGACAAGCTGGAGAGGTGGGTCTGTGTGAACCTCATGAGGTTCAACAAGGCCAAGTGCAAGGTCCTGTACCTGGGTCGGGGCAACCCCCAGTATCAATACATTCTGGGGGATGAAAGGATCGAGAGCAGCCCTGCGGAGAGGGGCTTGGGGGTACTGAGGGACAAAAAGCTGGACATGAGCCGGCAATATGTGCTGGCAGCCCAGAAGGCCAACCCTATCCTGGGCTGCATCCCAGCAGCACGGCCAGCATCAAGGGAGGGGATTCTGCCCCTCTGCTCTGCTCTGATGAGACCCCCCTGGAGCCCTGCGTCCAGCTGTGGAGCCCTCAGCACAAGGACATGGACCTGTTGGAGCGGGTCCAGAGGAGGCCACGGAAATGATCTGAGGGCTGGAGCCCCTCTGCTATGAGGCCAGGCTGAGAGAGTTGGGGTTATTCAGCCTGGAGAAGAGCAGGCTGTGGGGGGACCTGATTGTTGCCCTTCAGTGCTTAAAAGGGGCCCATAGGAAAGATGGGGACAATCTTTTTAGCAGGGCCGGTTGTGACAGGACAAGGGGTGATGGTTTTGAACTAAACCAGAGCAGGTTTGGACTGGATATAAGGGAGAAATTCTTTACAATGAGGGTGGTGAAACACTGGAACCGGTTGCCCAGAGAGGTGGTGGAGGCCCCCTCCCTGGGAACATTCCAGGCCAGGTTGGAGAGGGCTGTGAGCAACCTGATCTCCCTGCAGGGGGGCTAGGCTGGATGGCCTCTAAAGGTCACAGAATCACAGAATCGCAAGGGTTGGAAGGGACCTCAGGAGATCATCTAGTCCAACCCCAACCCAAAACGTTCTATGATTCTCTGATTCACAGTGCTCATGAAGTTGTCCTGGCCATTAATTATTCTCCTGTTACAATCTTTTTGATACGAGTAAGCCTTGTTTTAATGGATGGCTGGGGGCTCCTGTTTCTATTTCCTTTGTAGAATTAAGGAGTCTTTAGCTTGCCACAGCCTCTTTCCCCAGCAGGTACTCTCTGACTCTGATGTGGCCACCTCTTAAGCTTTTCTTTGAGGACATCAGTGATTAAGCAGCTTATGCCCTTACAGCCATTTGGATTATATTTTATGGCTGTGCTATAAACTTCCCTTTTTTTTAGCAGCCTTTTACAATCATAGCCCCTGAAATTGGGCAAAATTCCAGTGTTTGTCTCACCTGTGGAGTAGGTAAGAGCAGTGGTTCCTAGTGCGTTGCCCAATGACGTGCCCTTAATTGTGGTGCTGCTCTGGCATTCTGTGTTCTCCGGTCCTTTACTAGGAGCCTGTCTGTCACCCCAGGGTGCTGCTTTTGCTGCCTCTAGTTGAGTGAGTCAGCGTCAGCCAAAGCCCAGTTTACCAAACCTTCAAGTCACACCAGTTCTTCAGGGACCTTACTCACCACACTAGCAATGTTTTTATAATACGCAGAATTCAACAATGATAATTTTACATTTTTGTGGATGTTATTGGCAGTAGGCCAAGGAGGGTCACCTCTGAGGTCCCATTGTAAACCCTGTCTTTCCCCCTCAACAGCATCCTTTTAACAACAGTTGCACTCCGAACCCTATCAGTGAAGCCATTTACTGATGCAAATTATTGATGCTTGGTTTAGCTGCAGTCCTGCCAGTGCTCTGCACTACTCCAAGTTTATTACAGCCATGAATTTACCTCTTAACAAGACGAATACAACTGTCAAGAGTGTGCTCTACCCAGCCCAGCGGGACCTTGTTGGCTTCATGAATGTTCCTGCCAGCCTTTCAGTGCCTAGCAAGTGTCCCCCATCCACCAGTCCATCACTTCCCTGCGGTCCTCCTGCTGCTGAGACTGCGGGGTTTAAATGCTGGTGGGAAGGGCAGCTGGAGGGGGTGGCAATCCCGTGCGAATGGAAACCAGCATCTCCACCTGGAAAATGCTGCTGGAGACGTTTTTAAATGAAACCTTCTTTCAGAATAAATTTGTAAAGGAAATAGGAGGGGAGGAAAGGCCATTCTCTAGAAGCACGATCTCTGCTGATAATCTCTGTGCAGCCACAGGCTTCATGGCTGACCTGGGCGAGGAAGGGGGGACAGGAAATCAAGGAACAGAGGGGATTTTGGAAGGAATGTCTGAATTCAGAAGTCCAAGCAGGGATGGATATTTTGGCTGAAGTATTTTTTGACAGTGCCTCCTGCGTAGGCGTAGAAGTGGTGCTCACAGAGACAGCCTGGCTGCCACTCTCCCAGTGGTGGTAGGCTGAGGAGCAGGGGGAAGCCACGGGTCCACCCAGCCAGCAAGGGCAGAAGAGCTCGGGTTCTCCCCTCCCGTCAGCCCTCTGCCTGTCACGCTGTGTCCCCGGGCCCAGGAGCCCTGCCTCCTCCTGCAGCCAGGGCAGGCTGCTGCGCAGGATGCTACACCATCAGCGCTGCGATATGGCCCAGAGAAAACAAAGCCTTTTCACTGGTCACTTGGTACTGGAGAGCAGGGGGGTAACCTTAGAAAAGAGCCTGCCCATCACGGCGTGGGTGTGGTGCCTCTCGTGCTCGCACGAATGACTCACATCTGCGCTCTTAGACCAAGGTTTTGCAGCAATGAGGTCACCTTCTGTGAGCTCCTGCGTGCCCAGGAGGAGATCCAGAAAGCTTGTTAGGCTTCACTGGGCATAACAATGGAGATCCACATAAAATCGGACACCTCACCTCTTTAGCAGCTGGTAGAAGAATTTGGTTTCACCTAAGGGAGATCCATGTCACCTAAGGGAGGTCACTGTCACCTAAGGGAGATTGCAGTCACCTAAGGGAGAGCATCTGAAACGTCCCGTAGCACAGAGTGGTAACACCAGCTGGGAGGCACGGGTGGGTGTTCACATCTGTTTGGAGCTCCAGCACCTCCTGTCGGGGTGCACCTCGGGCAACAAGGTCTGCTGGAGAAACTGCATGGTGAGGCCCCCGGAGGACATCCACCTCACCAAGCAGGACCGCCTCTTTTCTGGGAGATGGTGGTCACATCCACACGGCTGGTGGTGAGCACCTCTTGGGGAGGGGAGCAGCCAGGCTCTTCCTCAGCCTTACAGGCTCTGAACTGCCAGCCTAGCCCTGTAGAGAGGTCAGGGAGGGGACTTGCAGAAATAAAATGTTTGGAGGTCTCCGCAAGCAGATGAGAGGGAGCTTGGTGGAAACTTCTCCCTTCTCTGTGTGGGTGTGCATGAGTGGTAGCCTGGGCAAGTGTCCTTGTTGAAGCAGATCCTGGTGACTGAGGGAATGGGAGAGGTCTGGAAGGAGCTGGGGCAGCAAGAGGTGGGCTGCAAGAAGAAGAGCTGGCAGCGTGGCAGAGCAACTGGCAATGCCGTGAGGGTTTGGGGCTGGGGGGTGGTGGGGACTGTGGTAGTCTCCTCATGCTACAGTCCACTGGAGGGTTAAGGTTGCACTAAGGGACTTGGTTCATTGCATGGCACTCTTCAGACAGTATCTGCCAAGAAATTGTGTTAAAATGCAGCGTACAGGGCAATGAGGGCTTTCACAGCATTTCCTGTACCTGACAATTTAGTCTTTTATTGCAATTCAGGTCTCTTTATTACTGTTGTAGTCAGAACTGAATGAGACCCTGTTTCTTTTGACACTTTAATTATTACATTTTAAACAAAAGAAGGAAGAACTAAGGTTTCTCATAAAGATGACGTGCAGAGCATAAAAATATTTCATGCTGGTTCACCTCTCTGGATAACTTGCTCTTGGGTGCAAATCACCTAAGTCTGGCTCAATATTGTTTTCTGTGGAAAAATGTTTGGATTTCTGAAGACCCTGTAACATAATAGTTGCCTTCAAGGGATGACCAAAACCATGGAAAGAGGAGCTGTTCTTAAAATGCATTGTTTTTAATATCTCCTGAGGTTTAGCAAGCAGCAGACAGTTGGGGAAGAAGAGTTCCGATAGAGGCTGCTAAACCTCGGTTCCGTGGGCTGGTGGATGAGATGTTTATTCCAGTTCTTATGATTCCCTGGGGACAACTTAGCTGTAAAAACAGAGAAAGCAACATTTCCTGCATGGCGCAGCGTTTGACCTGTCCTCCTTCCTGTTGCAGCCTGAAAGGATAGATCCCAGTGCATCCAGGCAAGGCTATGATGTCCGCTCAGATGTCTGGAGCTTGGGAATCACATTGGTGAGTGAGTGGGGTTTACAACCTCTGCCACATGGTACGTTCCAGGTGGGAAGCCTTGGCGTGCTTTGCAGCGCGATGGTGTTGTTTGGTGTCAAACACATGCTTGAAGCAAAGCCCAGCTCCACTGCTGTGAAGCTTTTGCAGGTTGTGATTGAAGTGGGCACCTCCTGGCTCAGAAACAATATAAATCCCTTCAAGGCAGATGGCTCTCCTGAATCCCTGAGGATGCATTTAGCTGCACTATGGTTTGCAGAGAAAGGGATGTGAACAGGGGAGAGGTGTTGGATCAGAAATGAATTTTGTCTTCAAAATCTCAGATGAGAGGGGATGGTGAGTGTGGTGGTGCAGACCAGAGCATCCAGCCTGCGTAAATAAGCCTTTCGTGGCCCTGGCATCTGGTGTATTTTGGCTGCGCAGTTAATCCTGGATCCTGGTTGCTGATTTCTCTCTGGCTTAACCACAGCACTGCTGGGTGCACACATTGATAAATTGAAAAGCTCTTCCCTTCTCAAAGTGGTGAAGTAGTAGAGGAAGCAGAATCAGTAAGTATGAACCAGTAGCTTCTGTCTTCCCCACTGGCATTTTAAAATGCCCATTTCATTGTCCTGCGAGGAGCAGGAATTGGACTCGATGATGCTCATGGGTCCCTTCCAATTTCAGATATTCTGTGATTATGTGATTCTCATTACCCATTTTCTCTAGTTGTCGTTAGGATACTTGGGAAGGGACTGCAGGATTTTTACTCTCCTACTTTTGAATGCCTTAGTAAGAGCATTGGTTCATTTTACAGTCAGTGGAGGGGAAGACATTGTTGGCATGAAAGCATGGCATAGCCAGGTTAAATCTGGAGGCACTCCTAACGTAGGCAGCAGAACTTGCTATTGGGTAAAGCTTTCCCTCCTCTTCTCTCAGCGGAGCTTTGTATAGGGAGTGGGAAGAAGAATCTCATCTTCCTCTTCCTTTTGGAGGGCTCAGGGTCCTTGCAGACGTTTTCTTACCCTGACTGAGCTTATCTTGTGTAACCTGCCTGGTGCTGTTGCTGTCTCTGCAGTACGAGCTGGCCACAGGGCGATTCCCCTACCCCAAGTGGAACAGTGTGTTTGACCAGTTGACACAAGTAGTAAAAGGCGACCCACCACAGCTGAGTAACTCAGAGGAAAGGGAGTTCTCCCCAAGTTTCATCAACTTCGTCAACTTGTGGTAAGTGTTTCCTACTGAAAGCTCTTGGAGTTGGCTTGGTTTGTTGTTGCTAGGTATTGGGCAAGTGCCGCATGCCAAGCACTTCCTAGCTTAGTTTCACATTCGTGCACCAACGTGAGGGTGAGGACCTTTCGCATTTCACTGGTTTGGAGGTGATGGGAGACTTGTCTGGGTGGGGGCTGAAGGGCAGACCTTTGGAATCTGCTCTTCAGGGAAGGGGTGAGGAGAAAACCTCTGAGAGTCTGTGCTCAGGAGAGGCATGATAAGACCCATGGCAGGAGATTGCGTGACCAGGTAAGGGCCTGGCCTCTGCATTCTGTTCCTTAGATGCAGCCTTGGGACAGAACTGCTGTTTGCCCTTCCTTCTGCAGGCAGAAGCCTGAGACACCCGGCAGCATTGTCCCGTGGTTGGGCAGAGGGTCTGCACCTGTCCTGCCTTGCCTGGCATGGCCAGGAGCCTTCCCGGCTAGTTCTATGCAGCACAGCGATGTTCAGGACCTGTAGCAGGTGGCTTGCTTGGTTGTTGGCTTCATGTCTTGTGTCAATCATGTGTCAAGATCAAGACTAGAGATGGTTTTCTGTAGGGCGGGGCCTCTGCAGCATGGTCAGCCATGGATGGAGAGTATGCAGGGGGAGCTTGGGGCAGCCTGTCTGCCTGCCCTGTGTGTGTGGTCCTACTTAGGTTAAGGGCTGATTGTGCATTTTCTGATGAAGAATTGTTCTATCAAAATGTAAAAGGTGGTCAACATAATTTCATTAACCTTATAGTGAAACGCACAGGAGATCCATTAGTGTGACCGGCATTTGTCTTCTGGGACCTTCTGCCCTGAGCAGACCCCAGTGATGGACATGCCAGCACAAGGGTGTCCATCTCAAAGCTCTGTGGCACAAGAAGACTCAGCCCTAGACAGCTTTCACTTTCAGGAGGCTTTGTTTCAGGGGTTTCCATCCACTGGAGTTGTTTTTTGGGGTTGGATATTACTCTTTCAGAATTATGGATTTTTATGGAGGCCAGGTTCCACTTCCCAGCCAGCTGTAAGGAAGGCCTGGTTATTGTCTTCGGGCTGCAGAAAACAGAGCATCAAAATGGTTTCCATTTTTCAGTTAGTTATTTGGTTAGAATGTCAGAGTTAGTTTCCCTACGTACAGCACAAGCAATAGTTTATTTCCCACCTACTCCTCCATGGAGGTGCTGTATCATTACAGAGTTTGCAAAGCCAGAAGCTTGCTCCCCTGCCCCACATGCACCAGTGAGTTTGGCCCCAGGTCACCAGCAGAGGAGCATCACTGCTGAACAGCAGCATCTTTGGCCCATGGGTCTGACCGGGTCGATTTGTATGGCCCGTTCTCCCCCAGGGTGCAGAGCACAGGGCACTTCTCAGCCTAATTCTGGGTTTTGTTTGATCTGGTTTTGTAAATAATCTGACTTCTGCCTGGAATATTTATGATATCTTCATAGCAATGCTGTTATAAATATTGCTCTTAATAACCTTTAGTTAAGTGCAAACAGTAATCTTTGGTGTTACAAAGCAGGAAGGTGAGTCTCCAGAAGGCTGCGCTCTTAGGTGATGGCATCAATCTGCTGGGCATTACCCTAAAAATCTGAATCTAATAATCTCCTATTTTTGTGCATTCAAGAGTCAGGAAAAATGTTGGAAGAGTCCTGCAGTTCTGCTGCCTGCTCGCTCTGACGGATCAGTGAGGAAGGGATATTTCTGATAATGTTAAGAACTTTCTGGGATTTTTTTCTTTTTTTTGCAATTTGCTTTGGATCCCAACAGTGCTGTCAATGCCTGGCTGGAACATTTTTCTCCTCCAGCCCACCTCCCTGCGTTAGCTGCTTCTCTGAAGTCACGCTTGTCCTGGAACTGATTGCAGTGATGCAGCTTTCTGCTCCAGAGTTTGCAAAGTATCCAAGCTCTGTGTCTGGCTTTTGGGAACCTGGTGCTGGCAGCTCCCCAGCTCTGGCGTGCCTGGGGGGAGATCCAATGTTCCTGCGCAGGAGCTGTGCGGCACCAAGTGCTGCAAACAGCCGCTCCAGGCACGCAGCTTCATGCCGAGCTGGAAATGAAATGAAAGATTTCTAGGAGTGCTTTATGAAAGTGTGCAGGGAGATTTCAGAGCAAGACTTGGTCTGTGAGCAGAAGCTCTGACCAGTTGCCTTAAAGGCATTGTGAGGAGCTTATTCAAATCCCCAGACTCGCTGAGGATGGAAAATGAGTTGCTGTTGAGTAGCAAAAGCCTGAAGCGAGGATGTTTGTGCAGCAGCCGCTGTCTGCCCCTTCACAGCTCTGCAGGCAGGCCACTGGCTGGAGCAGCGCCGGGTGTGCGGCATTAATTAGCCTCCACTTCTCCAAATAATTTGAGGCCACACTGTGGTAGTTCTGGAGCTTGAGAAAGGTCCAGCCAGAGCCCACGGGGATGGAAATGCAGCTGTTGGGAATTAGACTTAACTCCTCTCGTTTGGGAAAGATGCTACATCCACTCTTCTTCCTGGTGGTGCAGCTCTGGCTCCTGGGGCAGGGGCTGCCGATGCCACCCATCGTGAGCCACTCTGCCTCAGGTCCTCATCGTCCCCCTGTCCCTGCCATGTCCCCCTGCTGCAGGGGCCTTGGTGGCCTTTGCTGCCCCCCTGCCACCCCCCCTGCCTTCACTGAGGCCGGGTGGCCACAGTGCCAGAGGAGCTCCGCAGAAGGGAATGCTTTCCAGCCGGTCCCCCCTGTCCCCTGGCTGCCCATTTACCCTCTCCTGTCCCTTCCCGGTGGCTGTGGCTGGATGTGCAGCTAGTGCCCGGGCTGCGCTGGGGGGGCCCAGGAGCCCGGCCCCATGGAGCCGTTTGGCTACTACAGCCCCAGCCCCTGTGTGCCAGGGCAATGGTGTGGAACCCACGTCCCCGTCTGTGCCCTGGCAGGCAGCGCTGGCTCTCCTCGGCCTCTGTGCCCCGCTGCCTGAGGGATGGAGCACAGGCTGGTTGCTGCTGCCCAAAATTTATGGTTGT
The DNA here is from genome assembly GCF_000687185.1 of Egretta garzetta. Classification (NCBI taxonomy): domain Eukaryota; kingdom Metazoa; phylum Chordata; class Aves; order Pelecaniformes; family Ardeidae; genus Egretta; species Egretta garzetta. The sequence continues at coordinate 1,491,592 of NW_009266282.1, read as the reverse complement.
GGTGCAGCCAAACACGTTTCTGGATGAAGGCAGCAGCAGTCGGGATGGCATTGGGCTTGCAGCTCCCTTGGGCTCCATCCCCAGCAGGATTTGTTGGTGGCCCCACTTGCTGTTCACCCACGCAGGGGGGAGGGAGGGAAGGAGTCCCTGTGGTCGCTCACAGCACAAGGCTATTTTTCCAGCAAACAAAAGGCGATGAGTCCCACCATGACTGCAGTGGATTCAACATCGTGTCTGGTAAAAATTTGCGTTTGATGTCTGTAACAATTTCCCCAATCCCACCTTCTCCTAATTCTCTTTCTGCTTTCTTTAGCCTTACAAAGGACGAGTCCAAAAGGCCAAAGTACAAAGAGCTCCTGGTGAGTGCAAAGCGTGGCTGCCCGCGCTGGCCATCACGGCCCTACCGGTCATGCAGCTGGGCCGGGTCACGCGTCCAAGGTCGCTCCTTGTCTCCTCAGGTTGTTTCAGCTTCGCAGGTTGTTTCAGCTTCGCAGGGTGTTCAGCTTTGCAAGGTGTTCAGCTTCGCAGGGGGTTTCAGCTTCACAGGGGGTTCAGCTTTGCAGGGGGTTCAGCTTCTCAGGGGTTCAGCTCTACAGCCTGAGGAAGAGCACAGCCTACATGCCTGCAGTCATGGCGGTGGCTAGGAGCACCAGTGTCTGTACATAAACATGGGAGATCAGCACGGGGGGGGAAACGTCCTGCTGCTGCAGATCGGTGGTCCCTGAGTGGGGCAGGCTTGGGCAGAAGCACACTGGGTGTGCCATGTGAATGCTGCCTTCACCTGAGGTCCTGGTGCCATGCAGGGCCCTGTTGAACTGCTGGCCAGCACTGTCACGTGTAAATGCCTCCAGGATGAGGCCATGGGATTGAGGTTGGGAGTGCTCAGGTGAAAGGGAGACCCGAAGGAGCATGGCTCTGGAGTAAGACACCAGCAGAGCTGGTGGGGGGGTCCTGGAGGAGGAAACGCAGCCATGCTTTTGGGTCGGATAAGTCACACTTGGCAGTCACACACCTTCAAGGAGCAATGGGCCTATGGAAGCCACCTTGGGATGTGTGAAACCATGCCCTGGGTCCCTGACAGTGGTGGTGTGATGCAAAGGGAGTTTGCTTGGTCTCCCTGCCCAGGGAGTCACCCTGTCCTCACTTCCCAGCGGCTCTGAGCTGGGTCCTCCTGGGCAGAGCAGAGGGTCAGGGTTCAGGAGAACTGGGTTTGGGTCCCATTCTCCTACTTGACCTCCACAAGTGTGTCCCTGTCAGTCCTGGCTCCCTGTTGCCGATGAAACCTCTCCTGAAAGCATTTCAGTACGTGTCCATGCTGCAAAGGAGCCAGGTGCTGCTAATACGGCACCCCCGCTGCCTCCTGCCCAGCAGTCCCTGGCACTCCTGGAGTCCTGTCCAACCCCCGTACTGCACCTTTATGACAAGGATTCCCTGTATGTAAAAGACATGGAGCAGGCCACATGCTGTTGTCCTACAGCTGCCACCAAGCCCTGTGTTTTCGCATCAGGCAAATCCATACAGTAAGCTTTTACCTGGGGTAGCCAGCCTGTGTCGGCAGGGAGAGCGTAACCTTGTTGTTTTTTTATCTCATTCCAGAAGCATCCCTTCATCCTGATGTATGAGGAACGCACAGTGGATGTTGCATGCTATGTTTGTAAAATCCTGGATCAAATGCCAGCAACTCCCAGCTCGCCAATGTACGTCGATTGATATTGCTGCTACATCAAACTCTAGAAAAAGGGCTGAGAGAAAACAAGCTGTAAAGAATTTTCATCACATATTGCAGTGTTTTTAATGCTCGCCCCAGACACCATGTGCAATAAGATTGGTGTTATTTCCATCCTGTCTGTATACTGTTGTCACATATAAAGTGCATCCCTGTAATACCTGATCACACAGTGTTAGTGTTGGTCAAAGAGAGACCTCATCTTGCTCTTTTGTGGACATATTCATGAAATGTGGAAATAAGTACATTTATTTGTTGACCGTGATTGGATAGCACCTAAAATTCAGTTCTAGACTCAAAACTTGGAGACTTCTCAGCAGCTACTGGAAAGATTTTTCTCTCAAACTTCCAATTGTTGTTTAAAGTAATAATAAAAAGCAAACAAACAAAAGCTAGGCGTTGTCTGTATGAACATTAAGAGACTTTGCCTGGAGGGAGAAGAACTTGCTTAACCAACGAGATGCTTTGCCTTCTGGAGCTGGAAAGGCAAAGGAGAATTTTATTCTTCACAAAGTGCAATAGATTTACTGCTATGAAATTCTGTTGCTTTACAGTCGCAGTGTACTTTCTGGGGACAGTGTGCTCAGCTGAACTCCCTGTTAAAGAGAGATCATGTTAAATATAGTGAATATGTCTTTACCAAAAATATGTTGCGTTGGGAGAGGCTAACATTAAACTATTCAGAGATGGGACATAATGTATTCTTTCTCCTTTTACCAAGCCAGCCACTCTTCTCTCTTAACTAGGTGTCCTGTAAATTGTTACCTGGTAAGATAAGACCTTTGACCTGAAGAATTATTAAACTACTCGATTGAATTTAACCTGCTTGAGACCTGGTTTATAGCTGCACAATGCTCACCACCAGCCGGCTTTGCTTTGGCTTCGACGAGTGCCATTCCTAAAGCCTGCAGCTGTTTTAACCAGCCACAAACGAATATCCGATTTCTAGCCAGTGTTTCTCATGTTCTTCGCTGGCCCCAGCCCTGATGCCAGCGCCTTTTCACTGGCCCCAAGACCAGCCCGGCCTCCACCACCCTGGCCAGGGTCCCTCGCAAGACCAAACCTCGGCGCTTCCTCCTCACCCCAACAAGCTGGGTGGTGGGGATGGGCCTCTGCACCCCCGCTGCTGCAAATGTCACCCTGCTGAGCTTGCCGGAGACCTTCACCACCTTTTGGGCATCTTTAGCCTCTTCTGTGACCCCTCTGTAGCTCTTGTTACTGCACCCTAGAGTGAACCTCGCTGAGATGGTTCGGGGCAGGTAGGGATGAGGTGGCGATGAGGGAGCATCCAATGCCCCTGTGGGCCTTTAGCTGACCCAGCAAGGCCAGAGCTGTTATCTGGCCCTCTGCTGAGCAAAAAAGCACATCAGTCGTGGTCTTTTTTTAAATTGGCATATTTTTCAAAGATCAATATTTCCTGAAAACTTTTTCCCCCCCAAAACATTGCCATTTTCAGGCATTTAGTAGCATACCAGGGATAAAATGGAGGCTGCAGGGTCTCTGATTTCCATTTTGTGTTGTCTAGTTTAGGCACTTTGGTAGGACTTTCATCAATGTTAGAGCAACCTGCCAAAGCTTTGTGATGAAACCAGACCCCAGATGCAGAGGGCTAGAGATGCAATGGGAGTGAAAACACAGCGGTACTGGCAGCTTCCCAAGGAAGGGGCTTCCCACATCAAACCAATGCTATCAAGCGCGAACTGGGCTGATGTGGGAGCACTGGAGACTGGCACATCCCTGCCCCAGCTGCTGGGTTGGGAAAGGAGAGAGCCAAGGCTGTGCTTCTGTGGACTCCGGTGCTTCTCCAGCCCTAGAGGTGGCAGCTTCGTGGCACTGGGCATCTCCCACCTGGCCATCGGAGCTGGTCCCTCTGGCACCAAGCCAGACCCTGATGTGATTCCCTCGGGGCACAGGCCCCCTGCCCTCTCTGGGTTATGTTCCTTCGGGGCCACTGGCCAGGTGAGGCAGTCACTAAAGTCTTCCCAAAACGGACAAGGCAGAGCTTGCTGAAGTTGCTACTCATTCCTAACGATGCCGATTAAGCGTGTGGCAGGATCAGTTGAACAAGATACGTAGCGTAGCTAAAGCAGTAATTCTCGCCCTGCCCCGTAGCCTCAGTAAGCTCGGCTTTTCTCAGGCTTGGTAAATCCCTGCAGCTGTGGTTCATCTCACGACCTCCAGCCACCCGTATGGAGCGCCAGGTCTCACAGGGCGCTGGGGCACTAAGGAGGCATGGATCCCATAAGGACAGAGGCATGCAGAGTGCTCTGCCTCCACCCCCACCTTTCAGACATTAAAGTCTGATCCACGTCTCCCTAGTGAAAGGGAGCCCAAACACCTTTCGGAGTGCTTACACTGAGATGGATCCTCCCAAAAAACGGTTCCCCTCCGACAGCTGCCTTACTCTGCACTTCCAGCACAGCTGGGGTCGCGCTCCGCAGCCAATCCTGCCTGGAGCTCGCCTTCGGCAGCGCAACCAGTTTGCTTTTGGCGGATGGGAATGGGAACGCACAGCTTTGAGCTGCCAGTGGCGAAGCCAGGGCCAAGGTGCTGTGGCGTGGGTGGCTGTACAGGAGAGGTTTAGCGCATTAAACGTAGGTTATTATAAACTATTAATGGTGCACCTTTTATTACAGTTTATTAAAAAAGAAAAAAAAAGGTGTATAGTGTTCAGAAGCTGTGAAAATAGTGTAAGAACTGTACATTGTGAACTCTGGTTATTTTTTTTTCTTGTACCATAGAAAAATGTATAAAAATTATCAAAAAGCTGATGTTCAGGGATGTTGCCTTATTGTCTGTAAAACGGAGCTCAGGAACATAACTGCTTCAGAGAGCTTCAGAATATTTTATCCGGTATCCTGGTTTGACTTCCTCCTCTATTTAAGATATTATACATGGATCAGAGTGTTTATGTAATAGTTCTATCCTTTTGCCTGCAGGTCAGTTGTAATAAAACTAGGATGCGACTGTGACCTTGTTATTTTCATTTTGTAAGGTCAGGCACAAATGGGCAGATTCCTCAGAAGCTGTTGCAATACCTGGCTTCCAGGCCAGTCCTTTGGGTGGAGGCTGCCATGCAGAAGGAAAGCAGCTTTGAAACTGCTTGTGCTGTATTTAAAAAAAAAAAAAAGAAAAAAAAAGTGCAGGGGGACCTGGATATGTTTTCTTTCTCTGGAGGACTGCCGAGCCCGCTGTGCTAATGGGGTGCCTCACAGGTGAGCCCTGTTAGCTGTGCAGGTGGGTCCTGGAGGCTGGGGACACCTTGTCCCTGCGAGGGGGGCAGGTGGCCATGCCCACCCTTTGGGGAAGGACAGCTGATGCTCGCAGCCTTGCAGGCTTCTTCATTTTTGCAAGAGCAGTCAATGTCTGCAAAGTCCAGGTGATCGAAGAGGACCAAGTCCCGGGTAATTCCTACCTTCTTCTAGCTTCCTGGTGCTGGAACCAGTCTCCCTCCTTCCTGGAAGCCACGGACGGCTTGGAGGCTGTCCAGGCTGGTGGGTAGAACTGGCCCTGCTGGGAGAGAAGACGGTGTCAGGGGAGAGGGGCCAGCTGTGGGTGCCTGTAGTGCCTGAGCTGGCTTGATGGGGAGCACCCCAGGAGCACCCGATCCAGTGAAGTGAGAGACAGAGCTCAGGATACCACAGCTCAGGACCAGAAGTGCTTATGAACATTGGTGGAGCAGCCCAGCATAGGTTCCCACATTGGCTCTTCAAGTGGAGGGTGAGAATTTTGTCAAGAGAAGGGAGAACAGATAACGGAGCTGAAGAAACTCTTGCTGTGCTGAGATACACAGTGTAGGAGGTCAGCGGCGGTTGAAGTTTATCAGTGTTTCCACCACATTAAGCTTTTTCTGGAAGGTTCCTGTTGCCAGCACAACACTTGGGATATTTTTGGACCATCTACTGTCCGCACTCTTCAGATAGAATCCAAAATCCCTGATTTGGTGATCTCAGTGTAGAAGACCAGATCTGACCACATGCCAGGGAGAGTGCTTCCCTGCTGGCCAGGTGCTGGAGGACTCAGCTCCTCATCTTACAGCTCTTTTTTCCATGAATTGGAGCTGGTCTCAGATTCTGTTCCTTTTGCACTGCAACCTGCCTTTGCATCCTGAGATTTGGTCTCAAAGAAGCTATCACAACTGAAGGGAATGAGGGAAGCTGGTGGCTGGATGCGAGTCCACCTGCACATCCCTGCATTGGGTATTCCCCTGCTCTGCAGACGGGAGAAGGTCCCTCCCATCTCTTTTCCCCTGGGACTGTGTGGCACACAGAAGGTACTGTAATTGCAGCCATTTCAGTTCCTCTCAGTTGCCCCCATTGAACTCGTGCTCAGTTTTTCCTCCTGTGGGCTCTTTTCCTCACCCGTTCAGACTGCACTGCCTTCGCTACAGATCTCCGTTGTCATCATGTCACTGCTGAGGGTGGTACAGAAAACCTCCATCCCACATCCCAGATGCTGCTAGTGTCTCAGACAGGGCCCCTGCCTGTGCAGTGCCACTGTTGCTGCTCCTTTGAGCCCTTGGACAATTCCAACATTCCTTGCTTGAGCCACGTATGATGGCTTTCTCCAGCTCTGGGGCTAGGAGTCCTCCTGTGGGCGTCGTGACCAGGACCATATGGCTTGACTCTGGCTTCTCTCTCTGTGCCACCACATCGTGGGCTCTGAGGCTGCCCTGGTTTCTGTACTCAGTGCCAAGGCTGAGGAGCAAATGTTTCAGCCAGCCTCCGTGTAGACTTCAAGCCATTGACCACTCTCTTTGTGCCCAGTGCTCCAGGCTGGCACCTCGTACCATTCCTCATACCTTGATGCCCACTTGCATGGCTGAAGCACTTCTCAGATCTTCACTAAGCATTTTATAGCATCCCAAAAAGCTTACTGTGCTTTGTTAGGATTATTAAGTGTCTGTGGGACTCCAAGACCAGCTTTGAAGTTTGGATGAGTTCAAACACATCCCTGCCTGGACCAAAGCCGATGTGCATCACCACCTCTTCCTCTGAGGACCACTTTGAGTCTGTGCTCTCTATTTCCCCTGATTTTCTGCCTGGCTTCCCCTAGCCTTCATCCCAGCCTCTTGTCTCCTCTGGTGGCCAGGTAAGTCTAAATGAAGTGCTCAGGCCTGCGTTAATACCACAGGTGCTGCCTAGGGAAAAAACCTCCATTTTCACTTTGACTCCTGATAAAAATCACAAGGGTGGTCATGGCTTTGAATGTGTGAAAGGTCCAGAGAAAGAAGGAGTGGCTGCTTGGATAAATAAGAAAAGAAAGCAGCTCTTGAATGTTTCTATTGTGTTTAAAGCTGTGCAAATGCTCAGAGAACAGGATGAAGTGCAAACTCCCTCTTCTGGAGATACATGGTGCCACCGTGTTATAGAGAATGAAAGAGCAGAGCAGGCTGGCGGGCTGGACCATGGGGTATCTGCCAGGCACTTTGTGACTAAAAGCCATTATCCATAAGCCATAAATCCCAGGTGGAAGGGCTGGGCAGGCTGCTGCCAGGAGGAAGCCTGCATCTCGACGCACTTGCTACCTGAAACAGCGAATCTCTGCTCAGCTGCACCAGAAGAGCTGGGTGCGGGAATGTTTCTCTGCAGGTGTAGCTGTGCTAATGCTCCCACAAGCACATGCAGGCTCGGAAAGTGGGAAGGGTGGAAGGGTTTGGTGCGTACAGAGAGGCCATCTACTCACACTGGAGAAGATGTGCTTGCCTGCAAGGCTGCCTGTGTGAAGTGTGCAGTAGCTGTGTGCATGTGCATGTGCGAGTGCAGACATCAGAGCTTTACTAAAACCACTGGAGAAGGCACTCTGTGGGAGCCCAACATCTCGTTAGACACCAGACACCTGCTTATTTGCAGCCATGCGCCACTGTCTTCTCCAGAGCACTTCTGCTCCATCCCTTCTTGTCCCAAATTTGGTTCATGCTCAACATAAGTCAAGCACCTCAGACACAAAGACAAGAAGCAAAATTTGGATGCCTGAATTCTTTCTGTGTCTCTGGGAAGAAAGGTTACTTTAATGGCTGATCCCAGAATCCCAGAATGGCAGGGATTGGAAGGGCCCTCCAGAGATCACCCAGTCCAACCCCCCTGCTCAAGCAGGCTCACCCAGAGCAGGTTGCACAAGGCATCATCCAGGTGGGGTTTGAATATCTCCAGAGAAGGGGACTCCACAGCCCCCCTGGACAGCCTGTTCCAGGGCTCGGTCACCCCCAAACTAAAGAAGTTCTTCCTCACGTTCAACTGGAACCTCTTCTGTTTCAGTTTGTGCCTATTGCCCCTTGTCCTGTCGTTGAGTGCCACTGAGAAGAGTCTGGCTCCGTCCTCATGACACCCACCCTTAAGATATTTGCACATGTTGATGAGATCCCCTCTCAGTCTTCTCTTCTCCAGGCTAAACAAGCCCAGCTCCCTCAGCCTTTCCTCATAGGAGAGATGTTCCAGTCCCCACATCATCTTTGTTGCCCTCTTCTGGACTCTCTAGGAGTTCCTCATCCTTCTTGAACTGGGGAGCCCAGAACTGGATACAGGACTCCAGATGGGGACTCACCAGGGCAGAGCAGAGGGGGAGGGTAACCTCCCTCACCCTGCTGGCCACACTCCTCTGAACATGCCCCAGGATGCCATTGGCCTTCTTGGCAACAAGGGCACACTGCTGGCTCATGGTGCCAGCTGATCATGGAGGCGGTTCTCCCCCTTGGCCAGGCAGGAGTACAGTTGGATAGAGATGGAGCCAACCAATGCTCAGGCAATCCAGATTATGTTCAATCAGATTATTTTAAGAAGAGGATGAGATTCTGCATGACCTTCTGAGGAAAACAGGTTCCTCACCTGATTCAAGATGGACTGAGAACCCATCTGCTGCAGCACACCAGTAGCTCCATGGAACCATTACAAGTGATTTGTCTTGAGAAGCTGTTGGGTGTTTCTGAGACGATGAAAAGAAAGTGCTTTGATATGAGGCCCACCAGACATTTGCAGAAGGGGTTCATGAGCCATCCAGTTTGTGACCACCTCTGATCCTGATGGCCCAGGAGACACACTGACATTTCACTGTTCCATGTGAACGAGCACACCCTGGCCAGCTGAAGATGCTTTAAGAGAAAAAAATACCAAAACATGGAGAAAACTGCGATGGGTGCATGGTTGGAAGTTGTAGCTCAACTTTCTGTATAATGCAGAAGTTCTCCTGGTTCCCTGCACCAGGATCCTGCCTTTCTTTCTTTCTCCCCCTGCACCTGGGTTTGAGCTGGAAAAGCAGGAGGGAAAAGCAAATGAGGCAGGAGGACAGAAGGATTCAAATCCTGGGATTCCATATCACAGTGATTTCCTGAAGACTTTTGAATCTGATCCAAATTTCAAGAGGTCAGTGGAAACCATCTTGAAATCCAGCCAACTCCTGCTTCCTCCAGAGAAGTCAGTGCAGCTGAAGCCACCTTTTTGGTAGGATCAGAACCACCAGCATGCGGTCTGAATGCAGGGGCATTGCCAGCAAGGGATGCCAGAGCCACTTCTTCACATGGTGCTGGCTGAGGTTGGCACCAGGAAGAGGGGGGGAGGTTACTTGGATGGGAGAGGTTCAAGTGTCCCTGGCAAACATGTTTTCTTACCAGATGAGCAATGCAGGAGATGCTCCGTGGCCTCTCCTGAGGTCCCATGCTTTTGCAGGTTTGAAGCCCAGTAAGTACAGTGCTGCTGCTCTGAGGCCACAGCCTTACACTAAGCTAGCAAAAGGGGTCTCAGGACTTGTCAGGTCTTGTCTGAACTAGTCTTAGCCTGCCTGGAGCTTTGCTGTAGCTTGTTTAGCTGTAACAGCAGTTATCTAATGATAAGTTGATCGTTACTTGCTTTGGTTTAGCTTTCCTACAATCGTGTGATGTAACAGTCTTGTTTATGTTTTGTATCTAATAGCTAGTTATAATGAGATCTGTGCATAAATAACTATCTATCTAAGCTTCTATAGTTAAACATGTGTAGAGGGCTACAGGCATGGGATGACAGCAGGGGCCTGAAGAAAGAGGCACAGGATGATGCCAGATGCCGCAGCGACATAAGTGTCTCAGAGGGCCCACGCATGGGTGAGGAGTGGCCCTGGTCGCCCCCACAGGTGAGGTTGGGTGAGGGGGTGATAGAGGCTCTGGAGGAGCTGGCCAGGGATGAGCAGAGGGATGTGGATGGGTGGTGGGTAGTGGTGGGCTGAAGAGGGGCAAGAGAGTGCCCTGTGTGGGCCAGCAGGTACGAGGGGGCCGTGAGCACTGGGGTGGGTTCTCTGCACGGGCAGTGAGGAGCTGGGGCTGCCGGTGCACAGGGGGAGGCCGAGGGGCCCTTGGCCAGAGCAGGCTGGGGGCTGCTGAGGGTGCCAAGGTGGCACTGGCATGCAGCGAGGCATGCTGGGGTGCTGGTGTGGGTGTCACAGGGTGATGGGGCTTTGGCAGCGGGGTGGTGGGAGGCACTGGCAGCTGCAGCACTGGGCTCAGGGGATTTTGAGCTCCCCCAGTCTGCAGGGGTCTGTGATGGGCACACACAAGTTCCTCTGCATCCCACCCCCACAGGCACAGGGTACCCCCACACAGCCCAGAAGGGCTGAGGAAGGGATGTTGGCCCATGTCACCTGGGAGGGGAAACTGTGCCTAAAACGCGGTCTGTCTTTGGGAGCTGGTGGAAAGATGCTGCTGATGTCCCGGTGCGTCCCATGGAGGAAGCATTGGATGGTGCACTGAGCCAGGCATCTCACATTTAAAAACCTTGTCAAAGGCATGAAAAATGTTATTTGACTCTTGGACTGTTGGGTTTGTTTGGTTTTTTTGCTTTATATTTCCTGTATTTTTCAGGCATGAGGCCAAGGGAGGGTGGGACATCACTGGGATCCTCTGGTGATGGAAGTTTGTCCTTTGTGGAATCCAGGCTTTGACAGGAAGGAAACCTCCAGGACCCTAAATCCCTTGGGACATCCTGTGTGGGAAAATCACCCCCACACTGAAGGCACTAACTCCCTTGGGGCATGGAGAGTTCAGTTCATCAGCAGGCACTGAGCAAAGGAAGGCAGAGCATCCTTGGCCTTGCTCTGACAGAAGGAGTACTAGGAGGGATGAGAGCTGTCCGAAGTGCAGGACACCATGGCATGGGAGCAGGGCTACAAAGCAGTAGGGAACAACCCCGAAGCTGCAGACACAAGGGCCTTGCAGCCACTGGCGGGGCTCTGGCATCGCTGCCTGGGAGGGCAGGGAACCACGACACCTCCTTAGCAGGACCCGGGGTCTTGCCCAGGCAGGGAGCTGCTGGGGAGCGTCATGGTGGGGGCTGAGCGTGGATGGGACTTTGCAGGTGCTTCCCTGGCCAAGGCAAGGGGAGGGGAGAGCAGGTCCAGCACTGCCAGCCCAGCCCACGCTTTCCCAGGAGGCTGCTCTGGCAGGGCTGGAGATCTCATGGCCGGGCCAGAGCTGAGCTGAGCTCTTCCCCGGGCAGCAGAGGAGCTCTGCTGCAGGTATATTTTGGGGCCTGGAAGGAGACCTCCGGAGACCCTCTAATCCCTCCCTCTGCCCGCAGAAGGACCTTGGTCTGGACTCAGCCTCCCCAAACTCTCTGGTCCAAACCTTGGCACCTGACAAGCATCCTTCCTGCACTTTAAATCTCTGACTCCCAGTCTTTGCCTTTTACCATGGGAGACTGGCAGTACATCCTCCCAGCTCCTCTTCTGCAGGTTGAACAACACAGGCAGGCTTTCCTCAACAGGCAGGCAAGTGCTCCTGCCCATCAGTTTCCCTGAAACAACCCAGGCTGAGGCTTGGCTTCTCATTCTCTGAGTAACCTTATCTTGACCCAGTCCCCAGGCAGTTTATCACAACACATTTGGTTGCAAAGTGTAGTCTAGAGATTAAAAGATGTTTGTAGGAACTAGTTGTTTCTTCATCTAGACCTTTTCAGATTCACTTCTGCAATGTCTCAGGGTTGTGTCTGTGGACACATAGGCAGTCCTTCCCTGCAAAGAGGTGGGTTAATGTCCTGGGAACCCTTTCTTAATCAAACGATGATGAATCTCGAAACCGACACTGATGGGTACTAGGGAGAAGGAGCCAGGGGAGAGCCCTCCAGCCTGCCTCTGCCACTCACCTGCAGCAACAGGAGGTTTGGCTGTGGGAGGAGAGCTGCCCGTGCCCACCATGTGCCCTGCATCCAGCAGCCCACCACCGCTGGGAGCTCGGCTGATGGAAAAGGCCAAGGGCCTCAGGCAGGGTGAGAACTGATGCCTTTGGAGGAGACACTGACTGGAGGAGCAGGGTTTGCAGGAGAACAAAGCAAAACAGAAGCCGACAGAAGAAAAAGCCTTCAGAAACAGGAGACTCCAGCTCTCTTGTTTAGAAATCTTCCAGGAGAAACCGCTGCTGTGAAAGAAACACATCTGCCCCAGGGCAATGGAGCTGGTACCAAATGGCCACAGCTGGGATGGCTGTGGCTGCCCCAGCCAGTGAAATCAAACAGCAAACTGTGAGCAGAGGAGTGGCAAGACAAAGGGGTTTTTAATAATGAAGGTGTTGCTGGTAACATAGGTAAGGAAATGTGCTTGCTTACAGGTTTGAGGCTGACAGCATCCCTTTAAATAAGGAAATACATTTGCTGAGAGGAGAAAGTTGTCTGGAAAGCCCTGTACAACAATGCAGTGTAGCAGCTAACACTACTCTGTTTCAAGTGCTATTAATATTCTCCATGGACCGGCTTCAAAAAATCTCTCACTTAGAAAAAGAAATTCTTTAAAAAAAATGCAACCTGTGATCATCTATCCTAGCAGTGCACTGTGACCATTTGTACAATAGAAAAGTGGTGCTTTAAATAGTGAGTTGAAAGCTACTGCCACGTGCTTTATACAGCATGCAACAACGCCACAAACTGGAGACACAGCAGGGGCTGCCGAGCCTCCTCCGACAGCTCCGGGACTGTGGGGGGAGCACCCTGTGGGAGCCACGGCCACGCTGCCCGTGGGCCCCTTGCGCCAGACCTCCTCCCCGGCTGCTGCATCTCCGATGTGCTGTCCTTCCAGTAACACAAATTTTAAATATGTTCAGTCTGTAAATAGTTTAACAATCTTTGTCAGCAACAATATTTACTTTGGCAAAACCAGAATTGCAAAGAAGTAGACGTGTCCGTCAAACAGTCTGCAGCAAGTTCTTTGGTGGAAGCCAAGTGAAGCAAAGGCTCCTTCTCGCTAGAGCCTGAGGAAGTATATTGCACAGAGACTCACGGGAGAAATGCTGGTGACTTCAATCAGGAGGCATCACTGCAGGAGAGCATCCATCTCTGCTGGCTTCAGGAGAACTCGCTCCTCTAGGCTCAGTGATTCACAGCTGTTCTCCGGATGGCCTTGCTCTGGGCTGGGTGAGCAGTGACGCAGGAGCAGACTTGGGAAGGAGGGAATGGCTGGTAGGGATCAAGGAGGAATGGGAAGGAGGATGGAGGGATGGATGGCAGAGAAGTGGAGGCCACAAAAGCAGACTCTTGCATGAAACTGCAGCTGTGCAAGGGCCCGCTCAGCCCTGCCCCACGTGCAGGTCACCGAGTGCCCATTTCTGGCTCTTCTTGCTCCCAGGTCATGCAAGGTGGTGGAGATCCATCCTGACTTCTGGATGTGCAAAGGCCAGCCCCTCCAACGCCTGGCTGTATTTTGCATGTGACTTGCTCCTGCCTTGGACCAAAACACATTACACATCTCTCCGTCTGTACCACACTAGCTGGTACATGGCAGCTCCACCGGGATGCCGTGTCCCTTCGATACCTTCACCTGCAGCCTAAGCAGCTGCCTCCAATGCCCAGAGCTCTCTGCTCCAAGGCCGCAGTCTTCAGCCTGATGCAGTTCAGGCTGCAGCCAGGACGGTTCCTGGGCTTTGACTCCCTAGGCACCATGAGGACATGACAAGGTGCCACCATGAACATGGTGGTCTTCATCTCTCATCCACCTGGAGCAGAGCCATGCAGGGACTGGGCATTGTAGCTTCAGGGGCAGGAGGAAGGAAGCAGGGAGAGCCTGGCTGTACGGAGAAGTGTGCTTGTCTTCCTGGTGGGGCAGAGCCTCCCTGATCCCACAGCCCCTGGCCATAGTCAGGATGAGCCCAGCAGGTTTACCCAAAGGGCTGGATGGGCAGGAGGGAGTAGAGGAGGGGGCAGCAACAGGTTCTTCTCTCTGTGATTTCCCATTGCCACCCAGGTGAGGTCTCCTCACCGCACAGTTTTGTCATGAGCTGCTCCAGTTCTCATGAGAGTAACTGCTAAAACTGGGGGGGGGAAAGATAAAAGAAACAAAACTGAAGTTCTTGTCAATCTAAAGAAGTGTTGTTAAAGGCACTGGTGTCCTCTGGGGATGTGTTGATGGAGGAAAAACAAGAGCTGTTGTGCTGTCAGTTTGCAGTAGCTGGAAATTCAAACAAGTTTATATGCTGGGAAGTGACTCCAGTTTCCCCTGGATGTGGCACATTAGCCCTGCATGCTCCAGCATGTCAGAAACACTGTGCTGGCTGCTGCAGGCTTACAGTACCCTGCCTCCACCACCCTCCCTTTCACCACTGCTGCAGGTGCAGGTCCATGCTGGTGTTTAGATTGAGATCAGTAACATCTAGGAAATCAATGTTGAAGATGCTGGGACCCACGGGGGTGAGCGAGCCAAAGCCGGTGGCGGAGCTGGGGGGGGTGAGGCCCAGCCACTCCATAGTTTCCCACGGAGATTCAGTGAAACTCATTTGTAAACCAGAGCCATCGACAGGGGAAGGGGAGAGCTGGGTTTCCATAGGTGAGAGGGGAGTCTGTAAAATCTCCTGGGAGGTGAGCAGTTCATCTGCAGCTTTGCCGGAGAACCCCTCCATCATCCCTTCGAAGTGGGGCTCTTCTCCCGCATCGCTGCTGCCTGGACAGTGCTCGAAGGAGAGCTGGGCTGAGGAGACCTGCTCGAAGGCGGTGGATGACTTTGGGAGAGAAGCGCTGGAGTTCCCTGTAGACACGGTTATCTGAGGTACTTTCTGGAGGCAAGACCGATCATCCTTGGCATTGGCTGGCATTTCTGTCAACAGAGGAGACGGGGTTGAGGTGCTCTGGCAATGCCCACTACTGCTGGGCGCAGGAGCACCACCACAGCTCCTAGGCTGGGCTCTTGGGCACGCCTACAGAGACCTGCTCCCCATTCGATCCCTTTGGCACTGCTCACCCACCCTCCCTGTGGGAAGCCTCGCATGTTCCTGCTTTTTGACCTTGACTCCCCTGATTTTGGACGCAGTCCCCAGGGCATGAGCACTGGCAGCTGGGGGTTGGGCACGGGTTGGTTGTGCATGGAAAGGGCACAGGCAGCACTTTGCACAGGTGAGGGCACTGGCAGTGGGAGATGGCGCTGGCAGCACTGGGAGTGGCTCTGTGTGGGCAGGGTTCTGGCAGTGCTGTGCACAGGGCTGCTGCCCTGATGTCCCTTCGCTCTGTGCTGTCTGCACAGGTGATAACTGAGCCCTGACGACCCCACCAGGTCTGCACATGCAGGAGCCAGCTCCAGGAGGGCCAATATCCTTTTAGATTCAACCACAGTTGCTGCTGGCACAGGGAGGGCAAATGAAAGCTGTACTCAACTCAGGGAGCTCTGCTGGGATGCACGAAGTGCACTGAGTCCCACGGACTGATGCTGGCTTGGAGGGGAAGCCCTGGGGGGGAACAGGGAAGCAGTGCGTACCTCCGCTCTCAATCAGCACGTCCAGTAGCTCGTCCATCTGCTGACTTCGTGTCATCTGCTGCAGCAAACGACAAAGAGGAGAGTAGAGGGCGTTAGGAGGAGAGTCCCTCCAGCCACAAAGCCAGGTAGGTGGCTCTAGACCCCACAAATGGCTTTCTCCCATTCAGGAGAGATGCCACTCCAACACAGGGCTGGCAGCAGCTTTCAGGTGAGCACTGCAGGGCCCTGGAACAAGTGTGGTGGATCAGGGGAGCACGATGCCAAGTTCCCCCCGCCCTGCTGCTGACAACTCAGGGAGCTCTGCTGGGATGCACGAAGTGCACTGAGTCCCACGGACTGATGCTGGCTTGGAGGGGAAGCCCTGGGGGGGAACAGGGAAGCAGTGCGTCCCTCCGCTCTCAATCAGCACGTCCAGTAGCTCGTCCATCTGCTGACTTCGTGTCATCTGCTGCAGCAAACGACAAAGAGGAGAGTAGAGGGCGTTAGGAGGAGAGTCCCTCCAGCCACAAAGCCAGGTAGGTGGCTCTAGACCCCACAAATGGCTTTCTCCCATTCAGGAGAGATGCCACTCCAACACAGGGCTGGCAGCAGCTTTCAGGTGAGCACTGCAGGGCCCTGGAACAAGTGTGGTGGATCAGGGGAGCACGATGCCAAGTTCCCCCCGCCCTGCTGCTGACCCTCTGCTCAGTGGCCACCACAGACTGCGTCTACCTAGGGCAGTCAGGACACACCAACTTTTTGGACCCAGCACTTTGCACTGGCATGTGCCTCCTTGCATTCCCTGCAGCTCCCTGTGGGCAACGCATTGTCATGCTCCTCTCCCTAACCAGAGGCTGGAATGACTTTCTGCACGCCTCCCTGCCAGCCAGCGTAAGCCCGTTTTTATCACTGCTGACAGCATCACTCCGTTTTCCTAAAGGCACAATCATGACTGGCACTGAGGCTGCTGGCAGACTCCCACAGAGAAGTGAGGAATTCATGGGCAATGGAGACAGTCCTCCTCATGGGAACAGCGCTCCGGGGTGAGGCTAGGGGAGGCAGATGGCATGAAGAAAGGCACTTTGCTAATGGGCTAGAGAGGGAAGGTGAGGTTTCCTGGTGACTTGGGAGTGCTCAGGAGTCTGTTTATCACATGGCACTGAGCAGCCCAAAGAATGGTACCCCAAAGCCCTGGAGTATTTGTACGGGATGTCAGGACCCCAGGGTGGACTGGCAATAGAAGACGCTCTCCTATCCAGTGCGGTGTCTGACTTCTTTGTGGCAGTCATTCAGCAACTAATTCTTCAAGAAAAGCCCATCCCTTATGGAAACAGGCCTATCCTACCCATAAAACCTATAATGGGCTGTAACTCCTGCAGGTGAATTACATAAACTGCAAAAGAACACCCTGCGCAGCCCTAGCCCTAAAGAAAATAAAAATCATGAAGTTACCTGCTTTATTGCATCCTCATAGGGTGGAGGCTGCTTTAGCTCTGAGAGGGCTGGGCTTGACTTACAAAAACTTGGGGATGGAATAGAGAACTTTTGACCTGCCTGTGTAGCCATCTGTGTGGGGGAAATACAGGGAAACGGAGTCAATGCACAGGGAGGCACAGCGGGAGGCCCAGCTCTCTTTCACCCCTGTTAAAGACAGAGTGGTGCCAAGGAAACTAATGATTGCGTGGGTCAAATAAGCTCCAGGTGCCTGGCCTCTGGGCAGGAGAAAGGGAGGTAAACTGGCCCCATCAGCCTAGCTCTGAGGCGCAGGGCCAGGCTGACCTCTGGCTGCTGCCAGAGCACCAGCATGATGCCACGGGGCATCCTGGTGCTCGGCCCAGCCGCGAACATGCAGAGCGAGGGGGAGAGAGAAATGGGCTGCTGGTGGGCGCTGAACTCAGCTAGTGATAGGGCACTTCCCCGGCTGCCTCCCAGGCCCCCTGCTGGGGACCCTCTCCATCACCAGTCTGGGAGCATCCCACAGCCAGGGAAGACTGCTCAAAAGAGTCACTGCCAGGTCAGCACCTAGGCTTTCCCTGTGCCAAACACCTGCGGGTCAGTGCCAGCTTTTTGCCAGTTCCCCGCTTCCAGAAGGGACCTCATCTGAAGGTCCAGTGCCTGCCAGCTGCTGTCCCCATCACCTCTAGGCCCTTCTGTGCCCTTCCTCACTGCCTGACCGAGGCTGCCTCGTCCCATGAGAGCCAGCACCAGGGGATACAGCATGGCTGCGGCAGGCAGGTTGGATCCGGAATTGAATCCAGGGCATCAGTGAGGCCGCTCAGCCTGGCCGTGCATGTCCTGGCCATCACTCTGTGGAGGGTGGCTGGGAGGAACGGTACGCCTGGGTTGTGGGGGGACGGCATTCCAGTGCTGAGCACAGAGAGAGAGCTGTTGCTGAAGAGGGACCCTGGCAGCCCCTGTGCCCCTGGCAGCAGAGGAATGGCCAGGATGGGTGGTGGTGCAGCTGGGATGAGCTGTAGGACACCGTGGAGCCATCCCCTCCACTTGCCCCTTGAGCCCGAACAGGGGGAAGGAGCTGGAGATGCTCCAGTGGTGTTGCTGCTCCTTGCTGATGCTCACTGACTGCTGCCTGGTGATCCAGAGCAGCCCTGCTACCTCTCTGGGAGTATTGCCTCGCAGCACTGTGTCCCACTGCCTGTTGTACCCACAGCTCTGCCCCACTGCCCAGCTCACCTCCGCTGCTGCGATCACCCACTGCGGCCCCCACTCTCTGCCCCGCTGCCCAGATTACCCACCGCACTGCTCTCCATTGCCCAGCTCACCCAGATCAATGCTCCCCATTGACCATATCACCCCAGAAGCAACCTCACCCTGACAGCACTGCACTCCCCTGCCCATCCCACTGTCTCTCTGCCCCCCTCACCCTAAACTGCTCCCCATTGCCCACCTCACTGCAGTGCTGTGTGCCAGCAGCCCATGTCACCTACCTCACCGTCCTCTGAATGGCTGAGACAACACTGCAGCCCACTTTCTGCCAGCTGGCACTGCACCCCACTGCCCAGCTCCTGCTGCGCACTGCTCAATGTGCTAACTCCATGAACGCAGTTTGTGAGCTGCCCTGCTCGAGTGCTGGCTGTTTCGCAGTGGCTGTTGCTCTGCAGTGCAGGTGTTGCGCATGCAGGGTGCACTTGCTGTACATCCTCCCTGAGTGCAGCACGCATGCCTTGCACAGGCCATGTGATAGGTGTTGCTGCTGCCTGGGAAACCTTGGTAGGGTATTGGCATGAACTGGGGCTGCAATCAGCAGCACCTTGTGCTGCTTTTGTGTGCTGGCAGTGTGTGCCCCTTTCCAAGCTTTCATACCTGTCCAGAGGGCTGCATGAGGAGTGGAGGGTGCTGCAGGGACAACTCTCTGCTGTGCTGGTTGCCTGGTGGGGAGGCACAAGCTCTATCTGACTACAGACCCCAACGGCAAGCCCTGTTCCGTCTTCCCAAGAAAAGGCTTCCCATATGACTGGAGTAACTGTGCTACTTCAACCCAGTGGTCAAAATCCCTCACACGCTACTGGGAGCCACAATGGCTTAGCAAGGTGCTGAAAATCCCTGCAACACTGCAGCAGGGCTCTCCCAGGGGTGGAGAAAGCTGCTCCAGGGCTCTCACAGGGGCTGAGGGATCTGTGCCAGTGCTTCCCTGCTGTGAACAGAGCTTTGCCAGGGCTCCATGGGGCAGATGGAGCTGTGCCAGGACTTCGCCAGGGTGGAAGGAGCCGTGCCAGGACTGCATGGGGCAGGGGGAGCTGTTCCAGGACTCCCCCAGGGGGCACAGCTGTGCCAAGCCCCCCCCCACCCCGAGGGGAGAGGCAGCTGAGTTAGGGCTCTTTTAGGGCAGAAGCTGTGCCAATGCTCCCCAGGGCAGAGGGAGCTGTGCCAGTGCTTAAACAGGGGCAGAGGAAGCTGTGCCAGGACTCTCCCTGGACACAGGGAGTTTTGCCAGTGCTCACCCAGGGGCAGAGGGAGCTGTGTTGGGGTCCCCTGGGGAAGAGGGGAGCTGTGCCAGAGCTCCCCCAGGGCAGGAGGAGCTGTGCCAGGGCTCCGCGGGGCATGGGACCTGTGCTGTGACCCCTCAGGGCAATGGGGTGTGGTGGCAGCAGGGCTCCCTGGGAGCTGCCCTGCAGTGCCATCAGCTTCCAATCTGTTGTCCATCTGGGCTACTCTTTTCCTTTCCAGGCAGCCCCACGTGCTGCCACGGCACCCTGGGTACCCACCCTGGGTGCCAGCAGTCCAGGTCTGATAGGAAAGGGCTCAAACTGGGATGTTTGGCTGACTGCCCACAAGCACCAGTGCATTCACCACTGTGATGCTGCCTGGGGTGCTCTCCACTTACCGACGTTGTGCGAAGGCAACTGTTGGTCTGCGGGGACCTGCTGCGCCCTTCTGCCTGTGAGCCAGGAGACACCGAGAGGAGATAGTGGCTGTTGGGGGATGGCGGCAGGCTGATGTGCTGGGGGCTCTTTGCAGCCCCGAGCGGAGAGTGCTGGGGGGAGCACTGCGGGCTCAGGAATGTCGAGGAGGTGATGGTGCTTTGCCCTGCAGGCTCCAAGCAGTGGCTATTTACAATGTGAGGCAGCTGCGGCACCCCACAGTTACTTAACTTATCCGAGCTGCTGGCTTGGCCTTTCAAGGCATTTTGTTTGGATGCAAATGGACAGCTGGACACTGCATTTTCTTGCTTGATGGGGACACCAAAGAAATGCTGAGCAGGCTGCTGCTTCTCCTCAAGGCCATTGCTTCTCTTACGCTTCTGGAGCTGCATCCGTAGCTCTTCCACCTGCCTCTGCTCTTGCTGCAGCTTCCACGTCAGTTCGTTGATGACCTTCTGCTTCTCCACCAGCATCTTGTCTTTCTCTGTGTCAATCCCTTCCAGCTCCAGCTGGATGCTCCCTCCATTCATGCTGCTCATGAGGCTTTCCTCAGCACTGCCATGAACTGGAGATGGCTGGAGACCGAACTGTGGAGAAGACATGGGCCCGTCGTTGAATGTGTCTGGCAAAGAGCCGCTCACAGAGAGATCGGAGGAGGCTGGAGAGATGGGTGGGGTGGAGCTGGTGCTACCAAAGTGATAGAAGCCATTTGATAACATGCTAGTGGAAGACTGTGACTGGTAACTCGACAGGGTGCTTGTCGGAGTGACGGGGAAGGTGACAGTGGTGATCTCACTGAAGTTTGGCACCGTGTTGCTGCCGCACTCCTGGAAGGGCCGCAATCGTTCCATCAGTGCTGTTTTGGTGCCTGACACAGGCAGGCCTCGTATTCGGAGCTGCTGTCTCAGTTCTGACACCTAGAGGGAAAGTCACCAATGATCAGTCCCAATGGCAGATAAGCCCTTTAGAAACTCAGCATTTCTAACAAGGAGTCTCAGGTCACAGGCTGCCAGCTTCCTGCTTTAAAGCTCTGACCCCTCAGGTGCTCACTGTCTCACCCGGAGTCACCAGAGTCACCATGCACAGCCCTGACCACTGCACAGCCTGCAGGACCTCGACCTTTCCTAACAGGAAAACCTTCCTTCTTCATCCAGGAACAGTGACTGCACTCCATGAACCAGCAGTGACCCTTGGGCCATGGAGGTAACCCAAGATTCCCTTCTGAGCAGTAGGTTTCTACATGAGCAGAGGACTTTCACACAGACCAGGAACTAGCTAATGACATCCTTTAGCTCAGAGAATGTGACCACCTACCACAGAGCCAGATAGTCCATGTTCAGGCGTCTGCATATGGTTCAGGCATTTGAGATGGGGCATCACAATGGCCAAACATGTTATTTCTACCTCATCTTATTTCTTTCTCTAATAATGAGTATTGCCCCAAGGTCTCTGCTCCTAAAAGGACTTGGTCTTCCCCATGGCTGAGGCTCCATTAGCAAAGTATGAAAGAACCATTGATGGGAGTGATTTTCCCTTATGCCCTGCCTATCTTGCCTACATAGAATCATAGAATCCCAGGTTGGAAGGGACCTCAAGGATCATCTGGTCCAACCTTTCTAGGCAAGAGCCCAGTCTAGACAAGATGGCCCAGCACCCTGTCCAGCTGCATCTTGACAGTGTCCAATGTGGTGGAATCAACCCCTCTCTTGGGGAGATTATTCCAGTGGGTGACTGTTCTCATGGTGAAAAATTTCCCTCTCATGTCCAATCGGAATCTCCCCAAGAGCAACTTGTGTCCATTCCCCTTTGTCCTCTCCATGAAACTCCTTGTGAAAAGGGAGTCTCCATCTTCCTTGTAGCTACCCCTTCTGTACTGGTGCGTGGTGATGAGATCCTCTCTGAGCCTCCTTTTCTCTAGGCTGAACAAATATGAGAGATTCAGTTACTGTTTGAAGCAGTGCTCGTAGCTGCAGACTCCAGGAGATACTTGCCTGTGCAGATCTGAGTTGGCCTAGCTGCAGTGATCATTGGGAAGCTGAGTCACTAAGTGGAGGCCGTGCTGACCTCCTAGCTTCTGGATGGGCTGCTAGCAGCATCCATGATGTCCACCATAGAACCACAGAAGGTATGGAGCCATGAGCTGCAGGAGCAGCAGCATGGAACATCCTTTAGTCCTTGAACCAATGGCCTGGCCTGCAGCCATGTACTGTTTTCAGCTGGGATAGGGTTAATTTTCTTTCTAGTAGCTGGCGTAGTGCTGTGTTTTGGATTTAATACTAGAATAATGTTGATAACACACTGATGTTTTAGGTATTGCTGAGCAGGGCTTACACCAGGCAAGGACTTCTCAGTTTCCCCTGCTCTGCCAGGGGCACAAGGAGCTGGGAGGGGGCACGGCCAGGACAGCTGACCCCAATTGGCCCAAGGGCTATTCCAGACCATATCGTGTCAGGCTTGGGAGGAGTTGGCTGGGGCTATGTAGAGCGATTGCTGCTCAGGACAGGCTGGGCATTGGTCAGCGGGTGGTGAGAAATTGTATTGTGCATCAATCGTTTTGCATATTCTGTATATTCTTTTACCATTATTAGTATTATTGTTATTCTTTTCATCTGATGTTTTATTAATCTGTCTTTATCTCAACCCATGCGTTTTTCTTTTTTCCCGATTCTCTCCCCCATCCCACTAGGGACAGGGGGAGCGAGCCAACAGCTGGGTGCTGTTCAGCTGCCTACCGGGTTAAACTACCACAAGCCATCTCAATTTATACCTAAGGTTTGCTGAGAGGTGCCCTAGATCAATGCACCCACGTGCCACCTGCAGAGTAGCAAACCCATGTTTTCAGTTACTGTTGCAGTGACCAGTTCTTGACCCAGCATGAGGTACTCCTGGGTTTCCTCACACCATGGTGATTCTTATTTGCTGATCTGTAACATGTGGTCACTCCCAGCCAGCTCAGCCTGTGGCACTACACTGTGTGCTTCAGGGGTAGCAAAGCACATGTGGGCTATAAGATTCTGCTCCTGCAGTGACAAAGGCTGCACTCACTTTCAGATCATCCAGGTTAGACGGCAGAGGGCCTGGCTTGATAGAGGAGACACAAGTCTGGCCTGAAAAGGTGGTTTTCACAGGAGAAAGAGGAGTGTTGTTGACAGAAGTCGATGAAGAATTTGAACTTTTGACCATTTGCTCATTTGATTGCCTGAAATAAAAAAGGAGATTTGGGGTAACTTGTCTGCCCAGGGTGTCTGTGCCCAGTGTACCATCTCTCTGGTCCCTTGGGGCTTCTATCTCCTGTATGAAACCTGAAGGACCATCAACCCCAAGGAAAGCCAGATTGGGCTGTAAGGAGATTGCCAGTGACCCAGCAGCAGGTCACAAGTGCCCCAGCCAGCACACAGAGCCAGAACAGCTTTGCAGGAGACTGTGCTCAGTTCCCAAGCTTTTACGTTTCATGCCTCTATTCCCCTTGCACTGGCACAGATGAGTATGGGAGGGGAAAGTTTGGAGGGAGACAGGGCTAAACCTTGCTACTGGCACATTACCACTCACTTTAGCTGGCCTTGGTGCATCCCTGGGTAGTTGAAGTGCTGCTGCTGTTGCTGCTGGTGCTGCTGGTGCTGCTGCTGCTGCTGGTGCTGCTGCTGGCTGAGGATCTGGAGCTGCAGAAAGAGCTGCTGCTGCTGGAGGAGTCTGGCATATGCAGAGTCCATGGGTGGAGGGGACTTCTCTGCCTTCTGGTCCGGAGGGATGTACTGGTGATACTTCAGCTTCTTCACCTTGGGCTTGGTGTCCTTGGGCTTTTTGTGACGGTTCTTGCTGTCACTGGATGATTTCGACTGTTGGTCCAAGAAGAAAAGGGATTAGCTGGGAGAAGAGCTCCTGCCACCCCTGTGGGAACTCAGAGGCCTGGGACGGAGAGAGGGCAGCTCCTGCTGGCACTCTGACACTCCAGCTCCAAGAGCTGCTGAGCCTGCATGTGGGGGACTCCCTCAGGGCCATGTCTCATGTCAGTTGTGCTGGAGAGCACATGAGATGGAGAATGACCCGTCTTGCCTGGAAGGTATTTCACAGTGTTGCCTTGTATCTCCTTCTGCTCCCAGCCCCAGGGGACATTTCCAGTGCAGGACCTGAGCAATCACCTCTTGCAGGGTTCAATACTATACCTTATACCATTACAAAATGAGCCAAATTGCAGTTTTTGTCAACAAGGTTTGTCTCCCTGCACTATTCCAAGCCTTAAGGTCAAAACCCCCAGACCTCCCGCACATGGGCACTTCAGTCCCTCTCCTGAGGAGCCTGGAGGCACAGGCATTACCTTCACGGTGGAGGGCACCGGGAGGGGTGGGCTCTCCTGCCCCGCTGCCTGCTTGGGGCTGTTGCACTGGCTGCCCTGCCCCGAGGCTGGGTCTGGTGCGTGGCCATCGGCGCTGTGGGGGTGATCCTGCAAGGGAGAGGTGAGCCGTGCGATGGGATGTGGGGCTGGCGCTGGGCACCTGGTACCCCTTCCCCCTGCCCCGTGTTGTCCCATGTTCCCCCATCCAGCCCAGATGCCTCTGTCTGTCCCAGTCCCCCATATCAATCCCAGCCCACTATCCCCACTTCTCCCAGTCCCCCCCAGTCTCCAAGCCCTCTCCATTCCACCTCAACCCTGTATCCTTTGCCCCCCCAGCACAGTGTCCCCCAGACTAACCCAGTCTCCAAAGTCCACCAGTCCCTCCCACCCCATCCCACTTCAGTTCATCCCAGTCCCTCCCCGTCTCCCCCCCCCTTGC
>NW_009266282.1:1423901-1466881 GCF_000687185.1 Egretta garzetta | reverse complement strand
GGGGCCGGGGGTGGCTCCGGTGCCTTGCTGCGGGCCGCCGACTCTGTGGAGCCCGGGGAGTCCTCGCTCCTGGCCTGCTCTGGAGACAGCCCATCGTTGCTGCTGTCCTCCTCGAAGGCAAAGGCGTCGGCCGACTTGGGGAAGCTGACCTGGGTGCCTGCCAGGGGAGAAGGGGCAATGGTCAGGGCCCTGCCCTGCTGGAAGGGGATGAGCGTGGCCGCAGGAGGGACGAGTTGAGCCTCGTGGGACGCCTTCGTGCCTGCGCCCACCTCCTCTAGACCCGGCCGCGGGCAAAGGGCATGGTGCTTAGAGAGCTCAGACATGTCCTCCTGTCCCCAGCCGTGCCCAGGGCTGCTCCTGGCTGTGCCGCTGCGGCCCAGGCTGGGGGGAGAGGAGGTGGCATCAGCTTCTGCCTGGCGCCACGGACCATGTTACTGGGGAGGAGTCCTCCTCCACGGACCCTGGCCTGCCAGAGACTGGACACTGGCAGGCGGGGTTAGTGTAGGAGCAGCTCTGCTGTCCCACCCCACTGTTGGGCCGAGATGGGGAGACGGTCATCAGAGCCACCCTCCCCTTCAGCTGAGCATCCTGACCCCTGGCCCCCACTGCGCCTGGGACTCCCATGTTCAGCAGAACTGAGGCTGAAATCCACCCAGAGGGTGACCCATCTGTTAATGGCACAAGACCCAGCATGTGTGGACCAGTCTGCAGCTGAGCAGAGGCTTCCAGATCCTGCCTCTTCCCACCAGCTTCACCCACATGACATGGTTCAAGCCTGTACCATTGTCTCCTGACTGCCCCAGACACTGCTTCTCTCCCTTGCAAAGCTCCCAGCATGCTATCTCCTAGTCAGATGGGCCAAGAGCTCTTGACCCCTGGCTTTTTCTGATAAATAAAGTGCTGAAAAAGAAAAGGTCTCATGTGAGCATTGGGAGGGCTGCAGGTGGGGGTAGAGGAAGGAGCAGTGCAGCCACACTCGTAATCTCCTCGTGCTCATGTCTGGCATTTGTCAGGCAGCTTGGCACGCTGATAGCGAGGTGACAAATGGGGAAATAGGAAGGGCCCAGGGACAAGCTTCCACCTGTCCCCACTGCTGGTCCAGCAATGTGTGCCTTCTCACTGACACACAGCCTCCTGCTCCGACCCCTGCCCCTATCTGAGAGATAAGGGTTATCTTTGCTTGCTCTGTCTCATGGTGCCAGGGCAGGCGAGGAAGCAGGGAGCCCTGGCTCCCCACCCTGAGCTGCTGCCCGGCCGCTATAGGGGGTGGAGGTATGAGAGCAACTGTGTCCTGCGGTGAGTCTCTTCTCCCCACTCTCCAGGCCAAGGGGTCCTCACATGTCCCTGGAAATAGGGCCTGTCCCCTGCCCGCAGAGGCAGAACCCAAACTGGGTCTTCCCTGAGGAATGGCAATGCTGCATGGTCTACCAGCTGGGCTGGGTGGGAGCTGCTCCCCATGCCTGCAGACAAGCGTGGGCATCCTTGCTCTGGAAAAATGACGGCAAGCAAGGGGGACTTGTGGATCTGCAAGACTCCCGCTGGGATGGCATTTAATAAGCATGCGTTGAGAAATGGTGTCAAAGCTGTGAGCCCAAGGGACCTTCAGGGCACAGTGGCAGCCCAGAGCACGGCAGGAATGTGCTGCATCCTGCTGCTTGATACTGGGGGCCTGTGCCTGGTGGGGAATGCTGCCCTTATCTGTCCCACTCTCGCCCAGCCCGGGGCTGACCGTATTGTTTCACGATCCCATGTCTCTGCTGTAATCTCAGGCAGAATGGTGTTTGCTCGGGCCTGCTTCTAATGCACTGGGTATTGTCCTCTCAAGCATATTGGACAAAGTGATGACAAGGACCTGGTAAAAAAAGGTTCTTATATCACTGCTCAGCTATGTAGGGCACTGGCGGCCTCCTGTCACTGGGACGTTAGGGCTTTCGGTTGGGGTCTGGCACTTTCTGCTCACCCTGCCGGAGGTGATTAGAGGAACACGTCAGCTGAACTTTCCACTGTGTAAACAGTTGAGATTCCAAGGTTAAAGTAAAATTATTTTAAACCCTGTCATCTTTCTGGTATTGCAAAAACAAAAGGCTTAACGTTCAGAAGTGCCAGGGCTCATCTCTGCTCTGTGTTCAGCCCTTCACTCCAAACCACGAGCTCCGCAAGGAGCCTCTGACTCCAAAAATCAGCTTGAGAATCCCTTGGCCTGGGGCTTTCTCCTGCAGAAACCTGAAGGCTGGGACTGTGTTCCTGGTGCAGGTGCACCACCTCCTTCTCATGGCACCCAACACTACCAAGTAACTTCAGGTTTCATCCTAATGTGCTGCGTGTTTCACCCTAAATGGGGTAAAACTGGCTTACAGGACAAAGTTTTTTTCTCCCCAGCAGTGTGATAGAAGGGCATTGCGAAAGGGAGAAATTTAAAATTAAGCAAATAATTTTAAGCCAGATTTTTTGTTTTTAACAATTTTGTCCCATAAGTCTCTGTTTACCACAAGCTCCTGACAAGGCAGCTGGAGAGAACCTCTGTTGAAACATCAAACACTCTTGCCCAGCCTCCAAGCCTCAGCTTCAGTGGATAAAGTCACGCTCAAACTGCCTTGAATGTTTATAAAGGGGGGATTTTTTTAAGCTTTTTTTTCCACTCTTCTCTCCTTCGATAAGCAGCTGGGGAGATTTTTACTTGAACTCTCTGTAAAAATTCCTCTTCAGGCAGAGTCCTGGAACATTTCACCTTCAAAGGCAAGAGCTGTGAAGCACTGGAAATGGAGAAGTCACTGTACAGACACTGCCTGCGCTTCTCAGTGGGAAAACCAAGAGCAGGAACAGTGCAGGGCAGGACAGAGCGGTATCTGAGCCTGGAATATTTCATGCCATTTATGCTGGTTTGAAACAAAAGTCAAAATGCTTCCTGTTTCAGTTCTCGTTTTCGGCATCACTCCTGTCATTCAAAGAGCCCTCCTGTCCCAGAGCCCTCCCACTGTCCCCAGCCTGTTCTGAGGCCCAAAACAGGTGCGTAACATGGGATTATGCCAATGGAAATAATCCCATGATTTGAGGAACCAGGAGCAACCAGAATGCAGAGTTCCCAGGGGGCAGAGCACCTCTCAGTGCCTCACTTGAGACCCAAAGGCCAATTTGGACATGCAGACGTGGCCCCAGGTTTGGAAAATACGGGCTGCTGTCCTGGTACTGTAGGACCCTGCTGGCTTTCCTGCTCCTTTCTCTTCTTTTGGACCTCCCTGTCCTGGAACTGGGACCTGAGTCAAAATCTGAGTCACCTTTTTGTTTTGTGTCGTCTCCTGCACCAGCCTCTCTGTGGCAGCATGGGGGAAATAATTGCGAAGGATTCTGCCTCCCTCCTCTGGCTGGGTAGGGGATGGAGGAAAACCAAGTTTAGGCATAAATCAAGTGCTGCGTAGAAGTGTACCTTGATTTGGGGTGCAGGCTGCTCCTCATATTCCCCAGCAGTCTAGCACCCCGGGGTGCTTCCCCACCTCAGCGATGCAGCCTCCTGCTCTGCTGAGCCTTGCATACCACTAGCATCAGTGGAAAAAAAGAGAACCGCAGCTTCTCCGAACTGGGGCCACTTCACCCCAGCTACTGGGATGTAAAAGCTTGGCAGGACACAAGTGGGAGAATCCAGGCTGGCCTCACCACCACATGCATGCACCTGGGTCCTCTCCCACATGAGGAAGGAAGGAATGTACTGTCTCCAGCAGCATCATTTATGTGCTCAAAGCCTTGGGGAGGGAAGGGGTTTAAGAAGGGAGGTTCATTCTGAGGAGACATGGCTGAGCAATTGTGCAAGTTTCCATGGTCATTGCTCTAAGAAGACAAGAGCTCTCTTTTCATCGGTCTGGATAAGATAGCACAGGCTACGCTGGGCTGGGCTGCTTACTGTGAAAATAACAAAATTTAAACAAAAAATGCAGCTTTTGGGTCCAGGCTGGTTACTTCCTGCAGTCGCTGCAGTACATCCTCGTAACCTTGCCAGCCCCTGCCCCGTGCCATGCACACAACACAACATGCACGTTCACTTCCACTACCTTTTATGGCCTCTTTCACAGCTGAGTCGACAGGGATAATATTCTTCTCCACCAGCTCCAAAGGACCCGGCCTGAGAGCGATCTTTTCATTGAGATCATCTGCCAGTCGGGCTCTTTTCAGCTTCATTTGAGTAGATTGAATGGACCCCTCTGCAGCTGAGTCTAAAAGGCCAAATGGAAGGCATCAATTCAGGACCTGGGGCATCTGTAAGCACAGTGCCCAGCGAGAATGTGCTTCCCCTTCAGCACAGCATTTCTGGGCCATGGCCAAAACTTTAGCATGGCTCAGTGCACAGCAGGAGCTGCTCTGAGGCTGGGAGGCTGGACTGGATGGGGATGGTGGGGTTTGGGACATGGGTCCTCCTCTAAGCCTCAGGTCCAGCTTCTCCATTCCCAAGCAAGAACCTCTGTCTACTAGCCGAGGCTTGCAAACCCAGCCTGCAGCTGGAGCATCCTCCCCAAGGCCCAGGAATGATCTGCAATGGAAACTTCATTAACAAACTACGACTAATGAGAGGGCCAAAGTGGACTCCAGCTCCTTCCTGCCAGGAGCCCACTGGACCCTGTGGGCTAATGTAGATGGATTCCTACTTCTGGGGAACAGCTGGAGAAAAGAACTATTAACACTGTCAACTGGAGTAAATGGCTTACACTGAAAGATCAGCTGCTGAGTTTTTGGGAATGAACGTTTGGATGCAGCGTGACTACAGTGCTCCAGGCTTTTGGGGCCAAAACAAGGCAGAGAGGAGCATAAAAAAGGCAGCTAGATCTGCAAGCTACAGCCCTACCAAAGCCAGCTGAGCAGTCCCCAGTTACTGAGTGGTGACAGAGGAGCAGCCAATTAAACATAATGATTTCCTGAACAAAGGTGATCTGGCTCTTCTGGAGGCACAGGTGTGAGCAGTGAGGGAGCGGGATCCTAAACCAGACCATGTCTATACCCTTGGGGGTCTAAAGTAAGAAGGGCTGCATCTAAGTTGTGCTATCTTCAGAAGGGGCACTGTTCCAGAAGAGCATCTGTAGGTAGATCGAGCTACAGGGCTTGATACGAAGGAAAAATTCTCAGAGAGCTGATCTAGGGTCACTTCTGGCCTCAGACTATACAGGGCAGTGAATATGCATGAGCTCCTTGAGGTGAACAGTAACAGAAGGTGTGCCTGTAAGGCATTTAGAGGATGCAAATTGTCTCAGCTGGCCAACTTCAATCACCTCTAGGTCCTGTTATGAACCAAACGGACAAGTGAGTCCGTGCTATGCCAGGGCACACCTCCATGAAATGCAGAGCACGGGGACAGAGGTGTGAGCAGAGGGTCTGGCCAAGAGGTGTGTGGGGCAGCACAGCCAGCTTGCTCACTACACATCCAGGCAGCCTCTGCTTCACCTCTCCTCTGGCCGTCTCTGCCCAGTCCTGTCCATGCCAGGGGTGGCGGCTGCCTCCACATCTGGTTTACAGCCCCCAGGGCCTGACTCCAGTCCGTATTGAATCATAGAATCATAGAATCACAGAATGCCTTGGGTTGGAAGGGACTTTAAGAGGCCATCCAGTCCAACCCCCTGCAGGGAGCAGGGACACCTTCAACCAGATCAGGTTGCTCAGAGCCCCATCCAACCTGGCCTGAAATGCTTCCAGAGATGGGGCATCCACAACATCTCTGGGCAACCCATGCCAGTGTTTCACCACCCTCATTGTAAAGAATTTCTTCCTTAGATCCAGTCTAAATCTACCCTGTTTTAGTTTAAAACCATTACCCCTTGTCCTGTCACAACCAGCCCTACTAAAAAGATTGTCCCCACCTTTCCTACAGAATCATAGATTCATTTACGATTGAAAAGACCTTTAAGATCATCAAGTCCAACAATTAACCTAACACTGCCATCCCACCACTAAACCACATCCCTAAGCAGTTCGTCTATCAGTCTTTTAAATACCTCCAGGGATGGGGACCGTACCCCTTCCCTGGGCAGCCCATTCCAGGTTCCCTTTAAGCACTGAACGGCCACAATTAGGTCTCCCCACAGCCTTTTCTTCTCCAGGCTGAACATTCCCAACTCTCCCATCCTGTCCCCATAGCAGAGGTGCTCCAGCCCTCGGATCATTTTTGTAGCGCTATTAATAATAGAAGCCTATTGCTTCTATTTATTTAACCTCAGGAAAAGACACTTTCTGCCTGTTAAACAAGTAATGGTGCTAGCTCATTCTAGGGATGGAGACCCAAGGGAGAAGCAAGGTGGGCTCAGCCCTCCTCCATGCCAGAGGAAAAAGAAATAGGGATTTCATCCATGCTGAGAGGAGAGGCCAGCATTTACAGTTGCCAGAGAGAACTGCTTCCAGGCGACTGACAGGACTTGAGGAGAGAGGCTGCACATCCTCCCTGTCTCTAAGGAGCTCATTATCTCTGGAGATA
This sequence comes from Egretta garzetta, assembly GCF_000687185.1. NCBI lineage: Eukaryota > Metazoa > Chordata > Aves > Pelecaniformes > Ardeidae > Egretta > Egretta garzetta. The sequence goes on along the minus strand of NW_009266282.1, from coordinate 1,460,433 downwards.
ACGAGGGACACCGCAGTGTTCTGCTGTCTGTGATCTGATGCAGCAGAGACATGCCAGCTCTCTGCCTGGGAGGGGACCCCGGGATGGGAGAGGGGAGAGCTGCTGTGGCATAGCAGGGCTCACCCTCTTCATATGGCTGTGCTTGGATCATTGACTGCATGTCCATGAGTTGTCACATATAATATCCAGAATTAGGGCAAACCAAAAGATGCCCAACTTTGGGAGGGTATTGCAAGCAGAGATTTCAGCGCCCTGGACAACAAATGCCCGGGAATGCTTGTCATGAGGATCAGAGGTTGTCACCTCTGTCTAACAGAGTCCCCTCTCATAGCTGTTCTCTGCTCCACTGTCCTCTACAGCATCTTATACTAGTCCCTGCCAGAGATGGGACAAAGATTAGATGGTCTTGAGTCTGCTTCTCTCAGGGAATAAATGTGTGTCCTGACTCCTGAAGACCAGGTCTGGACTGAATTCTGTACAACAGGCGTCCCATTCGAATCTGCCTCTCACGAGCAGCTGGGACAAAGTAAGTCATGATGAGAGTGCTGAAGGGGACCCACGTGGGGCAGGAGAGACATGCGTTACAAGGCAGGAGACACAAGGAGTAGGTGGGAGAAGCTCAGGCAGTCTTACCTTGTAAAATGTGCATATTGACCAGGTCTGATCGCTCAGGCCTGCTTCTGATCTTGTGCTTGAGATAATCTTCAGTCTGCAGAACACAAATGCAGAGAGTTACCTGGCTAGAGCAGAAATAAGGTACAGAGAGTGTCTGTCCCTGTGCCATCCCACGGTTCTCTTAGATTTATTACAAGCTGGGTTGAGTGAGCTCCTAAATGGCATTCTCACTTGGACACTGGCTTGTTCTTGGGCAGAAGTTCTTCAGAAAGGGAACAGTGTGCATGCAGCTTCTGACTGTCCACTATACCCACTTCTAAGCTGTGTTCTTTCCAGTATTATGACAGCTCATGGGAAGGATGAGACCTATTCACTGGGAGTGGTGGATCTGCTCCTAGCTTAGCATGCCACGTCACCTTTGAGAGCTGCACCAAGGCAGCTCCAGACTGTGCTGTTAGCAGTGGTGTCTGTGGGAAGCCTGGCACTCTGGGGTGAGATATAAGGCTGAGCAGGTCATGAAGATACCCAGACTCTCTACCAGGTCAGTCACAAGGCGTAGCCTTCCTGCAGCTCCTGTGTGCCTCACCCCAGCTATGATGGGGGGTTGGGAAAATCCACTTTGCAGATCACTGCAGCTGAGCTTGTGATGAACATGGTCCTGGAGGCTTGTGCCAACTTCCTCAGGGCTTTAGGAACAGAAAGACATGCAGAGGTACAGTAAGTAGCGCTGTCCATTAGGTCCAAGGAAGTCAGCGTTGGGGGCAGCTGACCTCAAGAATACAAATATAACCTTATCCGCTGGGGAAGAAAAGCTAGAGCACAACTTGGACAAATTCTTAGCTGTTTGCTAAGTTGAGATGCAAGAAGAAATAGCACAAAAAATGTACATAGTTCAAAGAGGTTAAAGTCTTAAGGGTAAATATAAAAGAATAGTATAAGCAGCGGAGCAAAACTGGAAAACCTACAGTACAAAATGTACAGGATCATGAGAAAAAGATTTTATAAGGACTTCTGTAGCCAGGACAAAGCAATGGAAAGCGCTGTCTGTGTTCCATAAACAGGAGAAATAATGTGCGTGCTGCTGAGATGGCTACAGGATTTAATGCCTTTTTAAACCATCCTCACTCAAAAGATAAATGGCTATTTATCAATCAGATGACTAAGCCAAGAACCTTCAGCAACAAAAGAGAAGAAGCTCCAGTTTTCAGGTTGGAGAACAGGTTGGAGAATACTCAGATGAGTTAAGTGTTCCCAAACAGTTTGAGATACACAAGGCTAGAGTAATAGCAACTATCTGTGGGTCTCCAGGAAACGGGGCAAGGCAGAGCATAATTTCTTGCTTCAAAAGAGATGGAGACAAGAAACCAGGAAATTATAAACCAGTCAGCAAGATGTTGGACCAAGTAATGAAACCATCTATATAAATGGGTTTTGAAGATAGCAAGGAGGTGAGTAACAGCCAGGACGGATTCATCAAGAGCAAACCACATCACATCAACCTAATTTCTTTCTATGGAGAGATGACAGATTTCTGTTACAGGAGTAAACAATGAATGTCATGTAGCTTGACTCTAAGCATGTTTTGACATTATCTCACATGGCTTTCTCACATGCAAGCCAGAGAAATTTGGTCTGGATAAGACTAACATAAAAAAGGAACACAGCTGTGGGTCACGAGAGGAATTAGGAATGGCTCACTGTCTAAACAGAAGAACATATCAAAGCATAGAATCATAGAATGTTTTGGGATGGAAGGCACCCCTAGAGGTCGTCTAGTCCAACCCCCCTGCAGTGAGCAGGGACACCGCTAACTACATAAGGTTGCTCAGAGCCCCATCCAACCTGGTCTTGAATGTTTCCAGGGATAAAGCACGTTACACAGCAATTTTTCCTACTAGTCAATATACCCATTAATGCCTTGGATGATAGAAGACACTCCTTAACTCTGGATCATTCAAGGCTAACAGGCTACAATGCAACATGATCTGAAATGATCTGAAGTACATTTGATACAATCTCAAGAAGGACATTTGGAAAGGACTGCATTCAGGTCACGGCCACGGCTAAGCCTGCCGATTAGGCACTGGGGTGGATGAAGACTTAATGTCATCACTGGACAGTAGCCATAGGCAGAAATTAGTTGTTCCACAAATAGAGAAAAAAATATAAAAGGCTCTGGAAAATCCAGTCATCAGCAGCAGAACCACATCCCCAGTCCAGCAGGTAGCTTTCTAGGAGACAACGCAAGATGTCAGACGGGCCCTAGGAACAGCAAGGCCCCGTTCTGTGCCCTGCATCTTAAAGGGTCCATGCGAAGGGTCTGGACAGTGGCTACAGAAATTGTTATTGAGCCAGAGATGGGATCAGTGAGGAGAGGCTGCAGGGAGGGGAGGTTGGTCAGCCCAGAGGTGAGATGGCTATAAGGAAACAGGATGCGAAATGCTTCTAAAAAGTGCTACAAGAAAAATGATGAACAGTTTTGCATGCATATAGGAGAAAAAGTAATGGGCTTAAACTTCAACAGAACAGCCTGGGTTGGGAATCGGGGGACACTTGCTAACAGCACAGGTTAGAGAGGAGCAGCACAGGTAGCTGGGGGGTGGGATGTCCATTGGTCAGACATCTGTCAGGCATGGGCTGTTCTGCTCTGGGGCAGCCATCCCCTGCAGTCCCTCCCTTCCCCACTTGCTGGGTGCTGCAGTAAATGCTAAAGCCCTGCTGAAACAGTCTGCTGCAGGGAAGTCAGCCTGTTCTCTGGCCTCCAACCCACCAATCTATTATAGGACATTGACTTCAAAGTCTGCTGCGCTGGCCTGATGTCAGCCTGTAACATAGCCAGTGACATGTTTAAACAAATAATAGACATTTTATTTACTGAAGTCTTTGCAGTTCCTTACTCTTCCCCCCATATTTTTCCCCAGCTTATTTTCACCAACACAATCCCTTGCTTGGACCATATGTAGGTTTGCCTGGTTCTCATGGCAGGTCAGAGCAAGCTGGTGTCTGTACCCGAGTGCAATTAATTTCACCTAATGCATTTCCAGCTAACCCTCGGATCAGGTCCTGACTTGGGCTAAGCCTGAATTGCTGTCCTCCAGATGTGGCATTGTTCGTGTTGAACCCAGCATTCATACTGCATTAGCCTGACTTTCTGCTGTGATTTCAGTTCCTTTTGACCTTTGCTGTTTATAAGCTACATTTGTGTCACTGGGGCGCAAATGGTGGAGAAAGACTTCAGATGTGGGGTTTTTTTTTAGCGTCAGATGAAGCAGAAGAGCTTTCAAAACACATGAAAGTGGTTATTGTTACCTGCTTTCTGTTTGCAGAACATCACTTTGGAGGAATATCAGCTAAACAACAAATGCCATTGAGTAACTATCTGGAAACAGCCACTGCTCCTCCCTGTCACAGCTCTAAGCAGGGCATCCTTGCAAAGGAGTATATGTTTGTTATGGGCTGTGCTCATTAGTGTCTTTGTTAGCATGCTCTAAAAATGCATGTAGATTGGGATAGACTAGACCATCCTTCCCTTTTCCCCAGGCAGCTAGCCAGGGAAAGCTTTTGAAGAGAAAGACAGAGACAGAAATGTATACTTAAACTGTAAAATATATGACACTTCAAGGATACTTTGGATTGCTTGAAATTTTGTAAGCATACTAATTTTTCAGAGTCATATTGTGTTTCTTATGCTAGCCGTTTATAACCACAGGAGACTGGGGCAAGTGATTTGGAGTGTGTTTAAGTTCAGAAGAGCACTTCTCCATATTTCACAATCATTCTCCCTTGCAAAGGTCCTTTTCCACGTGACTGCAAGCACGTTTTGCAGATTAATGGAACAAACTTCTGTGATCAAGCAAAACTTGCAGGGCTGATTGTTCCCTTTTCCTTGGACATCCCTCCAGCTTGGTCAAGGCTGGATGGCGTGTGCTTGGAAAACCAGTGCTATTTCCCAAGAAGTGATCGCATCACAGTTTCTATGTGTTCTGGAAATGGCTACTTATCTTATCTCTGCCTTCGGCAATATTTAGGGAAGCAGTTAGATAATGGGTCTGGTTGGGAGCCTGGCCCACTTAGCCCCTCAGTCGTCGCACGTTGCAGTGGCCAGGCTGCACTGCCCAGCTAAAAGCCAGGCTCCGGTCTGACGACAAGTGCAAGCTCCCTGGGGACTCTCTCCAGGTGATGAAGGGCATCTGCATTCCTCCTGCACACTTGCTAAATAGGCTCTGTCAGTCCTGTTTGCTGCTGGCCCTGCTCTAACCCTGCTGACCTGAGCAGGAGTGGAGAGCAGCAAGCACAGCAAAGAGCGGGCTGCGGACCTGGCCCGGAGACGAAAGCAAGACTGTCTGGTTGGACATTTACTGGAAAGACTGCCAATGCTGTGCTAGACTACAGCCTGCCCATGGCCTCTTGTAGACCCCAGCGGCTGTTGTGAAACACCATGGCTCAGGGCACAGATGGCCCCTCTGCCCTTTTAAACTTCCCTGCTTGGAGAAGGGTGCTCGAGAACATTTGTGAACCCTGCCTTGGCCCCACTATGTCTGGAAGCAGGAAAGATGCCCTGACCCTCATCCTTGGCCACAGGGCCCAAATGGAGGATGCCAGAGGAGGGGACAGTGGTGGAAGGTGCTTTTAAACCCCGCAACTCATGCAAAGCAAGCCCACGTGTTCCCTCATCCAGATGGCTGCCGGAGTTACCTTGGCTCGCTCCAGACTTTTTCGCTGTTCATGGAATGCGGATGGGCTTTTCAGTGCTGCAACAGGAAAGAAAGAGGAGCAGTCAGCACAGGAGCGGAAGCAAGCAGCCACCAGGATATTCAGCAACAGCTTTTTAATGAGTGCTATAAAAATAGCAACACAAACTAGCCGTTCTCTTCATTGCGCTGACTAAAAATAACTCAGAGAAGCTCTGGGAAACCCTGTGCTCTCAGCCAGTCAACGGCAAGAGAGCAGGGTGGATGGAGAGTGCGGGGAGTGCGGGAGGCACATGGGCAGGGAGGGGGTGCAGGCTTTGAAACATAGTGCTCTGTGGGACACAGCAGAGAGCAGATGTGGATTTTCCCTGGAGTGCTTCCCGCAGGTTGTGGAAGGCACCACAGCCCCAAAAGACAGATCTGGGACGAGCACCAGTGTGAGAGGGGACCTTGCCTGCAAGTAAAACCTGCAGGTGGCTGAGGCTTGAGGCCAGCAGGAGGACCAAAAAGACCTGCCTCGCCTCCTGGGGTCGTGTGGGTGCAGCCTCCAGCAGGGCTATTTCAAGGCCAGGCCCTGGAGCTGTGGTCCATTGTCCCTCTTCCACCACTGACTGCTCCTCCGCCTCTCACTGGGCATTTCTCCTGTCCCCTGCCCAGAAGCATCCGTGTGACATGGGGCCTCCCTGGGCAGGCAGCAGACCAGGTAGAAGCCCATGTTCTCAGCATCTCCCGACATAAGGGAGGATTAACCCAGAGGGGCTCCTGAAAAAAAGGCCAAAGATCCCTGGCTCTGGGACCAGGGAACACCAGTCCCATGGAGCAGTCCATATTGGAGCCATGGAGAACCTTGCACATTTCCTTGTTTACTCTGGTTCAGTAGAAATAGGAGCAGAATTTGCATGGTGAAGGGGTTAATATTTCTCAGATCCTGCAAAAATTCTTTTCCGGCTGTGTAAACATGAAAAATTAACTGCTCCCATTGGGACAGGGAAGGTGTCCTGACCCACAAAACCAGTCTGCTACAGCTCTTTGGCAACAGGAATTCCCTTTCCATCTTCTGAATGGGATCCAATAAGGACAGAAATTATTTTCACACAGGACATGTTATCCTCCATCAGACTGGAGGAGGATGAAGAGAAGTCTGGGGTAGCCGGGAAATGTTTGGGGGCCCTCTGAATTGGCTTTTAGTAGGAAACACCCAGGGCAACCCTCGTAACCTCCAGTAAATCACAGTAAAACACAGATGGCACATTCCTGGTCCTGACATTTGGAAAGCAGACGTACAGACAAGTTAGAATCGTTGTGCCATGCTCCGGTGAGCAGCCATGAGGACTTGTGACAGCTGGTTTAATCAGAAGCAAAATAAAACGGTGCACACAAGAAAATGAAGTGAGCAAGAGAGATGACTTTTACAGCCCTGCTCGCTGTGAAGTATTGAAGCTGGGAGTGTGCTCTGGGCATTGACCAAACACCATGCTATTACAGAGGAAAATGTTGCAGAATTTAGTCATTTACCAAGATTTTTGGAGGAATTATGTGGATGCTGCAGCTTGTATTAGTCTGCAAAACAAATAAAGATATTGCTAGCACTGGTTATTCAACAGCTTGTCAGGGGATGATGTGTCAGCTTGAAAGGGCTGGGGGTCTGGAGGCAACAGGGCAGAGCTACTGTGCTTGGTGTTGATAATCTTAGGACTATGGCCTCTGAGGTTTGAGTTAGAGGATGAGGTGGTGGCTGCGTACAGCAAGAGGGTCTTACTTAAAGCACAGCTATTTTTTCAGCCCGTCACAGCAGGGGGAACCTTGCCCTGAGGAATCCTTGGTCCTGTAAACTGCCTCACCCCCCTTTTGGGTATGGAGCAGGGCCTGGTTGGGGCCTGGGGCAGGCGCCTGTGCAGTGCTTGAAGAAGTGTTTGTCCCTGCTCAATGCTAAAGCCTGCCCTTCTGCAAGTGACCCTACAGGATGCTCTTGATTTAAAATGGTTTTGCTGGGTCTGTACTGGTTTCACTAGGACAATAAAACTGCCTGTGTTGTTGCATGAACTGGAAACTTCCTACTCAGTGAGCCTGAAGAACAGGGTGCACCTGCACTCCTACACCTCAGGAGTATGACTGTGTCTCAATGAAACGGGATATCCCCTTGCTTTCAAAGGCTTCTCCAGACACAAAGTCACCGGGCTGAAGGCACCCAGAGGTTTCTCTTGCCTACCCTGTCTTTATTTGTAGAGCCTTTTTCAGTGGTGGTGATTGTTTTGCCAGCCAGTTGTTCGATTTACAACCTGAAAACATCTGACAATCAGAGCCCAGCTTCAAACCAGAAGTCTTTGTGCAATGCTACTGCCTTTTGCACTGGACCATCCTCCTTCAGACAGTTTCCTGCCTTCTCCAGTGATGGGACCATCTGAAGGTTTCACACTTTTTAGAGGAAGAAGGTTTCACACTTTTTAGAGGAACAAGGTTTCACACATTTTAGAGGAACATCCAAGGGAATGTGAACAGAGCTCAGGTATGCAATGGCATTAATCTTTTCCAGTCAAACCACTCATGGACTGGGCTTTGGTAAGGAGATCCATCTCCCCGCGCTATGTTTAGGCAGCACTGGTACTTCTTGCAGTATTCTCTTGGACACCAAAAACCAGCTGGCTTCTTAGGACTTACTCCAGGGTTTCAGAGTTACTGTGCTGTAGCTGCACTGCTGTTATCAACGCCCCTTCCTATGAGGGTTTCTACAAGCCCTCAAAGCTTTTATCCAATGCTATTTCACTCTGACCTTCCGTCTCTTTTTCTGGTCTCTGCATAAAATGGATCAGTTAGAAAACCAAAGTTTTGCTGTCCTGCGATCAAATCAGCAGAAAATATATGCAGTGGGTTGAAAACAATCCTTGTGCAAAATCTGATGTGCAATGTGGGATCAAGTGCATGCTCCAAGCCCGGTACCAAGCCTGACTCTTGCTATGGAGACCAGCAATGCCCATCTTTTCGCTTTCCAGAAGGGTTATTATCAACCAATGTGGGTTACAGCCATCTGGCTTCATTTCTCGCCCTCCTGCAATGCATGTGAACTGAAATGCTGTCCCAGTGCACCTCCCAGAGTCCACCTCATCTGCTGGTTCTCAGAGGCAAGAGGGCGTAGGGAGATATGGTTAAACAAGGACTTGTTTTTTATAAGGTATTGACTGCACATGCCCAAACCATGGGGAAGCTGGCTGTGGCTCCCATGTATTAAATGCTAACATTTGATGCTACCTCCTGAGGTCAAATTCAGCAGTTAAGCTCTGCATGTTGGTTTTTATTATGGCAGAAGTGCCCTTTTTTCTATTACTTTCAGTGAGTGTGCTCAAGCTTCCCTAAATGGCCTTCTTTGGACAGAAACCAGACTGCAAAATTCCAGCCTAGAAGTTGGGGGTATAAAGAAGCTGTAGGTAACAGAAAAATATCCTTCAGCTGCCGTCAAATAACTTGGGCCTAATATGTGGTCTGCAGAGTATAAGGTTTTACACGTTACGAGCCATTTGCAAAAGCGCAGTCCCATGCTTGGGGCCTTGCAGAGGGGTGTGGGGTACACAAACCCCTCACTTGGCACTACCGCTCCATGTGTGTGCAGTGGGGTGTCCTGTGCCTTGTCTGGGCGTGACCACTTTTGTGGGGTGGACTTAGCAGTTCAGGAGACATTAGACATATTTCTGGCCATTGACTGCATTGCCAGTGCTTGCGATGCTATCACAAATATCACAATATTTTGCTTATAGCCCCAGCTCCTGGAGAACTTTGATTATAAATGCTCACCCTTTGGTGGCAGGCAGCATAAAGTCTAAACACATGGAGAAATAAACAGAAGAAAAATGAAAAGAACCTGCATTTATCAGTCTTAAAACCATGTGACATTTTGACAGTCATGATTTTTGTCATCCTCCTCAAGTTTTCTTAAGGCTTGATGTTGGCGGTACTGTGTCAAGAAGGCATCTTGGTTGCCTTGACATGGTCCTTTAGGAAGGCAGCTGCATGAGAAAGGCAGAGGGACAGGCAGGGTGCAGCAAGCAGTGCTAGAGCCAGCCTCTCAGTGAGTTGTTCTGCAGTTTAGACAAGAGCTGCGTCACAGTCCTCGAGGTTAGCCAAAAGAGACAAAAGTGACACAGCCTCTGCAAAGCTGTGATCTTAGCAGTGAAACCAAGGGGACCTTGATAAGACAGAAAGGATAATCCTCTACCTGGGTCCCAGATAATCACAGAGTCATGCACATGGAGTCTGAGGCTGGGCCAGGATGGAGTTACCCATCAGGCAGGGCTGAGCTCCCAACATAATTTCTCCAGTGGTGCTACGGTTTCATGATACACCTGCAGGTGCAGAAGGCAATCATTTTTGTTCACTTACTTTTGGGACTCTTAGCACCTGGCTTTCTGATGCTGAATGTTTACGTGATAATACTGGCCTCGAGCTTGTCCTTCAGGCTTGAAAGCCAGGTTAGCGAGGATGAATGTGGCCCGAGACAGGGAAGCACAGGTATCACCAGCCATTTGGCAGTGCAGCAGGCAGCCCCGGGTAGGGTTTCATTGGCCTCAAGTGCACACTGACAGTTCTGCCCTGTGGGCTCCAGGCTGGGCGCAGGCACAGATCTGGGTATATCTCACTTGTCCAGAGGCTGCCTCTCCACCCTGGGGCCAAGGCACCCACCACTTCTTCCACAGCCTCCTGAAATGGGCCCTCTCTACCACATCCTCATTCTGTGGGTTTGAGCCTGCCACAGAGGTTCCTGACTTTTACAGGAGGACTTGAGATTCTCTGCCCTTTCATGCTCTTGCCCCTGCATGAAGAGCTTTGTGAGCCTTCTGCTTGGAGTTGGATATGCTTGTCCTGCCACACTGACCTCTGGGACAGGGAGGTATGCAGCTGAATTTTTGGATGGTGTAAACTGAGCATCTCTCCTGACTTCGGTTTGAGCAGCGGCATTATAATCTGCGTGACAAATGCTGGGCACCGTTGTACAGCACCAGGGCCCATGATATTTCTACAGGGCAGGAAGCAAATTCCTCCCTGGCAGCAATCTACTGAGAGCTGGGTGTGTCTGAGTGGGCCCTGGTGCCACACAGTGCCCCAGCAGTGCCCAAGATGAACACAGCCCCTCTGAGCCTGGGCTGGGCAGAAAAGGCAGAAAAAGATACTCACGTGGCATGATGCCTTGGTCTGCCAGCTGCTCACGGGTCCTCCTCTGCTGAAGCCGTAGCTGTAAAACTGTGAGAGAAAGAGCGTCAGGAAACGATGTGGGATTTTCCCAAGGTACCAATACATGTATCAGAGTGATGTGCCGGGGGTCTGTGTGTGGCACAGACACCTGGCCCAGCCGTGGTGCAGCAGAGTGCTCCAAGCCAAGAAGGACCGACGGGGAGGAGCTGCGTAGCCTGCACTGACCCAGACCTCACTTCTGCAGATGGGTGAGCAGGGCAGGGCTGGTCCTGGTGCAGGCAGTACCCTAGTGCCTGGGACAGATTGATCCCTGGCTGGAACCTGCAGTAGCAGCCTCAGGTGACCATGACTTCAGCTCAAAGAGTTGCTCAGAGAGAGAGCCCATGTGTGAGCAAAGGGTGCTGGCGGGGAGGGGAGGCTGGGTTGGAATGTCCAGCACTACCTCTTGCAGCTGGATATTGCCACCGTGTATTCTGGAAGGGCGAAGGACCTGTTGTAAGTCAAGCAAGTAGAGTAAGGTGGCTCCAGAGGTTTTTGAAAGCAATGATAAATATGATAAATATTTTGTCCATAAAGGTCTTTTGTGCTTTATTATTTATTAGATAGCCCCATCCATCTTCTGTGGATTCAATGCCACTGGTACCTGCTTCCCAAACACAACTGAAACATGAAAGCAAACTGAGTTTTGCACAGTGGTGCTGGCCATAGAGAAACCATGCAGGAGATAATGATTTTGACGTTATGACAGGTATTTTGGCCACATCTGAGTAACCATGTGCACTCTTAAGATTTGGAATGCGTGTCTAGGTATTTGGTTGCTTTTTAGATTTGTTCAGGCATAAGGGCAAGGAACAAAAATGAAGAACATGCAAATGGCTAAGCGGCATCTGAGAGAAACCAAGCATCCTGATGACATGAGGGGAAACTGTATGTCTAAAATGGGGTTATAGAGAAGATAGAGCTAGATTCCCCTCAGGAATGCACGGCAGTAGAAGAAGAGGCGATGGTCACAAGTTGCAGCAAGAGAAATTCTGATTGGGTATTAGGGGGAAAAAAGTCACCATGAGAGTGGTGCAGGCCAAGAACAGGGGCCCAGAGATGCTGTGGGATCTCCATCCTGGAGATGATCAGAGCTTGCCTGGAATACATCTTGAGCAACCTGATCTAATTTTGAAGTTAACTTTACTTTGAATGGAAGGTTAGAGTAGAGAATTCCACAAGTCCCTTCTGTCCTAAATTTGTAAGCAGTTCTGTACCTTGGTGTGTGAACCTGTGACTGTGTGAGTGACATTTGGTGTGGAAGCCAGATCAGCTCCGATAATTACTCCAGAAGCCTTTAAACTTCTGCCTAAAGCAGAAATTTGTAAGGTCCTCAGAAGTGATAGGTGCCATGTCTGTCCTTGGTGACCCAGGAACACCATGAGTGTAGAAGAAATGATCAGTGTGTGCAAAGAGCAGAAAGGATGAAGCTGAGAGTCAGGGCAAAAGCATCTGCCACTGACGCTGATATTTCACAAAAGCTGCCACCTGCAGGGGTGCCATGAGACCCTGTAAATCAGCAGGAGATTGTGGCCTCCAGAAGGTTTTTAAGCCTGTATATACTGCACATTTTTCAGTATTGGAATAAGCCACTTCTCCAGGACTCTTGGACAGCTAATGGCTGACGGCTACCTTTGGGCTGAGCCCTTGCTACCAGGAGCTTTGACCCAAATGCCACTGTCTCTACTATGCTAGGGCCAAGGCTCATGCCCTTCTTTCCTGCTCCTGATACCTCTGAAACTGGGAGGTCCTCTACCACCCCAGCACTGTGGGCTGAGTAGAGTTTTCCAACTCCATCACCCTCCTGAGGGCCTGGCAGAACATTTCTAGCCCTGCAAGGCTTGGCACTGGATGCAGATATGCCTATTATACCGAGGGGCATGCAGATAATGTGGTAAGGAGAGATTAGTGCCATGTCTGTATGAACCCACTGCTCCAAGGACCTGCAATCTCCAGCGCACCTTCCTTTTGGAAACAATGCACTGACAGATGGGAATGAACCACTGGTCAGAGTCACTAAGTGGCTTAGTGGCACAGCCTCAGCTACAGAGCATTGATTAGGCATCTAATGAAGAAGACACTCCCGGACACACCTCTCAATATGTACATCATCCAAAGACAGCCGACCATATGCTACAGACTGCCTTGTGCAAGGCTGCTGAGCTCTGCCAACGGCTCATGTCTACCATGCGACATGGGCTGGACCTGAAGCAATAAACCTTTTAGAGGAGTCCCCAAAACACAAGGCTCCCTAAGATACCATTGCTTGTGATTTTTCCATGTCCTCTGTGCAAACCATGTCTCACATTCAAAGCAAATGTTTAGTGAGGGCCTCATGTGGGATGATGATCTGCCAAATTCCAGCACTTCTTAGGACACCACAGGTAGATTCTTGCTGTGAGGGAAAAATGTAGCCTTCAGTACCTGGTAAAGTCTGCATGCGTGCTGTTCCTCTTATGCCAGAATGAAGCTGGTGGCTAGAAGTTGCTGGCAAACCTTGGTGCCAGGGAAGTCTGTAACCCTCCATTGGCACCACCCTCAGTTGATGCTGGTTCTGCCCATGGACATGGATTTAGACCCCTGCACTGTACTTATCTACATCTGAACGAGTTGTCTGCATCTCTTCACCGGAGTCACCCTCCTCAAGGGACCTCAAACCCCAGTTAGTCAGTCCATGCTTTAGGAATGCTTGTCTTTCCTCCTCAACTGTAGGAGAAGTTTAGTGGTAACTGTCTCATGGTAGGTATCTTACACTGGGTGAGGTGGACCTCAGTCTCTCTGTGTAGGACCTTCTTTGTGACCAGTCACAATATCGAAGAACCTTGCAGAGCTTTGTATTTTCCCCGAGGAAGAGATGTACCTTTATGGACCAGGGAGGTCAGAGACTGTCCAAGAATGAAGCAGCTTTGTAGGTCACCCAAGAATGGTTCTCTACTCTCCTAGGTCATGTCCCAGGCATTAGACCCATCTGTCTTAAACTGAAACAATTTACACACAACATCCCATCACCAAGTGGGAATCAGAGATAGCAAAGACTTCTAGAGCCACATACAACACCCTGCCAAGGACACAGCAATCTGCCCCATCTAGCTGTAAAACACCCCAGGTGAGGATGCTCCATCACTTCCCTTCACAGCATCCATGTGTGCCAAATTATTGCCATTTCAGTCTGTCTTCTGACACAGCCAAGCCAAGCGATACACCACTTCCGCACAAGCAAGGGGGACGCTATCAGCCAGATGACTGTGCATTCAAAGCCTACATTCTCTGCTGCTTCTGATTATTTCACAGCCCTTCTAAGCAGACAAATAATTTAACAGCCTCAGGGTGCAGTCAGCTGTCAGCCAGGCCTGTTCAGAGAAAAAAAAGGCAAATTCACTTGAAGCATAGCTTGGAAGGTGATGATCTCCAGTGTGGTGGCTATAAGATTCAGCATCTGCCTTGATGCAAGAAGTGCTGGGAACTCTTATAGGTTTCACTGCCACAGCTCTCCCTGTGCTGAGATGCGGGAGCAGCACTCAGGAACCCAAATTTCCCAGATCCTACTGCCTTCCAACAAAGAGTGCACAATCCAGGGGAGCCTGCCCTATCACAGCTGGTCCATGCTGGTCCATGCTGGCCTCTCCTGTGTCTCCTGCTCTAAGCACTGCAGATAGACTGTCACAGAGGACACCTGATACTATTCAGTGATAATTTTGTGCAGGGGGAAAAGGTTTCCAAATTGTTTTTCATGCTGACAGGCATAAAGGCTGTGACCCAGGAGTGGCACAATCTGTTCTAAGCATGAGAGCTAAGCTCCTCCATGGGTGAGTGGCTATGGGCAGGCCATGCAATCTGTCCAAGGTGAACGTGGGCAATGGTGAGTTTACAAACTTCCTGGCCCATTCTTAAGCCACAGGGCAAGGAGGAAAAGTTTATCCAGCCTTGTCTGTTCATGGCAAGCTGACTGAAAACATGAGGACAGGCATGTGCAAATGCTAGTCATTTCCAGGAGCAGCCCAAGCTCAATGGTTGAAGCCACTGTATATTCATCCAGATCTGGTCCTCCTTGTGCAGGAGGATGCATGGTTGGACTCCCAAATACCATCCCTATGAAATTCCAAATCCTGTTGCAAATCATCTAAAGAAACATAGCCGTGAACAATGTCAGGCAATGACACTGAACATCTCTGCAGGAGGAGGAAAAGCAGCCACTAGTTTCAGCAGCCTCTCAGTCAGTGCTGCAGCTTGCAGCTCGGCGGATGCCAGCTCAAGGCTTGCACCTTTCCCTTACAACCAACAGTGCTTAAAAACAGGGCTAGAGGCACCCCTGGCACCACCCAAACAACCACCATTTAGCTGCTTCTTGAAGGGGTTGTGAAATCTGTTGAAACTGTGTCTGACCCCATCTGCATTCCTGACTTCTTCCTTTGCTATGTGTCTGGAGGCCTGAGCTCTGAGTGCTGCCTGCAACTCAGAAGATGCTGTCACCCACCACGTGTGGGAATTTTTTTTTTCTTGAATATTGTTATTTTTCAAGGAAATCGCATTGCTAACACTTCAGAGGAACAGTTATGTTACAAAGGGTGCTAGCTGGAGTACTGCTGGTGAGTTGGTCCCAAACTGAATCTTGGTCCCAACCCCCCAGCATCCCTGTGTCTGTCTGCACCAGCTTGGAAGGTGAGAAGTAGCCCCAAAGGAGCAGTCACACACCCTGGTCACCCTGTGGTACCGAGCTGTGCTGGCACCACCAGCCTTG
Organism: Egretta garzetta; assembly: GCF_000687185.1. Taxonomy (NCBI): domain Eukaryota; kingdom Metazoa; phylum Chordata; class Aves; order Pelecaniformes; family Ardeidae; genus Egretta; species Egretta garzetta. The sequence goes on along the minus strand of NW_009266282.1, from coordinate 1,445,169 downwards.
CTTTCAGCAGCCCTGCTCCCTCCCATGGCACCCCATGATGAGAAATCCCTCCCTAGAGGATGCGAGGCATGCCAGAGCTATTCCAGTGGGCTTGCTTGTGAACTTTTCCTGTTAGAAACGCTCCTCTCTTCTACGCTAGCACCAAGTCCCATTTAGTGATGCAGCTTCCAGGAACATCCTCTGCAGCAGGGCTGTGTCATCTGTGCTGAGAAGACCTCCTGGCATCAGCAATAGCTGGCTCTGGTGGCTCAAGCTCTGAGCAGTCATGAGTCATCTCCTCCCTAGGAGTTGACCTCAGAACTTTAGGAAGCTGAGGAGAGCTTGGGCCTTGCACTGGAAAAGACATGTTCAAACCCTCCCTCCGCCCCAGGAGCAGGCAGACCTGGCCTTCTGCTTCAGTCTGTGGGGACATTTTGAGTAAAGTTGTCAGCAGATGGTCAGGATGGGACTTTCATCATCTGCATCACAGCATGCTGGGGCATCACCAAAGCGTTCACAGCACCCTCCTCTTTTTGGGGAACCGGCTTTAACAGCACAGGGGGCTGAGCAGCACCAAGGTATTGCACCAGGGTGGCTGGGGAGATGCTCTTCTTGCAGGGCTCAGGCCTAGGGCAGGCAGGCAAAGCCATGGCTGACCTGACCTAGTGTTGATGATGGTCTGTCTCTGAGGAGGCTGGATCAGAGCCTGTCCCTTCCCACCAACACTTATATAGCAGACAGAGTTTTCACTGGAAACTGAGCCTGCGTGAGGATTTCTCAGCATTCAACTCAGTCTTGTAGCTGAGACGAGCTGCCCGGCTGGAGCTGCAGGTCTGTTGCTGCTTCTTGACTTCTGACCCAATGTCTGTCCCTATCTGACAGCCCCTCTGGGAGCGGGAGTGACTGAGGCAGAGTCCCTGCTGCTCCAGCTCTTCCCAACCCCCTTATGTGGTTTCATGTGAAATCCCAGTAATTGCTGGTTTCCTCCCTGCCTGAACTGCACCAGCACCTCTGCTCTGGTTGGGAACCACATTCACAACCAGTACAATTGCTGTGCTCTGATCTTCCTCTGAAATAAGTCACTGCTGATGCCAGAACTGATGGTCGGGCAGTTGCCTGCTGCTCCCTGCACCTTGCACCGCTCCCTGCACCAGCTGGTGCTCCTGGGCTGCACAGTGAAGAGGACCAGCAGAAGCACCATGTTATGCCAGTTTGATCCAAGTGCATGACCATCATGGGAGCCAGCAGTTTGGAAAACAGATGAATCTGGCACTTCCACTGAAAAAAGCAGCAGCAAGTCACTGTGCCCTCTGTCAACCACCCCAGCAGCTCATTCCTGCCCTCTGTGGTCCAGAGCTGGGGTTTTTGGAGCCTGAGTGCAGCTCAGTCGTGCACAGGACGGAGACTGCTCTGCTGGGGCCAGGAGGGCATTGGCAGCAAATTGGGAATGGGGTGATGGGGGCAGGGACACACACACACTCCTGTTTTCAACAGCAGCAGCTTTGTTTCATGTCAAAAGGCAGCTGAGCAAATGTGTGTTCATCGATGGCCATGGTGTGTACCAGAGGAACCTGGTGACTCGCCCCTGCTCACACCCTGGCTGGCAGAAAATGGCCCTGTTTTGGACACAGCCTCCCTTGAAAGGCAGGGCTGCTGTCAGCTTTGAGGCTGAATTTACAGATGATGTCTGAGGCTTTCCTGTGCAAGCGTACCCAGTGGGAGGTGCACATGGGATCCTTTGATTGTCCCAAGGTCCGACAGGGCAGGAGCAGGGTAGCCCGGTGGCAGGGTGCAGTTGCATCACCTGGTGCCTTTGCAGGATGGTGGCTGTTTCTCATAGATGTGTCAGGAGCAGGAACCTGTGTGCAAAGCAGGGTGTCCAAACAGGCTGGGCAGCTTGGAGTGGGCAGGGCTCTCTCCTGATATCAAGCTCCTCATGTGGGGGCTGTACTTGGGTGAACATGGAGTCACGCTGAGCTGGGTGACTGGCCAACCAACCTCCTGGCTGCCCACCATTGTCAGGGTGAAGCACTGGTCCAGCAGAGCATTGTAGAAGCTGCTGCTTTGCAAAACCACCCTGGCCATCTCTGTCCTGAGCCCCTCCATGGCTTAGGGCCCATCAGCTCTGCTAATAGCCAGGTGCCATGGGCTGATTCCTCTGTAGCTTTGTGTCTCCAGGCCCACGTTATCCTCTGACAACATGGCCTGTGTGGGACCCAAGTGAGCAGAGCCAAAGCTCATCCAGCCACAGCGCAGCTGAAAATGGCACCACTCAGCTGGAAGAGCCCTGGTCCATCATCTCCTGGCCAGGCACTGCCTTGGTGTGGGGCCCAGCCCTGCCAGATTTACCTCTGTGTGCAATGCTCAGCTCTTTGGGGGTGGGATTGCTTTACCTTCTCCCAGGCAGATGTGCTATGCATTTGTGTGTTACCTGGGTGTCCTTGTTTCGGCTGGGATAGAGTTAATTTTCTTCATAGTAGCTAGCATAGTGCTGTGCTTTGGATTTAGTACTAGAAGAATGTTGATAACACACTGAGGTTTTTAGGTGTTGCCACAGAGTGCTCAGTCTACTCAAGGACTTTTTGAGCTTCTCCTGCTCGGCCAGGTGCATAACAAGCTGGGAGGGAGCACAGCTAGGACAGCTAACCCAAACTGACCAAAGAGCTATTCCATACCATGTAACGTCATGCTTGGGGGGGGTTAGTCGGTCGGTTGCAGGGAGAGTGATCACGGCTTGGGGAGGGATCGCTGCTCGGGATGAGCTGGGCATCAGTCGGCGGGTGGCGAGCAATTGCATTGTGCATCATTCATTTTGTATATTCTGTATATTCTCTTACCATTCTCATTATTACTATTATTATTATTTTCTCTTATTAAACTGTCTCTAGCTCAGCCCACACTTTTAACCTTTTTTTTCTTCCTGATTCTCTCTCCCATCTCACTGAGGGAGGGGGGAGTGAGCAAGTGGCTGCGTGGTGCTTAGTTGCCAGCCAGGCTAAACCACAACACTGGGAGGCTGTGCTGCAATGAAAATCTCATCTACACTTGTGAGAACAACTCTAAACCCACATCCGGGCCTGCAGGTGCCTTGGAAAAGGCATAGGAGCACACCTGGGTAGCAAGGAGCCCAGACCAAATGGGCATAGGTCACCACTAACAAACAACCACCTGTGGAACCCCTCTGAGGGCTGTCCCATGATAATGTGCAACCCCAGCCTCACCATATTCCCGAGAACATGCTCTCACAGTCCTCCTCAGAGCAATCCCTTCAACATCCCCGTGAGCGGCCCATACATCCTCCTCCTCAAGCACAGTGAGGTACATTTCAGTCTGTGCTACAACCCGTGCCCAACTGACAAACATGTCTGACAGCTAAAACACAAAACCAAGCACAAACCAACCTACATCAAGTCAGTGTTTTACAAAAACTTCACGAAATCACAAGACAGTGTCATCAGTGACAGAGAGGTCATCGTCTGAATGCACACCCTGATTGTGAACCGTACGAGTTCATGATCTGAAAGGAAACATGTGCACACACTTTGGACACCAGGAAAATGAAAATAAGGGTTCTGCCAAAATGCCTGGCTTAACACTGCACTGAGACCTACTCTCTTCTGCCTTTATCAGCCTGCTGATTTTGGTCCAAATAACGCTCTTCATCAGAAGCAGACAGAATGAATTCCTCTCCCATTTCAACCAGCTTCATTCAGGCTCTATGTGTATGTATGAATCCTTTCCTCCATAGAGCCAGGCAAGTCTTCTCTGCAAGTTCAGACCCATGTGTCCACAGTTAGGCCTGGATATTACACCACGCCAAGTCATGCAGGGCCATATTTAGAGTGTTAAACTTTCACTTCTCACCAATTATCTGAACTACCACTGACATTATGCAGATGTTGGCCTTGTAAACTCTCTTTCCATATCAGTGGACAGAAAAGGTCAGAGTTAAGGTTAAGTCTGCATTTGCCAGCTTTGTTTGCTCTGTCTGATGACAACGCTTCTCCGCTGCTGGAGTACAATTGGTTTGTATTCAAAGCAGGAGATCACTTCACATAAATGATCATCTCTAGGAAGAGTTAAATACGTTTCTGGAACAGCCCTTAGATGTCTTAGCTGATTTAGTGCAATCCCATTGATAATTGGAGCACATGGGATAACATGGCAGACTTGAAGAATCATCATTCCTGCAAAATTTGTCAGGATGACCTCAGATCAGTATATTTATCTTTGGCAAAACAGACAAAACAAACATGCACACAAATCCTCAAGGCAGGGGAGGGGGAGCCTGGAGGCCTGCAGTGTGTTGGTGATTTACTCTATCATCTCCTGTGGAGCGGTTCCTGGTGCCCTGCGCTGGGGTAGCCAACCTCTCTCCGCACTCCATGGCTATGTTGGTCCTTCACTGCAGACCACTGGAAAGAGAAGAGCAGGAGAAAACGCCGTGGGACTCCAGGGAGGATTGCTGGGCGCTGCATGAAAAAGCCACTGCCTCTACCAGATCAGCCTTTCCTGGGCAAGATCTTTCTTTTTCTTGCTACTGATGCTGCCAGATGGAAGCAAGAGACTGGAAAACTGACCCTCAAGACACTCTAGGGCGGACACCTATGCGCCACCACCACTTAGGTGCCCCCTCCTTGGCCCACTTTCTGCCTGCAGTGTGCTACAGAGATTAAAGGGATTCTAGGATGAGGAAACAACAAGCAAGTAATATATCTCTAGCACCCTTTAACACACACGTAGCTCGCTCAGCTGCTCAGTGTGTGAAGGCCATGGAGAGACAGCAAAAGTTTAGTTGTCAAGATTTACCTCAGCACACATTAACATTGGCCTGGAATCCTTCAAAAGGGATTCAGACTCGTGAGTCATGGAGCACAGCTAATCCTTCCCAAACCTGGGGAGCAAGCAAAGCCTCGCACCTGCCTGTGCAAGACCATTTCCAAAGCAATGGCACACCGTGAAGCATGGTTCTGTGGGGCTTGGCATTGCAGGGTCTGATCCCTCCTGGCTTGTCCTTCGCATGCTTCATGCAAGCTACACAGCTCTGTGTAAACTGCTGTTGTTGTCCTGCAGCATTTACAGCCCCTGAGCCGTGCAAGGGAGTGCGGTGCAGGGTGATGGGTTGTTTGAGACATCCATCCCTCTTCCAAGTGAATGGAGGACAGTAAATTGGAGCACTGCACCTTCTGCCATCCTCAGGGGGCTCTACAGCTACCGAAGCCTGCACACTGAGCAGGAGCACCAGAGGAGACTCTGTCCCACAGAGACTTTGCACATAAAAGAGATTCAAGCACTTCAATGATTAGATATTAGCTTTCCTTCTCTATTCCCCATGTTGCTAAAAATCCAACAAAAACGGAAAGCAGCATTATTCATTTGTTTGTATCCCTCAGCGTCCCTCTTTCCTCCCCTGTCTCACAGACTGCAATGGCCATGGCTGTGCTGTGGCCGTGTCCCGCGTTACCTGCAGTGGTCCCAGCAGTGGGGAGAGGGAGGTGCAGACACATATTTGGGATTTTGGCAAGACCAAGCCAAGCATAACAAATAGGCAGAGAAATCTTGTCAAATGGGAAACCTATCTTTCACCAGGCAATAGTGAGGGATGGCAGCTGTGGGAATAAGTCATGAACCAAAGAATGCCCCACAAATTGACTGCCCTAGAAATGCTGAAAGGCACGAGAATTTATGGATGCAAAGACCCACAAAGTTTACTTTTACTGGAGAATCATTTGAAAAATATGTTTAGAGATCCCACTGTTGGTTCCATAATAAAGCCAGCTTACAAATAAACCAGAAATGAGCCTTAAAAACAATACTGGTTCATTTGAAAAGAATGCAGGGACATGTAACGCAGCCTCTCTCGTCAGAAAGGTGGCAGTGTTGCTTTGTAGTTGCTGGAGGAATTGTTACAGACTGAGATTTATTTTTTTTTTTTCCAAATGAACAGCAATGTACCATAATATACCAACAAAATCTCAGGAATGACTTAATCTAATGAAATGTAAGATCAGAGCGATATGGAAACCACACCAAAGCCCTGGACCCAAGTTTTGTATAATTCAGCCAGACTAGGACACTTGTGTTTGCACACACACTCTTGGGTTTTCAACCAACTGCCAACTCTGTATTTGCTGAGAAAACAAAGTTTAAGTTGACCACCCAGCTATCTAAGAGATCCTGATAACACCACTCATGTCTACCATCAGCATCATAAATCTCTAATTTCATTATCTACAATGCACGAGGAGGCAAAACCACACACGGCATGGGTGACATGCCAGGCAGGGTGCATGTTCCAACGTGACTACCCTGTCCAGTTTTACAGCGTCCCATACGGCACATGCAGCTGGTTTGTCTGAACATCCTCACAGATAATATTCCTGGGGAGGACTTCACCTCTGGGAAGGTCAGAGGAAGCTCCTCAAGAACATTTTTTGACATTACCATTAATATTATACTATGTTACGGTCATTAAAAAAAATCACAAGTAAAGACGCCCACTCACAAACACGGCATACTTACTATAAATAAAGCCAGCGAATAAAGGCATGAATATCCAGCAGAGGGTCTGGTTTAGAAGTGACCGTCCCATAGTTCACCTTCACTCACCTTCACTCACGCTGAACGTCCTCTGAGAAGCCCCTTACGGTGCTTCCCCTAACTTACGAGGTAGAGGCATGTTTTACTTGCAAACCCTCCGAGAGTGGCAATCAATTGTGTGGCTCTGGTTTTATTTCTCTGATGATGTCACTTTAAATACTTTTCATGTTCCATTTGTTATTTTTACTTCTAAAAATGACGCATTTCTTCAAATTCATTTTTCTCCAATTAGTCACAACTTAATGGAACAAAGTCAGCTGCCTGCATGTCAGAGAGAGCGTCAGGCCCGTCCTCACCATGATTATCGCAGATGGACCTGCAAGAGCACCTGGAATATATAGACGGCGTTAGGCACCTTGTTTATCCCAGATGCCCTTTTGGCTTCCTGCCCAAATCCTTTCCAGCAGGGCCAGGGCAGGAGACCCAGGAACTGCAGTTTTATCAAAATAAACCATAGACATAAATTGAAGACAGTGAAAAACCATGGGAAAAAAAAAAAAAAACAACAGAGAAGAAGGAAGATGCATTTCTCCACTTGCGGAATAGACTCCATAAAAGCAAAGCCATGACAGCTCTGCGACCCCCTGAATATTTTGCTCACATGCTGCTTCCAAACATTTAATGTAAAACAGTTGGTGGCTACGGCTTGCCGGAGAGAGAAGTTTTAAGAGAAATCTCAAGGTTTTCCCTACCTGATCTGAACTTGCTCCGAATCAGCAAGGAGTGCTCAGACCCCAGGAGTGTCATGGTGACTCGGGGGCCAGATCCAGATGCCCCTCACTTAAACCATTAACTTCCTCCACAGAGAAAAGCTGACCAGACCACGGCTGGTGCTCAGGATTCATGCAGCTCTCCTGGACCCTCTGGGTGCTTTTACAGCTGGCTGGCGAGAAGCAGCAAGCGGCTTTGAAAGATTTGGTCCCATCCAGCACTGACCCTCCACAGACAACAACTGCTCCCCCTGTGCTGTGTTGCACTAATTAAAGTGGAGCTGGCGGGAGCCTCCTCCTGCCCGGAGTTTACTACCAGCAGCTGGGTGTCCTGGCTGATGTCATCATCTAGCAGTGAGCAGCGACTATCAGAAAGGGTCTTCGCAAAGACAGAAGTTTGATATCTGATACTAATTACTACCGGCCGGTGCGCAACCAATCAGGGCGCTCCCCGTCTTGGCCGACTTTGGGAGCCGTTCGGAAATATCAACAGAGCAAGGGCTTAACTCTTTGCAGCGCGGTGCGAGGCAGGCCCTGCCTCCTCTGGCTCCCACACTGGGGCAGCCAGCGTGTGGCCCTAAGGTGAAGGCAGGGCAAGTGTCCCGGGTGAGGGGACGGCGGGGTGCAGGTCCTTCCGTGCTGGTGCGGTGTTTGGATGCCCTTCCTTGTCAGGGAGCCAAAGGACGTGGCGGCTTGGCAACGGGAGCTGTGACTCCAGCCGCTGCTGCCCCTTGTCTGGCTTGTTTGGGTGCCAATGCACAGAGCAGGCTGCGCCCCGGGCTGCACAGGTCCTGGGCTGTGCTAGGCAGCTGAAAGCGAGCCCAGGGGTGCTCAGGTGTTTTGGCTGCACTTCCCTCCTGTGGCACATGCGTGCCCAAAGCCGCAGTGCTTGGTGCGCACCTTTGTCAGCATGTGGCTACATCTGAAGGACTATCCCCTGGACATGCTTACATATGCTGTGGCTCAGGTAGCACATGCTGCAGGTGCTCAGAACATGTCCTCTTGTTCTGTTACACACAGGCACTCAGAATAATGCCAAATAAATGAGGCAGGGATGAATCTTAAAGTTTCCTGTGCTATGGATGAGCACTGTAATCCCGAGGAGGCTGGGCATGGACGTGTGCTGGACATAGCTGCAGTGGAGCATGCTTCTCCACCTGCCAAACGTTCTCTCAGAGAAGAGAATATTTTTGCAAACAGTCAAAGTAAAGAGATGCAGATCCTTTGAGGATCCCTATCCCCAAGTGCGTGTCTGGGCCACCTGAGGTAAGCAGAAGGCAATGAGCTGATGGCACCTTTTCCCTTGTGACATAAGAGGTACAAGTTAAGTGAAGACAAGGACAGGTCTCAACTTCCTTGACACATGGGCCTCACCTGGGAAGCTGCCTAGATTCCTGCTAGATTATAAGCATCCACCTGAAAACTCCTTCAGACCTGGTTTGGGGTTTTTTGTTTACTTGGTTGTTTTTTGTTGTTGTTGTTTGTTTGTCTGTCTGTTTTTTTATCCTGTGGTTTCTGGGAAGTCCTCTTACACATTTTGGCTTGGTGACAAGAATTTCAGAGCTGGGCCCATATTGTCAGAGACCTTAGAAACCCAGTAATCCCAGAAGCTCTGATTCCAGCAATGCCCCTCTGAGAGCTGAGAAACGCCATGGTCCCTCACCTACAGTAGTCTGTGTGATGTGGCTGCTCTGAGCTGAACCTCTATCTGTTGTGGGCTGGACATGTGGTTTCCTGGTCCTGTTACATCTGATGAAGTGGGTATTTCTTAATATCTGACAGGGAAGAGGCTACTGAAATAAATTAATCTCCAAGCATGGACCTGAGTCATTAAACAGAGCCCTACTGCAGTGTCCAGCAAGCTGGCCAGGAGGCTTGTTCCTTATTAATCTTTCCTAATGGTTAGTTCACAAAGTGTGGCATGTCCCATGTAATGGATTTCTTTTCATAAGTAGTGCTGTCCTGAAACAAATGTCACCATTAGGCAGAACCACACCACGAGCTGCTCAAGGACAGACAGGACTCATCGACACCCAGTCTCAAACTGCAGCTTCGTGCTGTTTTTTGCATTGCAGACTCCTGTATGATTTACTGTCCCTGTTGGCCGAAGCCCCGCTCAGGTAACCCTACTCCCTTTGGAGCCTGCCCGTTTCTAATGTCTTCTCCATCATGCATTAGCTGGACCTCATATGCTGATCTCACCCTGGACCTGTCCCTCTGCTCCTTCAGGACTGTCTGCAGATGTGAGGAATGGGTCCCTGGTTCCATGGCAGCCAGGACACCAGCAGCCCAGAGGAAGGGACTGCAAGAATTTTTCACTGCAATGCTATATCTTCCTGTGAGAATGAGCTCTGCTTCCTCAGTCGCTTTGTGCTGCTACTGGAGTGGTTCATGTTCATGTCCTTTGCTGCCTGAATTTCCCATCTCCAGTCTTTTGAGTTCAGGGGAAGAGGAGTGGAGTGTGAGGGAGACTGCATGGTGTGACCCTGCATGGTGTAGGTCTCCCTGTGGCAATGAAAGGCCATCAGCAGGGATGGCCTAGGAGCTGCCCAAAGGGCGCTGTGTAGGCACAGGAGCTCCAGGACTGATACCACGTCCTTGGAGGAGGCTGGTGGGAGAGGCCTGGCCCCTGCTGCAAGGCACTCTGTGGGGTGGGCTTCTCCCATCGCTTCCATAGCCAGCACTGTCTCTGCTGAGGCACATGCACAGAAGAGGACTTGTCAAAAGACCCCACATCAAGGATGTAGGCAGTGCAGGAGCCTTCTGGACCCCTAAAGCCCCTGAGTATCATAGTCTTGCTTCTTTCATGGAGATGCATTGGCCACCTAAATGATAAATGAAGACAAAGGACATTTGTTTTCTACAATGGACTACTAAAATGATTAGCAGGTGAGGTGGGTATAAGCTGTGGTCTCCTGATTTTTCAGAGCAGTGTGGAGATGCCTCTAAAGCAGTGAATAAAACAGAACCAATTAAAAAATTCAGTTTTTGACTTGCAGAAATTTTTTCACATGCACAAATGTGGTGAAAACTTAGAATTGTTCCAAGGCAGGAAGCAAAGTATCGTGATGAGTCAAAATCAGGAATTCACAAGAAAAGGAGGTAGAAAGGTTGGGCAATGACCAAGAGGGAAAAAGACCAAGCACTATATTTATTATTTTTTTAGATGGGGTAGGGGCTGAAAAGATGCACTGAAAAAGTAAACAGCTGAGTAAAATGCCAGAATGATCAAGAAGTTGGTGTGTGGCCTGCCTCAGATGGGGAGGATGGCCAGACAGTGGCAGATGGAGCCCATTTGAGGTGGATAAATACCTTACTTTCATGTTAGAATGGAGGATGAACCCTGCAAACTCCCCAAGCACGGAAGCGTGGGAGATGGAGTCATGCAAGGATCACAGGTTCCTTGAGACTGAGTCACTGTGGGCACGTACAAGGACTCAGTGGACAAGGTGCCATCCGCACTTCAGAATAAAGCTTTCTGCTTACTCATTTGGTGGCTGTTCACCCAGCTTAATGCAAAGTGTGGTGTGATTTAGCGGGCACATACCGGTTGGTAGTTTGCTAGAGATGTATGTGGTGTCCCACCTGGCTGGCCTGACCTCCATTTTAATGGAATACCTTTGTTCCTCCTTACACTTTTCTCAGGACTTTTTATTGATAAAATTGCAGGCACTTCCTGAGTGGTTCCCCTGGGGAGCACATGTCAGACTAGCACTGCACAGGGGACGTTGTACCAGCCATGTTTCCCAGGGCATGTAGGTAGTTCTCCACTAGCTGAAAGAGTGAACCTACTTCTGCTGAGCACATTTACACCCAATATTTAGCTGTGTGGGGCACCCAAGCATCCCCTCACACCAACTGTGTGAGTTCCTTAGCGCCAGGGTTTGCTCACAAGAGATGCTCAGAGCCTGTCCTGAATGCCAGCACCTGTGTAGGACTGCTGGTGTTACGGCTTTGCTCCCTCTTCCCTGGCATTGCAAGCCCATGAGGGAACGGATGAGACTGCTATAGCTTTCTTTAATTCCTTTTTCTTGTCAGCTACAGCCTGTTGGCCACTGATAGTCCTTCCCTTGAACTCCTAGATCCTGACAATCAGCATTGGCACTCTGCTAAACAACACCAAAAATGAAAGGGAAGAATGGGAAGGTTGAAGTGTTGACCAAGAGGCTCAAACCGCTGCATGTGATCTCATCTGAAAACTCACCTTCTGGTTAAACTGGGATTTTCTTAGGGAGACTGAGGAGAAACTCTGTGCCAGCACAACAAACATCTCAAGAAGATCTTGCTTATCTCTCCATGCAGCTTCTACTACTCCTTGTCCATGCAGCTTCTACTACTTCTTGTCCAAGTAGTGGGGAGGTAGGGGCCTCTGGTCTGAGAGCACTGAGGTGCTCTTCTGGGAAGGCTGTAGAAACTGTACTGGCCACTTGGGCAGCCACTAGCCATGGGGCTGTCATCTCTCAAGTCTGAATTGATCTCAGTCCTTCTTCCCTGAGTAGTAATTGCTGATGCTGGGCTCTTGACCATGGAGATGCATAGACTGGTCATTTCTCTTCCCTGCTCAGTGCATTATTTACATTTATTGATGTTTCATCTTTCAAGCATTCAGCATAGAGAGATCTTTCTGCAACTGTTTGCGGAATTTTTGCTTCTAACTGCTTTAGTCATTTTGAATCGTCAGCCTTTTTCCCTAACGTTTCTGCTGAGGGGCGCTCTCCCAGCACAAGTTCCTTTGGCACTCCACAAACTACCTCACTCAGAGGTGAAAACCAGCCATTTATTACTATCTTTAACAAGTCATTAGTCCCTGGAAGGCTGTTCCTCTTCTCACCTACAAGCTTGGAGCTAGAGATGTCTGAGGAGAAATGTCATTGAAAGGTTGGTGGGAACCGCAACCACTGTATTCTTTGGCCTGCTGTTATCCGTACTATCAGTGAATACTTCAAAGGCTTTTGAGCAATTGGTGGGCATGATAACCCTCATACATAGAATTTCTCCATATTTCTCCTAAATCTACTCAACAAATCTGCAAACTGTAGTGAACATCTACTCATTTACAGTTTCTTGGGTCCTCACTGGAGCTTTTCGGAAAAATGAGCATCACACTTACTACCCTCTTCCACCCATGGCAGATAAGGACGTTGGGTCTCACAGTGTGCTTAGCAAAGTGTTCCTTTGAATATTTCAGAGTTCTGCAGTCCTCTGCAGACCTGGTCCCAGAGATTTGTTGCTACTCATTTGACAAATTTCTTTTTAAATCAATTCTGGTGCTACCTCAACAGCTTGTTATTCACATTCCTAGGAAAGACAGACCCCGGCATACTACTGTCCCTGGAGAAGTTATTACCTGGCCACTACCCTTTCCACCTCATGTTCTTCTGCTGGTGCTTGCAATGGCTGTTCCTCTCTCTTTAGGATGTTTTACAGACTATGCCCAAATGAGGGCAATGCCCCGCCCTTACCAAGCCAGGCGCGTAGGGTAGAATCAAACCAGTTCACGAGCTCCACTAGGCACCCTACTTAAGTTCCTACTGCCCCCTACCCACCTGGCATCCTCTCAGAGAATGAACTAAAACCCGGTGTGCTATTTACCACTCTATTTAATGAAGAGGTAAGCCTGTGATGGAATTAAGTGATAATGAAGAAAGACAGCTAGGCTGTTAAGCAGTGCCTGAGCATGGTTGGACCAGGAGAAACTTCTGCTGCCTTGTGAATGCCGTAGACATGGTGTACCCACAGAGTACCTCCCTGGGGAGCAACGCCACAGGTCTGGCCTGGGTCTTGCAGATGGCTGCCTCTCCTTGCCAGGGGAGGTGTGGGAACGGATCTGTCACACCAAGGCTCTGGTGGGATGACATATTATTAGCTGACCCCAGGCTTCTGAGATGGTGAAGATTCAAAGTCCCATTGATGCTGCTTCCATGACCTGCTCTTAGAAATCCTTTCTCCCGTCTCCAAAACTGAACAGCCACAAACTATGCCCCATAAAACCATGCTACTGACAAAAGGCTGAGACTTTAGAAGAGTTGAAAGGCATTTTCTTCTCCTCCTCTCCCCTCCTCCCTCTCTCCTTCCCTCTGTCTCTCTCTCTCTTTCCTCATCTGGGGAATACCAGTGTCCAAACCTTGCAAGCTCTCGGTTCGCGGCCCATGCTTGTTTCTTAGGAGGTGATGCAAGCTCTAAGAGAGGACTCATCTGCACAAATGACTCAACTGCTTAATTCACAGTCCAGAGCTGATGTTTCCCTGTGGTGGTCATTACATGAGAGTCAGCCTTGACCACACGTATTCTTGATGTCCTCAGGAAGCAGAGGTAAGTTGTCTCCCATAAACCTCAGACTAGAGGCAAGGAGGACAGGCACTGAGATCACACCGTGGATACTGAGCCATTTACCTGGAGGCTATCTGCCTTAGATAGCCCAGAAATAGTAAAACCCTCCACAAGGTCTTAATTTGTTTCCAGAGTTCACACATGTCCTGGACACATCTGCCACTGGGCCCTGTGCTGCACTATAGTCACCGTTCAGCTCTGAAAAGGGCAGGCATCACCACCAGCTGCGGCCTTTCTTTGGAAGGTGAAATAGGCACATAGGTACCAAAACCTACAAAGATCAGTATTGCTCCACGTTCTGTTCTCAATGCTGCTTTAGGCATCTCTGCTGTAAATGAGGTCAATATTGACTGCAGCGAGTGAAGGAGTGAGCCTTAAATACCAGAATAAATTAGTCATGGCAGGGAATTCCTTTGAACTGAGAAATCACACCCCAGAGCCATAAGGATATCAGCTCTGTGTTGCTCACCAGATACCAGGAAGCAGTCCATTCTAATCTCCCAGCATACCCTATTGTTTATGGTACTGATTTATTTTAAAGCAGATTGTTTGTTCCTATGGAGATTTGCATCTGTGGGAAAAAGACCCAAATGAGCCGATGTTTCTGTGAGATCCCTCTAGGGACGCGGAGGGGTCAGTGTGTGACACAGTGTCTGTGCCACAGAAGGCCAGGCTCCAGCAGGTCCCAGGCAGGGACATCTCCCAGGGACCCCAGGGCTGTGCTGCCAGGTGAGCCTGGGGTCTGTCTCCTGCCCTCTCAACTTCATGCAGGGGGTTCCCTTTGCCCGGCCTGGTGCTCTGGTGATTGCTTTCTCCTTGCACAGGAGATCAGCTCTGTAGCAGAGATGATCTGCTGTTTCACGTGTTTGCTCTGGCTACTGCTGGTGCTGATGTCAGCGTAGAGCATATTTATCAGCATTGCCGACAGAAAACGCCTGAATCCAATGAACTGGATTCACTGCAAGACTTAGGGTTGGATGTAATGCCAAGTCAAAGGTCTCATAAACATTTTGCAACTGCCCGAGCAAACAGTTTTTCCCCAAACCTGGTATCCTGCCTGTCATGTCTGCTCAGACCATCCTGTCATGTGGGAATGAGCCCAGTTTGCCTTTGGCTTCTCTCTAGCACCTGGCATCTCCATTTGGAGATGAGCCCTCCTGACATGACTTATTTCTTGAATCTCCACGGCATGCTCTGGGAAGACAAATCTGATGGAATGAAGTCATGACCCTGACTGTCCCCACCCCATGTGTAGGCTAGTGATAATTTACTGCACGCTTGTGTAGCTGTGCTGGCGAAGGTCCCGTGGGGAGATACAGCTGGAATGTCCCCAGGCTGGTATAACTCTGAATCCTAAAGGAGGAGGAAGGCTGGAGAGAGATCTGCCTCTACAAATACGTTGCTCAGGAGGAGTGCGTTCTTCCATTCATAACCAATAGAGCTGTGATAAACTGAGTGTAGGGCAGGCATTGCAGGGAAACCAGTAGCCAAGGCTCACAAAGAGCTCTGGGCATCACTTGAGGGTACCTACTGCCAGGATGTCATCACCTTGACAGAGAGTGGAAGAAGCCACCTTTCCCTGAGCATGACCTGTACAACGGGCTGGATGAACTGCCCGTTAATGGGTCCCAGACAGGGATCACTGCAGTCACCTGTAGTCAGGGCAGATGTGAGTCTCCTGCTCTGAGGCTGCCCTAGCAGAGCTCCAGCTGTGCTGTCGGCCATGATCTTTGGGAACCTGCAAAGAAATGAGCTTCTCTTTGCCTGCCTGAGACTCAGCTCAGGGGTAATTGCACAGAAAAGGGGTCTTCTGGCTCTCACATGGCAAACGGTCGGGACAAGGCACAGAGCTTTTCTGAGCTGAAGCTAGCAAAGCAGCCATGTTTCTGTCACTGTGAAGTAGAAGTGGTCTCTGGGGAATAGTTCAGAATGATCCTAGCTTGGTCCTAGCTCAGTGCTTAGCCCTTAGCATGGTATTTCTTTGGTGAGGAAGCTGTGAGCATGGATGGTCCAACACAACCCAGTCCTTATCTTCTGATTGCATCAGGCCCCAGTAAGCCCCATCACAGCGGCATTTGCCTGCCTTGAATTTGCCACTGTCTGCCAGGCCTTTTAGCTGGTCTGAAACCTCCCTGTCTCCTTGTAGAGCTTGAGGGCAGGAATTTATGATGGAGATGTCATGAGCTCTTCCCGGTCTGACAGCAGCCAGGCCTTGCTTGGATTCGAGCTGTGAACTATTTACCACAATGCTGCAAGCATCCCAGCAAGGTCCCTTAAATTATGAAGGTCCAGAAGATATTATGCAATTGACAGTACGAACACAAAAATACTCCTGCACTTTACTGAAGCTACTATTGAGCCGCCTAATGTTTTCCTCATAATATTTACTTCTTTGTAAATATGCTAAATTCCCAATCCCAGTTTGAAACAGAGAGATCAGAGAATGAAAATAGTGAGATGACATAGCTGTTTAAAGATTATGCAAAATGTTTTTTACTAGCATAAATATTTGATTGTAAAACTCTGCCTGTTGTGTTTACCAAGCAGGGATGAGTGGCGAGTGCAGAGAGCTGCTGCAGGCGGGTGTACTGTGGTGGAGGCTGCCCCATGTCCCTGCCCAGCCATTCCCACACAGCCCCGGCTGCGGGGATGGTGGGTGCATGACAGCCATCCTGCTCCGGCGGGCTCGGGGCAGCAGGCGGAGTGGGGGCTCCCTCCTGGGGGGCCGATCCATCCTTTGGCAGCGGTGCTGCAGCCAGTCCATCACCTCCAGGGGTCTCAGGGCAGGGGAGGGGTCAGAGGGGGTGAAGGAAGAGTTAAAGGCTCAAAGTCTCAGCCTGGTTTGAGGCCGGGGAGGTCAGCAGGCAGGGGGCGATGCTCAATGGGGACGATGGCTTGAGCACAGCTCTCAGGTCAAGCCGCCGCACTGTCAGGAGTTCAAGGCACTCAGGGACCTCCTCTGTCCATGCAGAGCAGGGGGAAGGACCAGGGCAGACAGGGACTATGTTGTCCAGAGGCAGCAGTGGTCTGATCTGTGCCAAGAGCTGCCTCCTGACTCATGCTTGCAAGGGGACATGGAGGTCAGGGCACTGCCCTTGGTGGGGGCCCAGTACAGCGGCACCCTTTGCCCTGAGTGCACCCCTGGTATGGATCCATGGGCAGTGGGGGGTCCTGTTCCCCACATCCCTGTTGGGGGGTGGTGGGGAGGAGGACTGGGGACAGGCTTTGCTGATTCCCTGCAGGCATAACTGAGAGAGACGGATGCTGAGTGGGACTGCATATTTCTGTGTCTCACAGATGAGGCAGGCGAATTTCTATTTTAATCCACTGGAGATGACGTTTTGGGGATGATTTTCCAATGGAGCTGGGCAGGGGTGGCAGAGTCTGGTGAGTTGCTCCTCTCTGCAGACTTCTCTAGCACCCACGGCTGCTCTGATGCCTCAGACCACAAGTAGGGTGCTCTCGGGTGATGAGTTCCACTTGCAGTGGTGCCTGCTGTCATCCTCAAATGCTGCACCCTGGGAAAGCAGGGATTTACTCCCTCCATCCCGTGAGTGCCTTGTTCATGGTGCAAGCCAAGCCTACAGATTGTCTACCTGTGTCCTTCCTCCTGCATCCCTCAAGCTTCTCCTCCTCCTCCCTTGAGCAGCCAGCCACACAGGTCACCCCAGGCAAGAGCCCAAGCATGCCTTCACATCCCCAGACATGCTGCTGGATATGCTCTACCTGCTGTCTAGGCTGCAGGCTGACTGCATGTTCCTGAAGGGATGTCACGGTGAACAAGGTGGTTGCTGCATGCTTGGCTCTCCTGCCTTTAATGCCAGTCATATGTGCACCCCCATCAGGCAGCCCTCGTGCTGGCCCAGCTTGGGTGGCACACGTTGCAGCAGCGTTGGTGCTCAGGAGGCTCTACCAAAGCATGAGAAGGGGAAGGCTGGGACAGGGTGATATCTCTACAAGCTAGTCTTATGCCAGCAGCTTTAAGACAAGGCTGAGCACAGTAAGGAGCATGTGAGCCTCTAGCCTGAGCTGGTGCATTTTGCAGCGGTGACAAGCCTTTGGCTGCTTGTTGGATGGCCAACGCAGGCAGGAAGGGGTTTTTGTGCCTGACCTTGCTGCCCATAACTCTGGTGGCTTGGTGGCTGGCTGGAAATGAGGGACCGAAGCAACGGCAGTGCCAGTGTCACCTCCAGAGCCCCCAGTTACACACTTTGCTGACCTGCGTCTCCCTCACCCTGCGCTCACTGAGTGTTTGCAGAGAGATACTGGGCAGCAAGCAGGTGCCCGGAGAGGCTGCACAGGTCCCATTAGTCCATGGGAGCGGCTCGGTAGCCAGGCAGCGCTGTCAGGGCTGAGGAGAACGAACCAGAGCAGGGCAGTGCACCCTGAGAACTGCCAAGGCTCCACAGGGCCCTGGCTGGCTGAGGGACCTGGCTTCTGTTCCCTCTGCAGTGGGACCTTGGGCAAGTCACGTCTCCTTTTGGTTTTCTTATCTCTAAACGGTTGATAATGAGGCTAACCCCTTCATAAAGCTCTTGGAAATCTCCCACCGAGCAGGGCCAGATAAGAGCTGTATTGCTGTAAGCCCTGCAGCAGCCCCAAAGCTTGAGGTTTTGCTATCAAGCAGCCTACCCAGCCCTACCTCTGCTCCGAGGATGCAGGAGAGCGGCAGTGGATTGAACATTTCCACCCACACCCCTCCCTCCTGCCCACTGAACTACCTCGACACAGCCACTAGTGGGTCAGCCCTAAATAAGGAGTGTGTTTTTGGGGAGGGGGTGTGACAGGCACTAGCAGGCGATATGAAGCAAAGCTGGGCCTGGGTTAGTGGCGAGCAGAGCTAAAGCCCCAGATATATATCGGATGGGCTGGGAGCATTATGTATTTCTGGAATGCCTTCTGGTCTTTATTAAAATGAAACCACAGCCAGCCCAAGAGAGCTCATCGCCCAGGCACGGGGCCAAGTATAAGTTACTTCTACAAATATTTATTTAACCATATCAATGACAAACTCTTTTGTATAAATGTTTTTATTTAATCATAATTTACCAATTATTTTAAATCAATTGTTTGCCTGGTTTCTAAACACTAATCAAGAGGCTTGCATTAGCATTACTCAGGCGGATTAGATGCATTATTTCGCTGAAGCTTGTGCCATTGCTTGCCTGCCTTGGCCATGGAAGAGGGTGCAGATGGATCCCAAATTTCACTCAAATTGTCAGATTCCTGGAGGACCATGCCTGCAGCATTGCCAGCTCTCCCCACCCAGGTGGCCGCCGGGCTCAGATGAGTTCCTCGGGCACAGGGATGGAGATGCTGGTCCCACCTGAGCCTCTCAGGACAGGACTCTCCTGCGGTCCCCCTGGGCTATTGGTCCTTGCCCTCATGGATGTGCCAGCCCAGCCACATATGCTTCCAGTGCCCTGCCCTGCCACTGCTTACACCCACCCCCCGTCCCCCTTTTGCTGGTGCAGGAGAGGCTCCTCAGTGTTCCCTCAGCCTGGGGTGTCTGGCAGGAATAATGTGAGTGTGGCCGTAGTGCTTTGTGGCAGAACAGGAGCCTGTGGATGAGAGCGTGTGTCTCCGGTGTCCAGCACCCTGCCCCAGGGCTCTGAGCTCCCTTACCTCCTCAGGAGTGTCCTGGAAGGCCCCCAGGCATCACTTACCCCAGCTCCCTCACACACAGACCTTCTCCAGCCCAATTCTCCTACCTCCCTTCCTGAGATTAGACAACGCTTCAAAACAGAGAATCTGTGACTTCTGTGGGGCTATGCCTCCTCCAAAGCACTGCGGGGTGTGGTGAGGGCATGGTCTGCACTCCGTGGAGCCGCTGGGCAGGCAGGTGCTGTCAGGGTCCCTGGGGGCCAGCACCCATTGGCGTGCCCTGGGGGCCTGGTGCACATGGCAGCCTTTGGGAAGTCGCTTGTCCAGTACTGCTGCACAGACCGGAGGCAAGAGCAGGAATCTGCTCGTTGCCATCTGCCTGTACTGTTTATTTATAAGATTTCAGGCTGCTACTGTCTTGCACCTTGGCTCACTGCTCCACAGCGCCTCTTGTAAGCACCGGGCCTGCAGGGAGTTCTCTGTCCACGCACGTATCTGTTCATCATCTGCGGCACAGACCGTGCTTTACAGCGTGTGATCTGCCAGCTTTACAGGAATACCGATTCCCCCAGCAGCCCTCCACAGGGCAGCTGCCTTTCTGCTGCAAAAATCACCCTGCCAGCCTTTCACCTGGGTGTCTGGGGCACCTCCCTCCACCAGTCACTGTTTAATCAGCAATGGGAACTGTGTTGCCATGAAGCTGGGAGAGCTGGTGGTTAATCCCGCTTACGGCGGCCAGGTCTCCTGCTTCAATCAGTTTAGGCTACTCAGGCAGGAGAGAAAGCAGAGACTTTGACATTCTCCCAGCTGGGGAGGGATATGGAGGTGCCAAGGTTTCCAAAACACAGATTTGGAGATGAATAACCTGAGCAAAGGCCTTGCTACAGTGCTGCAGCAGAGATGCAAAATTTCCAGAAAATGCCTTCCAAGATAACAAAACCAAAATAAATAAAAAGAGAAATTTGGCCAAGTTTGATATAACCATGGGACTTACCTACTATTTTAAAGCTTATGAAAACAGAAATCAATGCTAGATACAACCTTCTAGAATGTAAGTATATCTTTGTTTTTTCTGAATCGTGAAAAATAGACCCGCTGCTAGAGACAGAGCAGCATTGCACTTCAAAACGCAAAGCTGTATGTCCCTGCAGTCCTACCTCTGCAATGGGGAAGCACTAAAGCAATGTAACAGGGAGCTTCCTACTCTTGGCTTGTAAGGAAACAGGAAAATTATTTGGACAGGGCTCTGAAATGCTGTGTAAACATAGACCTAATGCTATAATGCAGATGAAGAGGAAACTCTTGGAAATAAAATAATTTCACACACTGCTCTAAAAAGGCTTTTCCTGTCCATTCTGAAGGAAAATGAACCAAAAAGAGGTGTCTGTCCATGTGCTTTATGTTATCTTTTTTCTTACAAATCTGTTTTTAGAAATTACCTTTTTTTTTTCCTTGAAAGTACGGAGGGATTTGTCAGAGCCTCACATCTCTGGATGAGAAGGAGGAGACTCTGAGAAGCCCACAGCTGACCGCGCCAGCTGCAAGAGGCCATTCCTCCTGGTGCTGGTGGTCCTGGGAGAAGCAGAAGCTGCCTTTAACTCTCTGCTCTGTTGTGGGTAGCAAAGCCGCTCTTCTCTGAGAGCCACACTCATCCTTCCCAACTTGACTGTCTAAAAATTAGATGCAGAGTTCAGCTTTTAGGTCTCCTGCATGGGCAAAGGACAAAAGCAAGTGGTGGAAGGGGGCCATCTGCTCTGCTTATCTTCCACCCTGAGCTCAGACCCGGAGGAACTGGTCTTCAGAGGAAACAATTTCTTTCCATCAAGCAGAGAGGAAGCCTAGATGACAGCTAAGACTAGATTCTAACTTTCAGATAACTGACGTGAGAAGAAATGAATCCCACTAGATGTAGCCGAGACCGAAGGACAGAGGGGACTGGATCACTGAACTAGCTGCACAGGAAGATGAGTATGGAGGGAATGGATTCGGGGTCGGGGGGAAGAGATTCCTGGTAAAGTGAGCGCGGTGTGGTGGCATGGTAGGGA
>NW_009266282.1:1416145-1423661 GCF_000687185.1 Egretta garzetta | reverse complement strand
CAGATCTGTGTTTGTGGGAGACAGAGACGCACGCAGTACTGAATAGTGACATTAGAAAGCATACAAACCAGGCCAGGAAAACCTGGTGGTACAAAGCAATGTTACAGGCACCCGGGCTGAACACTGGAGCCAGCCCTGTTCTGCCCTGCCCTCCCCTTCTCTCCAGTCATCTTCTAAAACCCTGCCCAGCTGCCAGCCACATCTGTGTAGATATATTAAGAAGTTGTGGTGTTTATGGTCAAAGCACGAGATCTGCCAGCCTTAGGACGTGACTTAACATGACCTTCGGATGTGTAGTTGGGACAACGTGGCAAATACCATCTTTTTACGGTGGTGTGAGGTATGGATTCCTGGTTGTGGTTCAGCCTGATCTTGTCACTGGCAGAAGTGTTTAATGTTTACTGTACAATTACAACCTAAATTGGGTCATCTAACATCAGTGACCCTTCATGGCTCAGCACAGAGAGGACAACATTATGGGTCTTTATGTGGCCATGGGATGGTTTAAGTGGATGTGAGCTTGGTGAATAGGTAGCAGGTCATTGAAAACAAACCAAAGTGACTTCCCTCAAATGCTCAACTCTGCCTCGAGGATCTTTTCTCTCCTATGTGGTGTTGTGGGCCCAGCACATCTCCATCCATCTGGCCTGTGTGTCAGACGTCAGTGGGATGGGGAGGTCCTGCTGGACTGTGTGCCAGCTCTAGTCACTGTACAATAAATCTGGGGCATGTTGTACCAAGTAACGCGCTGTCAGTTTATCTAATGAACCTGGGTCTCCTTGGAAAAGGCCTCAGAAAGTGATCCCCAGGGCTCTTTGCATGGAAAAATACTAATAACGTGTTGGGGCTGTTCACATCCAAGGTGTGACAAGCCTTTGTACAATGCATCCAAGTACAGTCAGAGTGCTCCTACGGAGAAGTGTCATGGACTGCAAGACATGACATTTTTTCTTGACCAATCTCACAAGCAAAATAATGTGAAGATCACTGAGGACAGCTTGGTCCACTGCAACATCTAAGTCTTGATGACCGTAGGACCAGGGGGTCCAAAGGGATAAAAGAGTTTGAAACTACAGTAAGAGAAAGAAACTGCCTGACAATGATCTGCAGGACAGAAATTGAGTGAAAGTTGTCTCTTTCATGAAATATCAAAATACTTGTTCAGGTCAGGGATAACTACAGAAAAGCGGATGTGCTGTAGGACATTTATTCTGACTTATTCCGCCTGAAGAGTGGGCCTCACGTCACTCAGCTTCAGACCTCTAATCCCAAGCTGGTCATCCAGGCACATCTGGAAATGTTAAATATACTGGGGAACAAGGAAGAATTCCTGGGTTTTGTATTCATTTTAGGCTGAGTATTTACGTAAGATACTTTTCTTATCTTCTCTAACTATTTATAGTTTTGTTTGTATGTTTGGGACCCAGGCATATCCCACTACACTTCAATAAATCTGAAATACCTTTGTTGACAAAAGCAAATGTCATTTGCTGTTAATGAAAGGAAGGTAATCATTGTATTGAGTTACTTGTGTAGTTAATATTTTAGTAAATGCTCTCTGGGCAGATATTGACTCATATACATTAATTCTGAATTTTTATTTCTTTAACAAAAAAAATAAATTAAGAATTCAATATTTTAGTCTGAAGGGTATCCATACTACGAAAACTAGGAAAAAACCAGACAGAACAGAGCTTCCTTCAAAAGATCTAATATTGTCACTAATGCTCTCTACCACAGCAGTTGATACAAATGTAAAAAGACTTTCACATGCCTGCCATCACCAGGATTGCTTGTGCTGGTGCTTGAAGGTGATGGGGTACAACAACAAGCCATCCAGCCCATGCGGGTATCACCCGCAGCTTCGGGCACTAAACCCTGAACAAGGAATCTGCCACCAACCAGAAGCCCTGGGACTGAAAATGGGTAACCCAAGCAAAGCAGTGACAGAGGCGCGGTTGTGAGCGAGAGAAACACATTAAAAGCAAGAAATTACAGCAGGAAAAAGAAATCACATCTTTTGTGAGGAAAGGTTTTTAATTTTTATATAAGGAAGGGGATTCTGCAAGTGATTCCGTGTTTTTTTCTTTGGGCTGAGCACAGGTGATTTCATCAAGCTGCCAAGCAGGGTGATTTAAATACCTCCTTCCCATCCTCTTTTAATAAAACTGTCTCTGAACATGTCCAGTTTCTCCAGGCAAAAGCTATGGAGGGAGATTTGCAGAGCACTTGGATTAGGGTAAAATGAGATTTACTGCACTCCCTGCAAGTGGCAGCCGGGGTGGCTTCACATCAAAGTGGGGGCGGCAGGGACAGCCCAAAAGCCTGGAGTGGCTCTGGGTCTGATGGTGCAGAGCGCAGTGGTGTGGGATGAGGGCAAGTGAAGGTGTGCCCAGCCCTGTCCCCGTCACGTGGGCTCAGAGGGATGAGCTTGTGAGCTCCGGTACTCGGCCCTGCTGGAAATCAAAATAGACAAGGTCTTCTCGTTTAATACGCCTTAACTGTTCTGAAAATGAAAGGGGGCAGGTTAGTTTGATTTCATTTACTCTGAGATTTTATTTTAACATAGGTTTGATAACTAAATGGAAAACAAATGTGGCGCATCAAAGGGAGGCGGCCCAGCGCAGTGGCGGGAATGGGACCGGTGCAGGAACATTTTTCTAAAGATCCCTGCTGGAATGTTATTTTGAACTCTTCAAAACGGCAAAGGTTTTTAGACATTGTGTGTTTTGTTAAGTGCCCCTTGGGAAAGCTGGGTTTAAAATTAGTCAAACTCTTTCACTTTTTTTAAACCCTTCCCTAAAATAGTTGATATAAAATTTGGTGGGAATTCTGCTGAGAGCTTAAATTGGCCAAAACAGACGACCTAATGGAAATGACATTTGGGGAAAAAATGTAAAAAACCTGCTTTTCTTTCTGGCTTCCAATGACATAATCGGGACACGGCAGGACTGCCTGCTCCTCCAAGTGTGGCTCTGACCCCGAGGCTCTGGTCACTAGTTTCCCTCGTACAGGAGAAGGAGGGAAGCAGCTGGGAGAGAGCTAAAAGAGGGAGATGACTGCTCTGGTACAGCACTGCCCGTCCTCAGCTGTATTCCTCTGTGGGCTGACGTTCATCACCCTTGGAATGCATAACCTGGTGAGCAGGCCAGCAAACATCTGCATCACTGTCGAGAAGCATGTGGTAGAGCTGTTGCTCTCTGATGGGACACCTGGCTAGTTTTCTTGTTTGGGAAAGGAGGGGCAGACAGGTTTTGGCCCGAAAGAAAATATGGAAGATATTCTCTTGGTGATACCCAGAGCGGTGCTGTATGGAGGTTTCCACCCCAGGGAGGCCTGGCTCATCTTCCAGGTGGCCACATCGTTGCAGGTGACCAACATCTTTGTGACCGCTCACATCATGGTCCCCAGGGACCTGCTTCTGGATGAGACTGTGCCACCCTGCCCTAACCTAGGTCCAATGGAGGGAGACACCTCCTCTGACTGTCCCTTCACTGTGAGTGTCAGATGTGCCCATTGCTACAGGCAGTCTGGGCATCTTCTCTGTGCCCTGGTCCTCTTGCTCTTGATGGGATGTGAGGAAGGTTTGTGCTGGCAGTACACACTATGCCTCCATGTGCTTCTCGGCGATGAGCTGTGACAGCTCAAAACGTGCCCCACAAACACAACTGGGACCTTCCCCAACACAGTAGCTTATTTACTCGAGGCATTTTGTCACTTGGGGAGATAAAGCTGCCTTCACACACCTCAGGTTTCTCTCAGTGCAGCTGGGCGATAAGGGCCAAGGGACGCTGGCTCTGCCTTGCCATGGACCTCGGCAGATTTGAGCAGAGGCACTTTGGGAAGCCACCTCTGCTATCACTTTGACAGGCGTCAGCTGTGCTTCCAGCCAGAGAGATTAGCCAAATGCGTTTCCTGCCCAGAGTGCTAAGGCTCTCCAGGTGTTGTTTTAAAACACAGAATGGGAAAAGTTTTTGAGCTGAGATAGGGGGCTTTATTCATAAATGGTCTGACCTAAGGACCTCGCTATCAGCAGCCCCAGCAGCCATCACAGATGGGGTCCTTTCTGAGAGGGGTCTAGCTGATAACAGGCAGGAGGGGCTGTTCTCCCATCACAGACCCCAGTTTATCATCTGGTGTGGCAGGGGATGAGAATGCCCTTTGCATTCTGCTTTATGATCCTCAAGGTGTGCCAGAGATGCAGCTGCATCAGAGCAGCTGCTTGGGAAAGTGGCAATCCCTTTGGAGAAGTAACGTTGGGTGAACTCTTGCACATGTATTACTGAAAAGACACCCGATTTGGGGGATATCCACATGCCTATGGAAGTCATACCAGCCAGAGAAACAGGCACTTGCACTGCACAAATGCAGCCATGGAAGTTAGCCCTTCCCTGAAGCCTCGTACCTGTTCCTGCATGCATGCGGAGTGTGGGAGCATGGCCTGTGAGCAGTGGAGTTCAAAGGACGTGGGATGTGGCTGTGGGCAGAAGGGAAGAGAAGAATCAGTGTGTGGAGAGCAGGGCTCCCCTGGAGAAAGCAAGACTGCTCAAGGGGAGACCAAGAAGTAGCCAGGGAAGCAGCATGCTGATTGCAGGTGTGTAGGGCCACCAGGTGGTGGGTACACATCAAGTTGGAGAAAGCAGTTTAGGAGACAGAGCACTGGTTGGCACCGATGCTCAGGGAACCTGCCTTTGTCACCAGCCAGCTCAGGGAAGTCCCTCTTCAGCAAGTTGCTTCTTGGCCTGCTTCCCCTCCCACAAGGGTTTACTGAGATGCTAAATTCCTCTGGACAGGGGGTGTCCCTTGTCATGGTCTGTACAGCTCACATTCAAATGACTTGTATTCTTGTTACCACATTGTAGACGGCATCTTCTCTGGAATTTGCTCACTGTCGCCTGGCCAGTCAGATCGCCTGAAGCACCCTGCAGCTTTCCACAGGCTTTTGCTTACCAGCCATGCCCGATCTATAGGTCATAATGCACAGCCAGGCAGAGGAGAGGGACATATTCTGGGCAGGACATATGTATCTATGGCATGCATCTGTTGTGGGATGCATTCTGGTAGCACTGAAAATTGGCATTCCTCATGGTACCCACATTTTCATGCCAAACTAAACTTTCTTGTCCTTTGCAGAGATATTTATAGATGGGAATCTTGACAAGAATGAGTTTCTATTTTTGCAGGAATAGTTTTACTTATTACTAACTCCAATTTGAGTGCGTGTGCGCTCAAAGGTGCAAGCAAGTGACAAAAATGTCACCTGAAGAATGTGATAAGTGAATCCCCGGGGCGAATGATGAGGAAAAATTAGACAGCCTTTAAACTGGATCTTATAAAACCTGACACAAGCAAACACACTCCTCCTGTCCTGGGTGGTGCATAGGGCCAGGGAAAAGGGGCGGGCGCACTGGTGTGTGCTGTGAGCAGAGGGAAACCTTGCTGCCATGCTGCAGGCGGCTCATACCTCACCGGAGCATTATGTGCTTCATTCCAGTGTTCTCCAGAAAGGAATTTTTTGGGTTTTTTTCCCAGAGGAAAAGTATTGGCTAAGAGGATTATATAAAGTTGTCTTCAATTAGACTCACTAATGTCTCCAAAAGGCAAACGCATCTGAGCTGTTGTTGGAGGATGTGTTGGCTGGGGGGACAAGCCATTCTAGTATGGAAAGAGCAGCATCTCTGCTTACTGGAGGGTTTTCACCATTGCCATAGTAACAAAAGGGACAACCAGTAGGCATGATGGGAATGACCACGTGTGCATTCCTGGCAGTAGCAAATTCTGTGAACACAAGATGGCAGGCATGCCCCTCACCGGTTGCTTACCTCAGTCCCACCTCCATGACCTGGATGGCCAACTCCTTTGACTTTGCTTTCTCCAGATCCTGCATACATCCATACACTTCTACCTCCTGGTGCCTACAGTCTCCCATCCTGTATGCTAGGGTTAGGATATACTCCCAAGTCTCTGCAGACAGAGGTTGTCCTCCAGAAGGCAGTTCCATGGCATTATGGAAAGCAGCTGTAACATCTGATGAAAAGCGGTGCAGAACTGTTGAAATCAACTGAACGGTACCCAAAGCTCTGCCTGATTATCTGCTTAATGGTGAACACAGTCACTGCCTTCAGCAAGCAGAAAACTGCATTACCACTGTTAGGCTGCTGCAGTGGACAGTTCCCATCCCTTCTTGGCTGCACACCAAATGACCAAGAAAAAATCTGTACTACAGCCTGGGAGAAAAGAAAGAGATTTGGTTTCATCTGCTTGTGAAAGTGTTTGCATCTTGACATGAGCTGGGATGGAGAAGAATTCAAGCAACTTGCCCCTCCCCAGTAAAGAAAAGAAAAGAAAACCAATTGTTTCAAAGTATTTTGACTGCAGATTGTATATGGGGAGGAGATCGTATAAGGCCGCACCTTGAATACTGTGTTCAGTTTTGGGCACCTCACTACAAGAAAGACGTTGCATTGCTGGAACATGACCAGAAGAGAGCAACAAAGCTGGTGAGGGGTCTAGAGCACAAGTCTTAAGAGAAGCGGCTGAGTGGACTGGGCTTGTTTAGTCTGGAGAAAAGGAGGCTGAGGGGAGATCTTATCACCCTCTGCAACTACCTGAAAGGAGGCTGTAGTGAGGTGGGGGTTTGCCTCTTCTCCCTGGTAACAGACGATAGGACGAGGGGAAATGGTCTGAAGTTGCGCCAGGGCAGGTTTAGGTTAGACATTAGGAAAACCTTCTTCACTGAAAGGGTTGTCAGGCTCTGGAATGCTCTGCCCAGGGAGGTGGTCAAGTCCCCATCCCTGGAGGTATTTAAAAGAAGGGTAGATGAGGTGCTTAGGTACATGGTTTAGTGGTGGGATGGCAGGGTTAGGTTAACGGTTGGACTCGATGATCTTAAAGGTCTTTTCCAACCTAGACAATTCTATGATTCTATGGAGTAACTAAATAAAGAATAATGCAACCCAAATAGTGCAGAAAATAGAAGGTTGTATAGAACGATCTTTAGAAGCCCAGCAGATGGAAAGGAGGCTTCAAGCACCCTTGTTTTACCTCCCAGGTGTCAAACACACACTGGCAGCCTCCAGGTGTCAAAACCTTCTTTTCATGAGGTACAATGCAGGGCTGCACCTGCAAAGTAGAGCTTCAGCATGGATAAGAGACTGCTTTTGGGGAATCTTGCCTAGAGCAGGACACTTCTCATACCCCTCAGGAATTAATGAGAAGCTCCCATAGTATGAGCATGGCAAGCAAGGTTTTCTCATCTTCCTTCCAGGTAGACTAGAGCCAACTTTGGTGTAGTTTTGCTACAGCCTGGTTAGCTGAACCATCTGCCTCATGCCCGTGGTCAGCTCTGAGTATCTGCCCAGAGAAAGTTATACAGCTTCTCACCTTCAACCATTTCCCTTCATTCTTCCCCCTTTGACATTTCTCTCTGGCCTAACATAAAACTTTGTGACTTCACTAAATATCTCAAGGACCATGGAAAGGTCTATGAAAACCACTAGCACTAGCACTATTCCTG
>NW_009266282.1:1413363-1416131 GCF_000687185.1 Egretta garzetta | reverse complement strand
AAACTTGCATGTTTATGGTTTTGCTCAGCATGTTATAGCTTTTAGCATAAGAAGACAGTGGTCCATGGCAGGTGCCACGTCACATTGTTTAGAGGTGCAGTAGCAGTATCTCCAAGGTCGTTGACAAGGCTGAGAACAGCCAGCTCCTGGCAGCAGGGATCGCTCCTGCTCGGAGACAACAGCCTCGCTGAGAACGACAGTGTTCCTTAGAGACAATGTGACATTTGGCCCAGGGTGACCTTGCCCTGTAGTCACACACAGTTGTCATCTCTTGCAGTGCTGCCGTTCTGTCCCATGTAGGGCGAATAGTCTGTGCAGCTATTGCAGTGTCCGATTTTGCCCCAGTGATACCCAGACAAGTATGAAACAAGAACGACCTCCTCTGGCAGATACCAGGATCATTGAAAAACCTGCCCAAGAGAAGGAGCGGACTGGGCTTCCAAAACCAACACTGGCAGGACAGCCAACGGCAGTCAGCATGGGGCACCTACCTGCATTTTGCAATACTGCAGGTACCACTGACCCGAGTTGAGCTTCAGGGAACCTCTCAAATCTCCAAGCACTGGACTGTGCTGTGATGACTGAGCAGGCTGGGCTGGGGCCATCAACTCCAGACCAGTGCCTGGGGCTGAGCTGGGGCTATGCTCAGCTGTGCACTTGTCTATCTCATAGCTTTTGCATCTCTGCTCCAGACTGCTGTAGATAGACCCTTAAAAACACGTTCAACCACGTTCCCACTGCAATTCTGCACAGCCCCGTATTTACCAGCAGGAACATGACACAAAGATGGATACAGCCCGACCTAGCTGCTGCACAGCCATTTCCCAGCATGTGCCACAAACGTGTGTACTGGGCTACCTGATGACCAGGAAAGAGATAAGCACCCCTAATCCTTACAATCCATCCTCACAACAAACCTGCATTTGTAGCACCTTGCATGTGACTGCACTTGTCACCTACTACAGAAAATGATGATAAGGAGTACTGTGTCTGTCTGAGGTGGGGATGTGGCATCATGCTCCTCCCAGGGCACCAGTCCTGGTGCTGTGCACTAGAATCTGGGCTGGACTTTTGGGGACATCTGTTGCATCCATATTACAGTAACTGCAACCTGCTCTGCCAGCTGTGTGTGCTGCTGTGAAAATGTTGGCAGTTTGTCTTTGCAGCACCTGATCTGCAGATCAGCTTCCCAGCAGTGCCATTGACAACTTCTGAGGTCAGCAATGGGAACACAGTGACAATTCATTCAGACCTCTGGAGCACACAGTTCCCCAGGCCACACAAATAGGCATATGATGATAGCCTGAACTGGTGAATTTAGGATCCCTTTTCCCAGTTTCACCACTAGTTATGTCATTCTTGGTCTATATATCCCAATGTATTTCCAGTGACTGCACCAAGCAAAGCAAGTTTAAATCTACGGCCAACGTGATGGGGTCGGAGTCCTTCAGAGCTTTGAAACAGACCTACCAAGCTGCCCTTTTCTTTATGAGTTCCCCATGAAGGCAAAGGGCCTTTAAACAAAAAAATTATTTCAAATAAGGCAAGGAAGTTCCATGTGAGATAGAGTGAAAAGCAGCAGGCTTTGCAAACAAGATACCCATGACCCACTGTGCCCTGGCTGGGAGGTCTCTTCAGATTTGCCCTCCAAATGGAGAGCCTTTACATAAGAGAGGGAAACAGGAAGGGATATTCAAACTCAGATGAGGATGGACACAGTTCTTCAGAAGTCTCTGCTTCATGTTCCCCTCATTTGTCTCCAGGGAAAGATTACATCTTAGACAATAGGCACAGGAAAGACAGTTGTTGAAGAAATCCTCTGGGGAAAACCAGCCCTAGAAGAGGGAGGCCAAGATGCCAGCTTCCCAAGAAAGCTAAGACAGAGCGGCAGCTCTGGAATGCATTCTTATTATAATCCTAATCATGGCTTTTATTGGTCTATATTTTTGTAGCTATTTCTAATATCACAAATATTTGCGTTTCCCTGATTTTCTTAGATCCATGTCACATTCTTAGCTGCCATCTGCTCACAATTCCATCTCAGAGAGGTTACTCAGCTGAGTGGGGAACCACACAGATCAATCCTTCAATGCCTTGGACGACCTATGCCAGAGCTGCAGTGGGGAGTCTCCTGAGGTAGAACCCATCTTCAGCCCCTCCAGCAGAGGCCCATCTGGACATTATCTTCTTTACTGGCATACACTGGCAGCAGGAAAGGGGCAGGTCCTGAGCCTGGTTCTTGGCTGCGAGCCCTTGTATTGGGTCAGGCTGAGATGGAGTTAATTTTCCCCATAGCAGCCCTCATGGTGCAGTGCTTTCCATCGGTAAGTAGAAAGGTGCTGATACTACAGCAGTGTTTTGGCCGTTGCTGAACAGTGCTTGCACAGCATCAAGGCTGGGTCTCCAACATTCCCCCCCATCACTACTAGTGGGCTGGGAGGGGGCAAGATCATGGCGGGGGACACATAGCCAAGACCCCTGACCCAAACTGACCAAAGGGATATTCTACACCATATGACATCAGCTCAGATGTAAAAGCTAAGGGAAAAGGAGGAGGAAGGGGGAGCATTCATGTTTTATGACATTTTGTCTGCATACTGAAGCCCCACTTCCTGGGAAGTGGCTGGACATCGCCTGCTAATGGGAAGTAGAGAATAAAATTTTGTTTTCCTTTTGCCACTGCACACGGCCTTTGTTTTGCTTTTTATTAAACTGCCTTTATCTTGACCCACGAGGTTTTTTTTCTTTTCTATCCCATTTTCTCCCTG
>NW_009266282.1:1412664-1413323 GCF_000687185.1 Egretta garzetta | reverse complement strand
GGCACCTGGTGTCCAGACAAGGTCAACCCATCACAGCCCTCTCCTGCACTGATATGGGCCAGCCTCCTCTTACAGAGAATCAAAGGTCCATGGGACCCTCCCTCTCACCAGGCCAGTGAGATGCTTGCAGGAAAGAGGTGATTGAATCTCTTTTGGGTGTGATTTAACACCAGAACTGGATCTCACCTGCATCCCTGATAAATACCCAACAATCTCATCCTGGCACTGTTCTGCTGGAAACTCTTCCCTTACATTTCCAAGATGGAGCTCAGCCAGCTCTGTCAAGAGGTCCACCCTATCAGGGTGGGCCATCCGGGGTTAGGAATTGCCTGCCTGAATACCACCCCACCCCCCCCCAGCACTACTCAGGATATAAAACCTACCAAGTCCTTCTAGCAAGTAAGTGAAATGTGCCTTGGTGTAAAATGCAGGCAGAGTTTGCAAGGCACAGATCCCCCGAGCAGTGTTCGGGCAGTGGGAACCAGTGGTGGGAACCCCATCATCCTGGAGCACAAAGCGAAAGCAGCATGGTGACTCAGGCGGGGAGCCACAGCTGCTCCTCCAGCCCCCCTTGCTCATTTGTGTTCCCATTTCCACTCTGTGCACAATGGCTGCCCAGGACGTCCCATGCTGACAGAGAGGCAGCCCAGGCCCGCCTG
>NW_009266282.1:1402192-1412487 GCF_000687185.1 Egretta garzetta | reverse complement strand
GCCACTCCTGCTAACAGCTGGTTTTCCTCAGCAGCAGCCTGACAGCCCTGGGAGGTGTAGCTGGCAGTGATTTGTGTGCTCTTCTCCATTTGTAATGCGGACGGCCCTGTGGACAGGCAGTGGAGGTGGCTGCCTTGGGCTGCCTATCAGCCAAGCGGAGCCCTGCAGTGGGACGAGGGGATGGACCACGGCAGGTGACTCTTTCATCCAAAAGCCGTGTCTGCCAGATGTTTGAGTGCCTGCTGATGCCAGGCCATCAGGAGGGACCCGGGGCCAGTGTGGCCGACAGAGAGGTGAAGGAGGGATTAAGAGCTGCCAAGCGTTTCTCTGCAAGGTCTCCTTGCCAAGAAAGCCAGGTGCCCCTTGAGCTGTACCGGTGCTGGGGGAGCAGTAACCCTGCAGAGCTGCACCTGCAATGATGCTCCTGAGGCAGCAGTGCTGATGGCCAAGCTGTTTTTTCTTGAGATAACAAGACCCTGGGTACTGAGCTCTTGATACAGATGTGCCTGGGCCCCTCAGTGGGAGGCAGGGGGATCTGAAACCTTTCTTGTAGAAATATTATTCCTAATTCCCAGGCAGCAGGGGAGAGATGTGAAGCACTGAGCCATTCAGCCCCCCTTACCTGCAGCTTCTCACCCAAAGCCTGCCTTGTTGGCCCAAACCCACCTGGAGGTCAAAGTGCTTCTGAATTAGGAGATATCCCCACTGGTGACAACCATGTGTGGTCAGGACCCCCATCCTGCTCTAGGAAGCTTCTGAAATGGGTCTCCTGTCCCTAGATACATGGAAGGAGCTGCTTGTGGTTTCCTTGCCAGCCAATGTCAGTCCCCATCGCTGCACTCCCTGGCAACCTGACAGCCACCCTCCCCTGCTCAAGCAGAATCTGTCCGGAAGAGGTTATGCAGCAGTTCCCAGGAACTTACGCAGCACTTCTTTGGAAAGCCAGTCTGCCCGAGCCCAGCACCGTGCTGCTTCCTCGCCACGCACAGGGAGGAGCTCTGCACTGTGCCCGGCCCAGCCGCACACCACCTCCTACCTGCCAGGCAAGCTCCCCATCCTACACAAATAGCAGGATTTGTCACCTGTTCTCGATCATGCAGCAGTATTAACTCCCTGTTTGCCCCTCAAGGACTAGGAGAACTGCAGCAGGTACCATCTCCTGTTTCCAGAACACCTCTGGAGACACAGACTGAGACGTTTTCAGATGGAGATGATAGGTGATGAGAAGAGCAGGATGCCCGGCACACACTTTGTGGTGCAAGTCGCTGCCCCATGGCTGCACCTTCTTTCCAGATCCTTTTTGCTTGATCCAGGCAAGGGGCAGAATAGGACGAAGTAAGGGTACCATGTCACTTAGCTGCAGATGCTATTTCAGCAGTGCATTCCTTCAGTCTGCTGTGCACACCTCTGCCCAGCCAAGAGGTAGCTTGCAGGAGGGCTGAATATGAGAAGGGGCTGTGGCATGCACCAGACTTTGCGCAGGGCTGCCAGCCATGGTTCTTACTTGCCCAGATGGAAGCCATGACCATGAACGCTTTATTACATCCATGATTTCCACCTCTGCCTGGCAGCCCGGAGGGAGGAGGTGGAGACGTGGTGCCAGAGGATCTGGACAGTCTGTAACCAGTTCAGCGATGTGAGTTGTCACAGCAGCAATTGCCCAGTACAGAGCTCACAGCAAGGACCTGAAGCCACACTTCCTCCAATGGAAGATGCGCAGGAGTGATCACAAAGCTCACAAATAAAACAGGTCAGGCTTTGGAGAGAACCTCACCCCCCAGCGCTCAGAGCAGTTGCTCAGTGTCCCTCAGAGCCAGTCACACAGTAAAGAGCAGGAGCTTTGCCAAGATGTGTGCTCAGCAGGGCTTGATGTCCAGCTTGCTGGGATTTCTGGGAGCGCTGGGGTTCCTGGTGAGCACGTGCACAGCAGCTCCACGCTGGGGCAAGTGTTTGCAAGGCAGAAGCATGCAAATTCAATCCCATGTGAATACTCATCTGATACTTCTTACCAGAGTGTATTTTTGGGTTTCCTGTTTAAAAGCCATCCAGTTAGGGACTGAAACAATGGCAGATGATTTAAACTATCAGTCACACAATGTGAATGCTAACAAATCATCAAATTGAACGATAGTTGTTTAAACTCTTTGCTCATGAATAAGGGCGTGTTGTCAGGGCCCTGAGGGAGCAGTGTCATTTCTGGCTATGGGGTCTCTGAGCTCCCCCTTGCCAAGTGCTTGTGTGAGGAGACTTGCTGGGTCTCACCAGGAAAGGGGGGCTAAAAACCCCTCAGCATGAGAGAAGCTGTCACTACTCTGCGCTAATGTGCAACAAACACATTCTTCTTCCCCTCAACTCACATCTCAGCAGGCTCCCACCTCCTCTCTGCTCTGGGTGCGTGATAGGGAGGATTCACCAAGTTCCCGGGTGGGTTGTGCTCATCTCTCCCCCTACCCCCCTATTACCAAGCTCTCCGCACATCCCTCTGTCTCTACCTGGAAGTGGATCTGGGATCCCCTGGGGCTGCGCTCAGCTGAGCTGCCCAGGGAGGAACCAGGATGACAGGCTGCAGGAGCTGTATGTGGCAGACATGCATGGTCTGCCCTAAAAAAGGACATTGTGGGACTGTGTGGTGCAGAGGTTTGGTTGGGGGTTACTTCTGAGAGAACATCTGTTGTTTTCAAGGCACAGAGAGGTACAATGCAAGTAATTAGCAAACCCTCTCCATCTGCATGCACATGCTGCAGCAGAGCCTCTTCTCAGCACCCAGAAAACCCCAGTCTGGAAAAAAATGGAACTTTAGTGCATCCTGGAAGATGAAAGACTGAGCAAAAGAAACAGACCATTCAGGGAGATGAGAAAATTTCAAAGGAAGGGCTGATAACCACAGTCTCTGCCTCAGCTCTCGCTCCTCTGCCCCGCAGCCCCTGTGCACAAGGCAGATTGTGCAGAACCACCAAGCTGCAGTTAGCTGGACCTGGCCCTACAGACAGCAATGTGCCTTTATCACCCAGTGAATCATCTCTGTTTTGAGAAGTGATTTGATTAGTCCCCACTGTTCATAGGGAAGGCTGTTCTTGTATCTCACTCCTGACCTTCAGACTGTATTTCCTTATTTTCAGATTAAATTCATAAGAACCAGTTTATAGCCATTTGTTCTTTTGCCAACAAAGATCTTTAGCTTAAACAGCCAAGAACAGCCCTTCTTAATCCCTGGTATCTTCCCCATACTTATGTGCAGAGAGCAATGAATATGTCTCTCTTGAAGCAGACAATGAGAACTGCATCCACCTTCCCAGATGTGGTCTCTCCAGGGTCCCTGGCACCAGTTTCTCCCTATCACTGCTGGGAGGAGCCATCCTGAGGCATCCTCGCATTGCATTTACCTCTCATGGTGGCATTACATTGGTGGGTTGTACTTGTCTTATGAGGAACTTGTGCACTCCAGTCTTCCCCATGACATCCAGCTGCTGAACTCCCAGTCTGGAGCAGAAATCCACTTTCCGAGGGCACAATCCATGCTGGTATGAGGCAGCCAATTTCCAGTACTCCGAGATCAACTAAAACTAAGGTCAAATACCATTCATCTAATCAAAAGTATTATTTCTACAAAGCTCTCTCCTGTTATGGCTAAGGTCATCAGCATAGCAGCAACAATAGTACCCAATGTTTGGTAAATTGTATTAATTACAATTTACCATTTACTGAGCAACCTGATCTAGTTAATTTGATCTGATTGAAAGTGTCCCTGCTCACTGGGGGGGTGTGTGGACTAGATGACCTCTAAAGGTCCCTTCCAACCCGAACCATTCTATGATTCTGTAATTATTTTTACTTAATTTCCCATCTCTTTAATCAGGAGAATTACAAGTAACAAACTTCTACCAAAACCAGTGAGGTGCTTGTCTATGAAGAGGAGAAGCAGCCTTGCATTTCCACCCCACCTTGCTGACCAACTCCCTGTGCAGTGGGACTTTGCTTTTGGATGGAACTGCTTTGCAGCACCGTTTTGTTTGACTGAAAAGAGCAGCCCAGGTTTTAGCCAGAAATGCAGAAAGTCTCCTCGTGCCCTGAAAGGATTGCAGCTAAACACAGTCGAGGAGCAATGCTTACATTGGCCAACCTATGCCTGCTCACCTGAGGATGAGCTCTCAGCATTGCCTGAACTCAGCAAAACTGCTATAGCATTGCAGTACAGCGACTGCTGAAGCATTGTCACTCTCCCTAAAAAAAGTTTCAAAAATCACATGCTTTTTTTAATCATGCCTACACCGCAAGGAACCACCAAGAGACGCAGTGTAGTACAGGGTACCTTTGACTGCATGTGGCAACATCTTAAAGGGCATTCAGAGCTCCAGGAAGGAGAAAAGAGGGCGAAATTCTGCTGTGAGACTGTTACTTAATGTTGTGATGTGCCACTGGACCTGTGCAGTGGGGAGCTGGAAGACTGTCACTGGTATATTTTTCTGTTTGGAAGAAAAAGGATTATTTGGTCTAGCAAACTTAGTTTTAGTCCCCAAAATTTCCCAAGACTGGAAAAAAAGTTAAACAACGATGTTCTCTGACAGCTATGCAGAAAACTCACACCCTGAGAAGTCAAACCCCTATCACTGGCTGTTAAATGAACTGCAGCACATGGAAAGTGGCAGAGACCTTGTGGGAAAGTGGGCAGGGAAAGGGAGCTAATAGGCCGCAAAAGGCTAATTGCTGCTTTTGGAGGTCCATGGGCAGGTAGTGCGACCTCAGGGTTTGTAAACTGTTTTTCTTCCTTTGTCCCCAGAAGAACTGTGTTGTTCGTATACCTGCTTCAGGTAGATCCAAACTGTTCCCAAAGGTATCCCATAAAATCCTCAAAACCCCACCCTGTTTTTTCCCTTCTCCTTTCCCCTGGGTGCTCCTGGGGTGGAGACTGAGGTGCTGGGATCTGCCAGGCTATTGGTAGGGTGCCGGGTGATGGAACATAACACAGAGGATGCTGCTGGCAGGATGAAGCATTCCCTGGAGCTGGCAGCAGGCTCGCAAACGCCTCCCTGACAGCTACTGCAGGTAGCTGTGGGGTTGGAGGGAGACTGGGCTGGGGCTGGGGCTGGACCCATGGGCCAAGGCCAATTATGTGAGGTTCAGCAAGGCCAAGGGCCGGGTCCTGCACTGGGGTCACAACAACCCCACACAACGCTACAGGCATGGGGAAGAGTGGCTAGAAAGCTGCCTGGCGGAAAGGACCTGGGGGTGTTGGTTGACAGCTGGCTGAATATGAGCCAGCAATGTGCCCAGGTGGCCAAGAGAGCTTTTCCAACCCAAATGATTCTGTGATTCTATTCTATGATTTGATGATTCTATGAAAGTGAGGAGGGCAAGCCCAGCCTGGAGTCAGTGCTGGTGGCTCCCTGACCCCAGAAGCACTGGCAGGGATATGCCTTGGTACCAACAAGCCTGCAGGGGCCCTCCAGCCTCTGCCAGATGTGAAGGGTTTGATGGGACCGTGGTTCACAGCCTGTGATGGGGAAGTGGCCTCTCATTAGTACCTCTCCGTGCTGTGGAAGGAGGTGATGGCTGCCCTTGCTTTTGGGTAGCCTCCCCTCACAGCTGAGATGGTGGGCTGGTTTGGGGAGAAGCTGGCTCTAGTCCTGGCACTGCCTCCTTCACGGGCTTGGTCACAGCTGCCTCAAATTCCCTGCCTAAATCTGGTGGTGATCAGTGCCTTGACCTGGAGACCTCTGCTCCATGTTTTCACCAGCAAGCCTGAGCACGGCTGGGGAGCACAGCTCATGTTAGGGAAGCTGTTTCTGCCAGAGCTGGGCTGGCATCTCCCTCTGGAGGCTGCTCCTAAGGGTCTGCAATTCCAGAACAATCCTGCTCTGCTTTCACGTGGTTCACTGTCTCTGTCCCACATCAGCAGAGGCGATCATAGGCCAAAGGCAGGAAGCAAGCAAAATAAAGCAGATTAAATCAGAGTGAGAGTGGAGACCTGCAAACGAGTCAGGTGAAGGTGAAGTCTGCTCTGGACCCAGCTGCATGTGGGGCTTGGATGGGGACCTCTCCCTTCTTGAGAGCACATGTCATTGTGAGTGCATGCACAGCCCTTGCTGTGAAGGGCCCTTTTCCAGCTCATTTAATTGCACCAGTGCCAGAACTTGGAGGGGGGTTCAGGAACCTTCCCCCTTGCTGCCTCACAACCCGGAGAAAATATTCCTGACTGCTTCAGCATGAAATCCCAGAGCTGCCTCCCGTGAGTCCTTCAGAGAGTAAACACGATGGTTATGGGCACATGTGGTGGGAAAAGGCAGGGGCACCATCTCCACTTTTGTTGTTCCCTTTACAAATAAAGCACAAAATACAGACCAGATAAGTAGCAGAAGTTAAAAACTTGCCTTTACCCCTTCAGGGAACTTGGGAAACTTCAGCAGCTCAGTGCGCCAAGAGTGCATGCAGCTAAAGCCAGATGAACAGGAAAAACTGACCCAGCATCTTCAAAGGATTAAGGGAAAAGGCATAAGCTGTACACCATGTAAGGCTCTGACAGGGGGAAGCAGAACTTCTTAATGAATCACTGCACGGTCTGCTCTCTTGTATGCCTTTCCCTGCAGGATGAGGCAAAGTTATAAACATTCCTTAACCTGCCTCAAACACTCAAAGACCATTTCATCATTTCCCTCCCCACACTGCTGAGAAGCAGAACAGAGACACAAAAGCTGAGAAACAAAGCTCACATCCTTCCCATGGCCTGTAATCTTCCCTTCTACTGCTAAAACTGAGCCCTCCCTGCCTCTTGCAAGGACATCTCCTTCGGGGCAGCCTTTCGAGCCTTTCTTTTCTGATCGCAGAGCTGGGAGAAGGCCAAGCTCAAGATCCCAGTTGCTATAGGCTTGGAAGATTTAAACAGCACTGGAAGAACCACATCTACATGAAAAAGGGTTTAAAAGCAATTGGGGAATTGAATACAGAAGAGATCTTGTCAACTAGCTAGTTCCATTAGCACTGTCAGGAACACTAAGAATACAGACATTACATGGTTTGAAAATGTTTCCAAGAGTTCTGTGTATTATTATGTTATCTCTGATCTAAACCCCTGTTAGGGATTTCATGCTCTGAGCCTGTGTTTGAGATTCAGCACATTAATCAGCGAGATCTCTCTGAGATGTGTCAACAAATTCAACCCGCTGTTCTGAGTTAGTTGCTTGGAGTGAAGGAGCACCGTGTTTAGGAGCAGCTCGAACCTGCAGGGGCTGAGTCACAGTGCGAGACCTCACAAAGGGAGGAGATGTACCCGAGTGCCTTTTCCTAGGGCAGCAGAGATCACAAAGAAACAGACTGGGGGGGGCAATCCTTTCTGTCCACACAGTCTGCTCCCCTTTTCATATTGCTTCAACTGAGAGGTGAAAATGGAGTTTCAAAAAAGGGCAGCCAGATATTAAGAACTCGTATAAATGGAGCATTTGAACGTTGATATTTTGAATTTGAATGAACACAGAGAGGACAAATGTTCCAAACGCTGCCCCAGCCTGCACGCAGAGCAACAAGGAGATCGACTCGGGACTGCGCCCAGACCCAAGAGCACCCTCTTGTAAGAGGGGCCGGCACCATGCCAGCAGTGTGTTCTGCGTGGAAGGCAGTAGGCACCTGGCAAAGGGGCAGTGGCACTTGGGAGAAGGGAGCGACAGATTTCTGTACCCCAGTGTTCCCAGTCACAAAGTGAATGGGGGTGTAGCCACGGAGCCAGCAGGAAGGAGGACATGAGAAAAGGTTGTGAGCAGTTCGTTCATCCATAGCTTGTGCTCCCTGCAGCATGGACAGGTTGGCAAGCATCGGGGCCGATGTTGATGAAGATTTATGCTTCAAGCTCTGGAGAGATGGCACTTCCATCAATCCCAAGAATTCAGAACACGCAGGAGCACACTGTGTCAGCAGCGCTGGGGCCCTGGTGTGCTTGCCTGAGCACAAGCGCGTGTCTTATTGCAAGTGCTAGTGCCCATGTAAGAGCGTGAAGGTTTGCATCGGCACTTTGGCAGCAGCAAGTGCACTTGCGTGCTAGTGATGGTATAGACGTGTGAGGGAGACATCGTGAGCTTTCACACACCATACCCTTAGAGTTCCTTTCCTCTCTAACGCAATCCATGCCTGGAAGTCAGCTGGCAACACAGTGCCGTGCAGTACCCTGATGTACATTAGAAATCTCATCCAGAAGGCTAATTATTCCCCCTGTTGACCAACATTCTGAGACAATAGAAAGACGAAAATTAATTGCAGAACTCATGTTTTTAAAGTAAATGGAATTAAGCAAAATGTCCTCTGCCAAAATCTGATCTAGTAAGAGTAAGAGTGAAAGGGAAAATAAAGCGAATGTCACGGGAAACGGACTTTGTAACATTGCATTTCCCCAGCAAAGATAACATTGGCTACAACCTCTGATCAAATCCACATTGTCCTAACAAGGTACCAATGCATTAATCAGCTGTGTTTGTAAAGGCTGTGACAAAACTCAGCCAGAAGAACCAAGTAAAAGCACCCCAGGAGCAATGTTGTCACACAGGACCTTTTAACTGGCTCACGTGAGCCTGCAGAGCCCTGAACCATTTCACTGGCAGAGCACAGGTCCAGCTTTGTTTTTGCACTTCAGCTGGCTGTCAGTGATGCCTACCACAATGCATGTACTCTGTATTAACCTTTCTTTAAGCAACCTTTGTTGATGACAACATCAGCCCTCCACCTATACATGTTCATAGTGTTGGTGGAGACCAGCCTGTGCAGCCTCCGCACATTAACAGACTTTAATTTCTTACAAATGTGTATAATCATAACCTCAGTTAACCACCGTGTTTTGCAGGTAAACATATCCTTGTAGTTGACTTGATCCTCTGGTTTTGTCACATCCTTCTCAAAGCTTTTGGACAAGAATTTATGCTTCACCTGATCATGGCTGGCAGTGTTTGGGACCTATTGCAAGTGATGCTATTGAAACTCAAAGGTAAAAACAATTCTTGCACCAGGATCCCATGTGAGCATGTATTATCTCATTCTGTGTCTGTGCAGCCCCCTGTGCTGCTGAGCTCTGGCCAGCTCAATGGGACCTCATGGTTTGAAAAGTGTCAGTGGCCAAGATCTGTGCTACAGCAGAAGCAGGGTGCTGCCACCCCCACTGATCTCACCCCCAACACACAAACCCTTAGCATGAACACCGCCATGCTCTGACACTGAGCTCTTGTCTTGCTGGTGGTGCTGACTCCTGACTGGGCTTATGCAGCTCACCAGCAGCCTGATGCCACCACCTTGGGTGTCTTTGAACCATGGCTGCTCTCATATGGGTCTGACCAATGGAATAATTTGACAGAAGACAACTTAAGGACCATGGAAATTCCTGCCTGTCCTATAACTCAGGCTAAGTGAAAGAGTTTCCCCTTAGCAAGGTTCTGCTGGTCTGCTCCAGAGGCCTGAAGGAACTGTGCCTTTGTTCAGGTTCAATGTCTCCAGGAGGAAAAAGCAGCCTCCTTCATTCCAGAGCTCCTGCAGGGTCATGGTTCCAGCACAGCAATCCCTTGGGGGTAGCAGGACCCCACCTGTACCAGCAGGCAGTTGCAAGGGAGCTCTACACAAACACACAGGATACTTTGCAAGTGAGGACTGGGACTGTGAGGGCATCTGGAGGATCCAAAACACCTGAAGGACACTGACATGAACTGTACTGATCATTTTACCCTGCTATGCATCTCAACAGTGGCACTGCTGCTCTTCACTTCAGCCCTGGGGGAGCACAGCACCAACTGAATTGGAGGTGGCTGCAGTCTGGGCTGCCGGAGTCAGCCACTGCAGCTATGGAAATCCCAGAGGGGCAGTGAGATCCTGTCCCACTCCACAGATTAGAGTCCTTTGAAAAGAGGCTAGGGATGGCAGCTTTCACCTTCCAGACACTCAGGGCAGCAAGAGTCTCCCAAAAGGGCTCATCCATCACTTGGACACCAGTCTCCCACTGCAACATGGAGAGAAAACAACACTTCTGGCAGCCCAGAGAGATGACACCAGTGTTTCCTTTTGTCCCTGAGAGGTGGTGGCCCTGGAATTGACCCTG
The DNA here is from genome assembly GCF_000687185.1 of Egretta garzetta. Lineage (NCBI taxonomy): Eukaryota > Metazoa > Chordata > Aves > Pelecaniformes > Ardeidae > Egretta > Egretta garzetta. The sequence goes on along the minus strand of NW_009266282.1, from coordinate 1,402,427 downwards.
CAGTGGAAACAGTCTGTCTGGGAAACACGGGCAGGCAGAGGTGGGAGCCTGTCCATGGAGGTGGTCTGCCTCCCTCCCCTTTGGGATGGAGCAGCTGTCATGGTCCTATCCTGCCATGGGCTTGCTTTGGTCCCTTGTCATTGTCACAAGAAAGTCACACTGTCCCCTCCCCCGGCATGAGCAGCAGGTCACCTACCTAGCAAGGGCCCAGGGAGAGGAGGAGCGGTGGTTCAGC
>NW_009266282.1:1382486-1402164 GCF_000687185.1 Egretta garzetta | reverse complement strand
GTTCAGCAGTGTCCATCCCCCCAGGGATGCCCCAGGCGCATGGGCAGGGCAGGACCATCGACTGGCTGGGGCAGGCTTGCCGCAGCCCTGCATGGGTCCTGCCTCCCAGATGGTTTGGGAATAAACTGTGATGATCTCAGTTCCAGGGAAAGGCTTAGGGCTTTTGAAAACGTGAAAGACAGCTCAAGCAGTGTTCAAACCGCCTAGCTCCACCTCATTTTGGGAGAAGTGAGAAGAGAGGGGGATATCCGAAATAATGAGTTTTCTGAATATTTATTCAAAACATAACAACAGATAAACTCCAATCACATGTTGCATTCAAATATTGGAATATTTATTCCAAATATGGTCCTGTTGCAATTGTATGATAAACATGAAAGTGAGAGCACAGTTATTTATGTCCTGCCTTCAGCTTCTCAATAGCATGTTTAAGTTTTGGGATATTTATGCTCTTTCATCCAGCTGTCTGACTTTATCAAGTCCTGTACAACTTGGGAGAGGCAACCATGCCAGCAGCAGAGCAAGCCCCAGCAGACCTTGATAGAACGGGCTTCCCTCGTGGAAAGCACATTGTGTCCCTCCTGCTTCTCTCCTGGCCCCTGCAGAGAAGTACTGGCAGAAAACTGTTGCATTACATAGTCCTCTGGCAAGGAGGGAAAGCCTTTCTCCCTGGCTGGGGCTGAAGGAGCTTCCAACGTCCTCTAAATGAAACAATAACTCAATGGTAGTGAGGGAGGGTTATTTGGGGTGCTCCAAGAAGGCACATACTGTGCCCAGGAGCAATGGAAAGTTAGGCAAAGGGAAGTTTTGACTGAACATCCAAAAAAAGCTCTTGGCAGGACCTCCTGTACTCTGTGGAGCCACCTCTCGCATGGCAGGACCAATGCCCTCCTTAACTGCTGATCTGGAATCATACACTTACTGGTATGATGCTGTGTTTACCTTCATGCTCCACTCTGCTCTGGCCATGGACCGAAACTGTCAAGAGTCCTGAAGAGGGACAGGGCTGGAGCTGTACCCAGCGCAGGTATTATCCTGGGCCTTGATCCATCTCCAATGCTCAGCCTCAGAGAATGGGGCCACGAAGTCCACATCTACCTGGTAGAAGAAACTTGAGGGGATCTGGGTTGGGGTGTTGGAGCCTGGACAAGCCACTATCCCCTGAGGTGAATGCAAAGCCAAGAAGGAAAAATGCACCCTCTGTTTGTTCCATCCTGGTTCTGGATGAAGGACTTCAGAAACCCACTGCGTGACTGACTAGCATGAATTTTGGGCTCCAACACCGTGAGTTGGGGCTCAGTCAGAGACCCTGTGGCTCTTTGCAAGTAGAAGTTTCCTAAGGGAAACTTAGTAGGTGAAGGACAATTACAGGGCAAAGCCACGGAGTTGTGAAGAACAAAAGTGTTCCTCCTGAGAAAAAGTCATGAGAACAGCAACATGCCAGCAGCAAAATATTCCAGGGATAATCCAACTTCTACCAGCATACATCAACTTGTACCAACAGGCCCAAAGACAGGAGTCCTGCCTCTCCAGGGGATGGGGAGCAAGGCCACTGAGTGTCACAAGTAACGGCAGACAATTTCCACCAAGAGTCACCTTGTGCGCAGCCATGTATGTACACCCATCCATACACCCAGTGCTCCCCTTAGAGCTGCTGGTTTAAACCATACCCCAAATCTCCTGATGGCGCTGTTCCTTGCCCCCAAATTACAGACATACATCAGCTCTTCCAAGTGCCCATCAGCTTATGATCTACTGGGAGCGCAGCCCCTCGAACCTGCCTGTAGCAGAAAGCGCAGTCTGTGCCTGTCCCACACACAGGCTGTACTGGGTGCTTTGCAGAGAACATAAAACTTCCAGAGGAAAATCAGACAAATCGTTCAAGTGCCTACTTTGCACTTGAAAAGAGTGTTGGATAATGCTTTAAAGTCTTAAATTTATGCTCTGAAGCTTTGTCACAGGATATTTCTTATCCATATAAATGTATAAAGTGCTCAGAATCCATGTGGTTTCTGCATTTACAGCACCCAGGTTCCCCTCCACGTTTAATGTGTTATTTTCTAAACTGATCGAACGTGTTTTAGCACTTGAATGATGACAACAAAAATTGAAATGGAAACCTTGGCATGCTCTGATGTTTCTCTGCTGTCTCAGGTTTTGTTTTGCCATCTCATAGCAGCCATGCACCTTGTCCTCAGCTAGGATGCTTTCTGCCTCTCCATCTTTTCTGCTCTTGTTTGCACCTTTTCTGTCTTCATAGCTGAGGTGAGGTGACTGACCCATCCCAGGTGAATGCATGCCAGCCTTTTACACAAGCCTACTGCAGGGTAAGGTTCTACCCTTGGTAGCACTAGAAGTAAGCCCATTTTTGGTCACCTTTGACTATGCTTTTGCACCAACCTCCTGTTTGGACTCAGCACACATAGTTCCTTTGAATGCAAAACTTTTGCACTACCAGCTTGAAAATTCACTTGTCAGATTGACCTCAGTTTAGCTGGGTTCCTTCCAGTCTTGACTGAAGTCAAATAATTTTCCAGAACCTGCAATTCTTTCCACTTCACTGTGTGAAGCCATTAGTGTATTACTTAATATTAATCTCATTAAAGCCTGTCTCATAGATGTCCATCTATTCTCCTACTTTGTTTTTTGCAGGCAGAAAGACAGTAATGAGCAAAGAGGTGGCTTTATTAGTAGTTTGTGGGTATATATTCAGAGAACAACAAAGCAAAGAAGCATATGTTAAGATGCATGAACAGCGTGCTTGCCCTCTTGAACCACTCTGGGTTATGCAGAAGAGATGGTCTGAGGTAAGACAAGCAGGCATCCAGGACCTGAAAATACAACAAGTCCAGTCTGGAATCCAGACCTTAACATAGATTTGTAGAAACTCTTTTCTGGACAGTCAGAGCAAAAGGTATTCTGGACTGCACAATTTCAAAGTGGACAGGGGGCAAGGGCAATCCCAGCTTCAGTGGTTTCTTAGTTTTGTCCTCTGCACAAATGAACACGTTCACATCACCCGGTTATGCTCCAGGTCTGAACATGCAAGTTTCAGAGCCATGCTTGCAGTCGAGAAGTTTTCTTGCATTCACCAAACCACTCCACCATCTGGCAGAAAACAGCTTCTTCCACATCCACCCATGTATGCGCCGCTCTGTTACAGTGAGTACTCCTGCCCAGGCATCTCATAATTCACAGCAAAAGCAAGGGGATTGTACAGGCGTCTCTGAGGCTGGGATTTAAACCAAGCATCACAAAGTCCTGCACGTCTGTTGTTACTGGTGGTGGCATCGCATCTGGAAGGAGCCCAGCATGTTTCTTACAGCCTGGAGTGCTGTGGTGCCAGCTAGAGAGGACATGGCTGTGTTTGTCAGCTGAGACCATTGAGTATGGTATCTGCTCCTCCATCTTCTCTTGCCACATCTGTGCTAATCTTTGTGCCTTCTCTTTACCAGTGCTTCCTCAAGCCCTGTGCTGGGAAACAGCAGTGGACAGCCCTCTTTGGCTGAGCTGAAATCAAGGCTGGAGGCAGGGATATAAAACCAGTTCTCCCACTGTGCTGTACTCAGCAGAACTAATTGAGGGGCCTATTAAGAAACAATAGACAGCAATATCCACATTATAGAGTCATTTGTGCAGGCCAGAACCACACTTAAAAACATCTTCCTGTTCTTTTGCCACCCATTTAATTTCCAATCTAGGGAAAATGATCAGTAGGCGAAGCTAAGAACTTGCTGATTGCCTCAGATTACTCAGCAAAGTCTCTCGTGAGATGCCTTCCACCTCTGTGACCTCCAAGCAGCGCTAACATGGAGGATAAGCAGAGGGAATGCTGCACATGGGGATGTAACCAGACCTATTTATCCAGCAGAGCATCACAAGTTTTCTGCTAAAAGGCATTGCTCATGCAGGCTTTTACACTCCAGGTCAAGCAGAGGATCCCAAACCCTTTGCGCACCACTTGTCTGCAGCAGCATTCCCATTGCCTGAACCCTATTGCTTTCAAGAAAATAGTTGACTAGGAGCTCAGACAACTTGGAGATAGCATTTGGTTTTGGCGTATGAGAATTTAGGCTTCAAATATGCTAAAGATGAAACAGATATTGGGATCAACAGCTTGAAGATGGGGCTGAAGTGTGGTGCCCACTCCAGGCCACTTGTGGGCTGGTGTTGCCAAGGGATTCCTGAGGTCGAACAGAGCAAATGCAGGTGAGAGATCGCCAAGGTCACACACTGTGCTGCAGGAAGCAGGGTGGTTTGATATGGATGTTAATAGGGCAGGCTGCTGCCCCAGCGGCAGCCTTTCTGCAGCCTGAGGAAAGAGCTCCCAGCCGCAGAGCTGTGCATCAGAGATGCTTCCCCAGAGCATCTGGCTACTGCATATGGAAACACAGAAGGGGATCAGAAAGACAGTTTGTGCTCAGGCAAGCTACCAGGAGACAGAGTGCTTGCAGTCATGTAATCAGCCTGTGCAGGAGGAACAGTAGGGTTTAGAGATAAAGAAGAGTTATGCATACAGTTAAAAATAATGAATGGGCTTCTAGGAAGAAGAGCAGGCAGAGAATGAAATAGGAGTTTGCAACCATATAGCACCAGAAAGAGGAAATGCAGTTTTGAAATCAGCTCTGAATCTGTTAGGCTCATCCTGAGTACAACAGAGCGATCCGTGCATCCCAGAGGGGCTCATCTCTGCCTTGCTCAGTCCTGTGTGACAGTGCTGGTGGTGGGCAGGGGATTGGCTGAACTGTGGCAGGGCATGGCTCAGCAAAGCAACCCCTTTCCCCTGCTGAAGGCCCACTTCAAACTGTGAAGAATCACACCCAGAGTAGCAGGGGATGCAGCTCTGAGCTGCCACCTCCATGAGTTTGGTTCTGGTGCACTGCGATGGCAGAGCTGTGCAGGAGGGCATCAAACAGAGAGAAGGCTCAGTTGCAGGTGGACCATGATGCCACAAGCTGGGTGCATGCAGGTGGAAAGCACTTCATCAGAGAGGACCCCAGCGCAGGCTGTGCTGCAGTGTAGTGTCAGAACTTCCCGGGGTACCTCCTAGGGAAGAGAGCACCAGGGTGTGACATCAGACAGTGAAGCAGTCATAAAAGAAACTACAAGTAAATCAAAAAGGAAGCTCTACAGCGAGGCCAGGGAGACCAGTCTAGACTGAGGTGGCAAGACAGAAGCCAAGAAGGAGGCGAATCCCAACCTGAAACCCAGCAGCAGCCTAAGGGAATGGCTGCCTGCGGGCTAGGAAGGGATGTGGCCTTTCTCGTTTTATTCGCAAGTCCAGAGCAAGGAGACAAATATTTACTGGCATGTTTATTTGAGAACAAGTTGGTGGGAAGAAGAGCACGGCTGATATCAAAGGAATGCTCATTCGTGTCATAGCCTTTGGAAACAGTGTTTATGATTAATTCATATTTCTATGACCAGCACTATCCACAGAGTGTTTGTTATTTATTTATTCATTTATTACCCTTTTCTGTATCTATCGGAGTGATTTATAACATGTAATGCACCGAAGATCATTAGTGCGTGACTGAAGAACTGGTACAAGCTTATCTGCAGGACATTGCTCGGCAAAGCACCAAATTCTCTTCTGAATTTATTTTTCCCCATCAATGCATCATCTAAGATGTGGTACTTTCTTGAGCCTGGCCATTCCAAAGATGTTATTTCCCTTTGGGAGGCCCTGGTTGTTCAAATGTTCAGCAGTTGACAGCTGCCTGGAACACACTACAAAAGGATTAAAGCCAACAACATTTCTATCTTTTCATCTTTCTAGCCTTAGACTGAATCAGGCACTGGCTGCTACTTGTTGCTGCTATTCATGACATCGCTGGTGTTGCTGTGACCTTTTCTCTGTTATGGTCTTATCTGATGTTTGCAGGACTTTGTATAATTGAGGGGTTTATGTGTGATAATGTTTCTGGGTCATTTTTTTCTCTGTTTCTGGAGGAATTTATCATTGGTAAAAGGTGCTGCAGAAATGACACTGCAGCATGAAATCTTTTGGGCAGAAGACAACCGCCGCCCAGCGTGGGATGTCCCAAGAAGCAGAAGCAGTGGTAGCAGGTGAAACCAGAATAACTCTTCTTACTCCAGAGCTGTTCTCATCCAGCAGTGCTTGGGGCAGCCCAGCAAAAAAAATAAAAGCACAGGCTGGAGTGTGTTTTTCGAGTTACCATTTCTAACAAATTCCTACCCTATCAAGGGTGCACAACTGCATGCAGGACCAGTGCTCATGGTGGGGTATGTTGGTGTCACCCCCCCTTTTCCTATTCACACGTTATCACTCAAAGCCCACCTGTGATATGTCTCACTGGGTCTTCATGCCCAGATCCCTCAGTATGACATTGTCCCTGGGGAGGCCATGGTTTCCCAGTGCTTTTGGCATTTCCTCCTGCTCTCTTTGGTGTGTGTGCAGCTGGGGAGAGGTCTCCCACTGTAGCCACTTGTCCATGGGGATCACAATAATGGAAATGAGTGAAAATCCACAGTTCTGGACACGGGTTTTCCACTGGCAGCTCAGTGCCAGCCTCAGACCCACTGAGGGGAGGAGAGGGAGGCTCTGCAGCTCCATCCCACATCTTGTGACTACAAAAGCACCTGGATAAGGGAGGAGATGTGGGTCTGAGTCAGTTCCCAAGACACTTCAGACCAAGTCTTAACAGCAATTTTAACTTCAAAGATGGAACAGAGCCTGTGTCTGAACAGGCCAAGCTTTGGGTAAGTCTTGGTGTTGCCCCTGAAGCAGCAACTCCATTTCTCATACCTCCCAGCTTAAAGTATAGATCTTTGAAAAGGCTGCCTGAACTTATAAGCTGCAAATTCTGGGACTGTGATGTCTAACACTTTCTGGCTGGCACTGGATACAGCACCACACACAGCATCTGAGTTATATTGCAAAATTTTAGAAGGCTTTATGACACTTTATTTGGGAAAATAAAACCATCTTTAGGAAAAATGACCATGTAACATCCCTTTCCAAGGCTGTATTCCCAGCACCCACGGGAATATGTGTGTGTCCTATTTTGAGATAAGTCAAACAGAATCCACCTCCCTGAGGCACAGCACGCACTCTGTGCGACCAAAGGAGGTCAAGAAGCATTTCCACCCTGCAGCTGTGTGGCATTGCTGAAAAGCAAAGAAATCCTCAAGGAAATCTTGTGAGAGTTCAATTCCAGTGGAGAAAAGCAGGTGCAGTCTGCTGGGAAGGCTTGCTAACTGCGAAGTCCTTCCTTTATGAAAATAAAAATATTTTTAAAAGGAGCAACTCTTATATGATGTCCTTTCCATATGGCTGTTGTAACAGCAGCCCTGAAATATAGCAGAGGAAATAATCACAGAACCACAGGCCTGTCAGCAGCAAGGGACCTTCAGAGCTTGTCATCTACGCTGTTCCTCAAAGAGACATCAGGACTTCCAGGAATGGAAAGCCCATAGCCTCTCCAGGGTGGTCTGTTCTAGTGCTGCATTAGCCTCTCGCGGGAGTTTTTCCTGAAGTCCAGTCTGAACTTCCTTCCATGAGTGGCTTTTGGCACTTACTATGTTGTCTCCCATTACTGAGAAGAATTTGAATCAGTCACCTTTATATCTGCCCTTCAGATAGTTGCAGTCTGCTGTTAGATTCCCCCTGAGCCTCCTTCTTGCCAGACGAAACAAGCCCAGCTCCTTCCACCTCACCTCATAGGCCATCTGGTCAAGCTTTCCCCTGTACCGTCCCCAGTTTCTCCCACCCACCATCAGCTAGGGGACCCAGCACAGAACACATTCCTCCTGGCATGCTCTCATCAGAGTAGGGAGAGGCAGTAAATGCCCTCAATTTGCTGGCCAAGCTCTTCTTACAAATGCTTTGCCTTGTTCACAACGAGGGTGCATTGCTGGTCATATTCACCCGGTGTCCACCACAAGTCCCAGGTGCTTTTAGCAGGGCTGCTGCTCAGACTGTCTGTTATGAGCCTGGGCATGGGAGGATGTTAGCAGAGCTCTCCCTGTAGTCCATTTTTGGCTCTGCAGTGGCAGGACAGCACCACGGAGCAAGCACTGCTCAGGGTGGAGATCCCTTTCTGCGGCTTTCCTGGAGGTAAGAGACAGCCAGTCCAGGAAGCATCTCTGCACCCTGCCTGTTCTGGACGATGGCAGAGCCTTTAACTTCAGCTATAACCAGCTGAAGGGGAACATAAAGACAGCGATTCTGGGTGACTGCAGCCCAGCTAACCAACAATCCGGTCTCTGGCAGTGGTCAATAGCAGATGCCTGTGTCAGGAGATGAGAACAGAGCAAGCACCTTCCTAGACTGTGGCCTTCACTTCCAGCAGTGAAGGCTATCATGAGAGCTCTAAGTGTCTCTTAGAGACTGTGAGCCTATAACTGTGACTCTTAGAGACTATAACTGTGCTGTTATACAATATATGTCTGATATGCGAGGCAAGAGTGCTCTAACTGATGCTGGTTGAAATTTTAAGCAGATGAACAGACCCACTTTGGGCTCACCTCTGTGATCCCCACTCAGCTTCCAAATTCAGTGGTAATGCTGTGCACCTACCTCAGCAAAATCCTCTAAATCCTTATCCTAGCACACTGGGCACCACTACTGTTGCTTAAACGGGGAGCATCTGATGGTGGGCAGGAAGGGGATTGCTGCCCCAGGGAATCAGAAGGGATGGCTGCTGCACTCCCTAGCCCAGCATGCAGGAGCTCAGACATCTCCGTACTGCCAGCACCACGCTGGGGTGGCAAGGGATGGAGGTCTCCGCTCCACCCATTTCAGTCTGCATTACTGGGAAGACTGGCAGTATGCGGTCGGTGCCAGAGGGTGCGGGAAGATGGTTAGAGACAGAAAGAATGGAAAATGTTTGCTCCTGTTTCTGTTTAACTTTAGGAACTGATCCAGCTGAGATAATAACAGAAGAGTTCACTTTGCCATGTCAAATATGCAGGTACTTTGCAGTATTAGGATTTGATGCCCTGTTCTTATAAAACTGGCCCCTGCTGATTATGGGAAGAGAAAGTTGCCCATAAACAATGTTTTATTTCTTATTTAACGCAAATTCTTGGGCAAAAGGAGTCAATCAATTTTTCATAAAGTATAAAACAGAGATAAGTGCTTGGGATCATGTGTGAGTCCCTGTCAAACAGAACCGATAAGCCTGTGATGCAGTACAGGGAGTGCTTTGCAAGTATTGTCCAAGTGACCTTTTCATTAGTTTGCCTTAAGCAGTTAATCTCTTTTTTCCAGGATACAGACTATTTTAAGTCCCATTACATCATACATGCATTTTAAATATTAATTTTTCTTCCATGTCCTGCCTAGAAGGATTTGGTTGTTTTTTACCTTTTTTAACAAAGTCCTCCCCATCTTGCTGAATTTTCCAGCAGGGTTAGAGTTAAGGAGCTTCCAGACAAGAACTGGAAGTGCTTGTTTGCAGTAAGTATGAGATGGCTGAGGGGCAGGAGGTCAAGCCCTGTGATTTAGGAATCCCTGCCAGGCCAGAAGCAGGAACTGGACCTCTCCAAAAGCAGCCCTGTGATGGCAAGGGAACCACAGAGCCAATGCGTGGAGGCATTTACTGCCTATGTGTGGGGTACCATAAACGGGAGAAATGCAGGCCTGAGCCAGTGCGTCTCAGCAGGGCTACAGCTTCTTCAGAAAAATACTTGAAAATAATTTAGAGTAAAAAAATGTGCTTCAAAAGTGTCGCTGGCATGTTGTTGTTTCTGACTTGCAAATCATTTCAAGCTCCCTGTGCCACTTAAAGAAAAGAAGTACCAGCTGCTACCTGCCAAAGGAGACCAGAGTCTTTAAACAAAGCTGTTCCTGGCCCCACACTGGCCCTCGCAACGGGTGTAAGAAATACCCCAACTTCGGCGTATTCCCATCTACCCTGTATTTGGATTCACCGATCCCATAACAACAGAGCCCCCGGTACAGAGATTAGCTTCGCTTGGAGTTCACACTTTATTATTAGCTGCAGTTGAAAGAACAATAATAAATCAACTTCGTTCTTTCAGAGTTACGGGTAAAACAAAGATCGTGATATTTATAAGCAAGGTTGCAAAGGGTAAAGCTATGACATGTTTTGTTGATAACCAGCAGTAACATGCACTGCTGAGCCCTGGAAGCCTATGCTCAGCAAACCCTGCCTCTCCCAAACTGGCTCGTTGTGCTTTGCAGAGGGGAGCTCCTGCCAGGCTTACACAGTTACGCAGAGAGTTCTCTGCTGGCATCGCCCTGGCTGGGCTCCTCCTCCCCGGGGATCAGCTCTGGGTTTCCAGCCCCTCACTCAGAGGATCACTGCGCTGCTGCAATGGAGGATTGGTTCCTGTCCACCAGAAGGCACCTTGGAGAAAGGAGTGGACAGCCTGTCCTCCCCAGGACCAGGATGGTTTCCAGGTCCTCCTCTCAAACCCAGAGGCATAGGCTTTAGGTGGAAGCCCTTATTTCTGTCTCGGGCACTCTTTCTTCTTCTTTTCAACCAAACTTGCTGTGGGAGAGATCATCCGTGGAAATGCCCCACCACTGGATTAATATAGTTTGTGTAAGTTAAAAAAATGTTTAAGAGTTTTTGAGAGCAGTCCAGTGAAGTCTAACACAGAATATCTGGGCTTGCCTGGACCGAAGTCCCTTTCTCCAAACCTTCTGGAGGGATGGAACAAGTGGGACAATCACCTGGCATGGTCTCATCCAAAAAGGATCACCCAGACAGTGAAGAATCAGGGGTTTGGGACCATGCATGAAACAAGGAGAGGAACAAGCCAGTGTTACAGGTTTAGTCTGGCCCAGTCCCATGTCATCTATTCTGGTTCCTCTGCCACATCAGTGGGACTTTCCAGGCCTCTCTTCTCTGTGTCACAAGTATTTGGGATTGCTCCTGTCAACTTGCCAACTGGGACACCCCCAAGCCTAGTTCCCACCGTCTCAAGGACCAGAGCAGATAAGATCTGCTCCAAAGAGGTTCCTCTTTTGGAGAGGACAAGGGTGAATGGACACAAGTTGCTCTTGGGGAGATTCCGACTGGACATGAGAGGGAAATTTTTCACCATGAGAATAGTCACCCATTGGAATAATCTCCCCAGGGGAAGGGTTGGCTCTTCCACATTGGACACTTTTAAGATGCAGCTGTACAGGGTGCTGGGCCATCTTTTCTAGACTGGGCTCTTGCCCAGAAAGGTTGGACCAGATGATCCTTGAGGTCCCTTCCAACCTGGGATTCTACGATTCTATGATTCTATGATTCACCTCCCCAGAGTTTCCCTCTACTTCTCCAGGGTTGGAGTAGAGAAGATGGAGTCTGGAGAAATCATTCACATGTCTATTCCCTCAGCAGGCCTGGCATTTCAAGAAGAGAAAAGGGATTGTCCCAGATATTGACTGAAGGAGTGGGAGCTGGAGACAATTCCTCTCCATCCTCCCCTACAAGAAGACTGTCAGGTGGATGAGATGCAAGACAGAAAGGAAGAGGAGCCTGCCTGCCCCTGTGTAGCCTTGTTTAGTTCCTCAGATCCAGTTACTGACTTAGTTCTACCCCAGGAGATGGGCAAACGGGGCAGGGGGCCAGTCCAGAGAGCTGCGGTCCCCCCAAGATTCACTAGTGCTGAATCTTCCCATGTCCTCATCAGTCTTGGCCATGGCTGCAATAGTGAAAAGCCTGAACTGGCCATGCTGCACTACTGCTGCACTTCCTGCAAAGCCAGAACAAGGAACTAAAACATTTGTGGTATTTCTATAATAATGAATGTCTGAGGTTTTGTGCAGCACTTCCACCCCCACCCCCCTTTTTTATTAATAGCACATGGGTTTTTTTCTTTATATTTGTATTATGCAAACAATCTTACAGTTACAACAACACTTACTCTGCTGGTCCACCTCTCCTTCCCTTGTTGTTACATCTCATAAAGTTTTAGTCAACAAAAACTACACCCTGGACCTTTCTTTGGACAGATTTTTTTTCTGGGCTTCTGTTGCAAACTTAATAAAAATATTTCCTTTCCAGCAATGGCTTTTACACCTTTTTTTAGCCAAAGGGATTCCCTCCCCTGGATTTCAGAAGTCAGTTTCAGTCCACAATCACAATAAAACAGCACAGGTTTAAAAAAGTAAACCAAAGCACTTCTTGTGCTGTGAGTTTAACTTAGAGGCACTTCAAAACCAAAAATACTTTCTGAATATGCAGCAAGTCAGCTGTTATCTCAAGCTAAAGAGCCAAACACTATTTGTAGCTACTTAATGAATTGTTAGCAAGCTGAACTTTCTTGATGACTCCAGGACCATCTTGCCAGTGCCAGGGTCTGCCCAGCGAGCACCTGGCAGGACCAGCATCTCCCGGAGCAGAGACCTACCACCAAACAACTACACTGCCACGTATAAAATGCACAGGGAACATATGGACACGATCTCATGCAGACTGTTGTGGCTGCTGCAAACACATGAAATGTAAATTGTGAAAGTGAAATTGCAAGGAGACCTAATCTCCACATTGTATTAGACAAAATACCCGCATGCAGGCAGATAAGCACCAAGTGTGAAGTGTCCAGCGGGAGGAGGTTTCACATTCTGCCTGACTCAATGGAGACTTAAAATAGCACTTCCCACTGCAAGAGTTTAAACAAAGACATCCAAGGGATTATTAATACCATGAGACAGAAAACAGTTTTATGTATTCCAACACAGACGGGCAGAAAGGGAGCTTTACAAGCTTAAGCCACGGATGGGTGCGTGTGAAGGCAGCTGCTGCAGGCAGCTCTGGCCTTCCTGAATGCCTGCTTTGCCTGTGCTTGGGGAAAGGAGTCTGGCTTGCAACGGGCTCCATGTGCCTGTGGGATCTGCCAGCCTTTCTGCAGGCCCAGCGGAGGAGGAAGGGGACACGAGGCTGCAGCAGGCATGTTGCTTCCAAACAGCTTGTCAGAGTGATTTTGCTCTGGGAGGGCAGAATGAGTGCAGCAGGGCAGATGCTATTGCCGCACTGCAAACCCCAATGCTGGCCCACGCAGACTCTGCAGGCTGCAGTGGGGGCAACGGCTCAGCATGTCCCCTCAGTCCAGGTGACACGCTGCTCTTTGTAATGCAGCCCCGTGAAGCAAACAGGGACTTGAGGTCTGGTCTGGAGACCCCTTTGCAGCCAATGTTCCCTGCCTGGGTGAGTAGCGTCCCCACTCTCACAGTGGGCAGCTCTGCCTGCCTGGCAGATGCTCTCCTGTTCTCCGGCTACCTGCCCGCTTGGAGCTGCCACCTGCTCTCTGCCCAGGCATGCCTGCTTGCTGGGGACATACCCAGTGGTTCCCCCTCCTCCAGCAGGCATGCCTGCATCCTCTGGGAGAGCCCTTCTCTCGGCAGCCACCCCCGTGCCCTGTGCCCTTTCTCAAATGGCAGGGGAAGTTTGGCAGCAGAGACCTTATATTTTTTTGGCTGTCCCTTCACTGTCTCTGACCCCATTCCCACCATTCCCTGAGGCCCCAGAGCCTCCAGCTGCCATCTACATGCAGTTTTTCTTTGTAGACTGTTTTTGATCCAGGTCTTGGGAGAGAGAAGAACAGAAGAGGTGCACAAGCCGCAACAAACAACTTCTCAGTTTTATTTTCCCCATCGCAGAGTGCTGTGCAGAGCGTGCAGAGCCCTTATCAAACCAAGAAGCCCAAGAAGTGTCTCAGTTTTCTGTATTTCTACCACTACATTCCTACACATCACAGGCAATACCAAACTGGAACATATATTTGCAACATGCTGAATGAAATGTCCTGGTGCACTGAAGTCCTGCTTCCACCACAGTCACCCTCCGATGGACGCTGCAGGACCTGTCCCTGCCCTGGGCACCTCGCGCCATGGAGTTGCATGTCTCCTTCTCCCACAGCGCTACCAGTCTGCGGGTCTGCAGGACACCCGCTTCTGCCCAGCCTGCACCAGTCTGCAGTCTGCCAATGGAGAAGAACTAGAAACTCACCTGAAATCTCAACAGATCCATGGGACTGTGAAAAAACTAAGTCATCAAAAGCCATCTGAAATGCCCACACGGTGCTACGTATTTGTGCTCTCAAGGAGGGGGGAAGGAAACCAGGGGGGCTTCATGAACAAATTGAAGGAAATAGGCTGTTTTACCACAAGCAGACTTATAAGACCAAGTGGTGAATGCAAGAAGCAGAAAGGTTTCTCAGTTCTCTGGATCTCCAACCACTGTAAGCAGACTTTGCCAGAAATAAGTAAACCAAAGTTTGGAGTTATTCTCCCGTCACAGGCATTGTCAATAGTCATTTCAGTCCTTGTGCCTGCCTTTCCCTTTTGCCAGCACACCTGCTTAGGTGGGGTCAGGGAAATGGTGTAGGTTAAAAAAAAATAAATTTTTTTATTCCAAACTCTGAATCTGTGTAACAATATAAGGCAGAGAGATATTGTAGCATGATTTCCTTCAAGCTTGAAAATTAATTCTCCCCATCGTCATTCACTATTCACTAGTCTGGACTTAGGAAAGTTTGAACAATTAAATTTCACTGAAGAGAAACATTTCTGAGCGGACCAGGTTAAAACTAAACAGACTAGTGACAGGTTATCCCACTCCATAGCAATTGATAGCAACTAATACATTGCACAAGGTGCAATTAATACACCCAGGCAGACATCTGTATCAGCCCTTCTTAATTTACAATTTCTTGTGATGTAAGTACGATGATAGTACACCCAGCCTAACACCTAACACCTAGCGTTTAAGTATGATGAGAGTACACCCAGCCTTAACACATAACACCTAGTGTGTAAGTATGATGAGAGTACACCCAGCCTTAACACCTAACCCCCCCCACAATGAATCAGTGGCACAATTACGGCAGCAAGGGAGCATCTGGCAAAAATCTGTGATGGAGCAAGAATTTATACTGGCTAAAAGTTTTCCTGCAGACTTCTCCAACTCAGCAAAACCTTCTGAGAGCTGACTGGCATGAGTGCTTCTGCAGGCTCTTCTGATTTCACCTCTGTTGCTTTGGGCTGTGCTGTAGGTGCCGTGGCATCAAGGGCCCCTCTGCTGTGGAGTTTCTGCCCACAGCCAAAGTGGTGCTGCCTGGATAGTGAGGTGTTTTCAGGGACCTAAATATTTAATTCAGTTGGGTTTAAGTACCAGCTCTTGATGGAATGTCTTGATGGAAACCCAACAAGGACTAGGACTGTCAGATGTAATCTGATGCAGGTACATCGCACCAAGTCACAAATACACTGGTTACTGTCACAAAAATTAGCAAAGTTTCTGCACTGTGACTGATTTGTCCTTGTTCTTCAATTTGTAATGTTTGGGGTGAGGCGTTTGGCCCCATAGTTCTGGTTAATATCTCATCCAAAAAGATGAATAACAAGGACATATAATTATTTTTTTCACATAAAAATATTGTTGTCAAGTTAAAACATGGTGTCTGTTATTACCTTAAAAACATTAAGGAAAGACAGAGTATTGTAAACAGACAAGCAGAAAGTGATTTATCATAAACATGTATTGAACCAAAACATCCGCACAGCCCACTCTGCTGCCTCTATCTGCATAGCTGCCGATAGATTTAATAGCAATCACTGCTTTTGGTTGCTCCCTGGTGCACAGCTCACAGAGCACCCACACCAGCCCCTGGTGCATGCTGACCTGCCCAGCATGTGGGCACTGCAGGGACATTGCTCAGTGGCTAATCTTCCAGAATGCACACTTTTTCCAGCTCGGATTCCTGACACCAAGCACACTCCCGGGACACAGTCCAAACACAGGCAGAGTGAAATCCTAAACTGTCCATGAGACTGTACGCAGAGCAACAGACTGACAGAAACCCCGGCGAGGTGTTTCCAAAGCAAACATCTTGTACGGAGTGATAGGATCTGAGCTGGAGTTTTTTGCTGGAGTCAACCTTTGTTGTTTTCCTTATGGCAAATACTAATGAACTCAATGGTAAAATATGGCATTTCCCAAACAGCAAGTCTCCTCCCCGAGATGCACCATCCCTGGTATGGGCCTGTCATCAAGCCTTCGCCTTTAATCACTCAACACATGTTTTCAATCTGCGTGTTCATATGGTAATAACTTCGCTCTATTAGTTTTCATTTGTCAGACCAAAATGCCCTTTAGGTTGGAGCATGCTTTAGGACATTGTCCAGGCAGGTTATTCTTAGTAGCAAGTGAATTTACAAAGAAAAGCCAGGTCCGCAGTTCAGCCTTTGTTTTTATTGCCTGCACCACTCCTGTCATGCCCGACCTCCAGTCTCTCCTCCAGCCCCTTCCCACCCCAGCAGCCATTGTCAGCTGCCTACTTTGTTCTGTGCTTTATGTAAGTTACTACAAAATGACAGAGACCTTCAAGCCCAGCTTGTTTGGGCTTGGAAATTCCCTTTCTGCCTCTTTCCACTACGCCCGTGCAAACAAAATCACATGTCTCAGCAAGATCTGAAAAATCCGGTAGAACTAGACCGTAGTAGTATGTGTGGCCATGCCACTGTTAGAATATGCCAGGACCCTGGAGGTGAGCTCTCCGCAGCCACAATGCACACCATGGTGCAGCAGCACTATCATCCCAGCTAGCTACAGTCTCTTCCTGCTGTTGCAAAGTGGGGATTGGCATGTAGTAGTGTTGTTTTTTTGTTACACAACAGAATAGTTCTTGTGAGGCAATTGAAAACTAAAGATCACTCTGTCGAAGTACTCCCAGAAGGTAGCTTCAATGAGCACTGTATCAACAATAAATCTCTCCTTTCTGCTTTCCCATGGGACATTGCATTTCTGAGATGTAACTGTGCTCTCAGGTTCATGCAGTTACTGCTCTGAGCTCTGCATCCTCCCCGTCAGATTGTCCATGAAAATGAATACACTGCAACTCCTGAGCAGGAGCTGGTCTTGAAGCTGACACCCCTGGAGGAAATCATTTGGGACTGCCTGATAAATTACTGGTAAGACGGTTGTTTTGTAATGGTTTCTAATTGCCCTGTGCTGATCACAGATATCAACCACGTCTTCCAAAATGCTATTTAAGCCTATATATGGTCAGAAGATCATTGGGCCAGCATATTTGTTTTGTTTTGCTAGAATCAGATAGCTAGGGCCCATCACTGACTCTGGCAGGGTGGAGAGAGAACACTGCAGAAGAGTGACATTTCTGAAATTACGGAGCCTATGAACTTGAATGTGAGGAAGTTATTTCTCCTTCTTAAAGAAAAAATGCTGGGAAGAAGGAGGAGAGTGAGAAACAGCAGCAGAAATATCAGGGAAAATAAAAAAGCTAAAGAGCCATTGCGCCACTCTCAAAGATGAACAGGAGTCGGTGGAAGTTGCCTATTCCAGTATTGGTAGAAAAATAGTCCCCACAATCTCCTTTCTCTGCATCACTGGATACAGGAGGTTTTGGCTCTCAGTCAAGGGAGGATGCACATAGAGAGTTAATATTCACTGGCCTTGTCAGCCTGGCTGTAACCAATCCTTTCTTTCACAAGAGCTAATCATGACATAAATTGTTACGGTATAGCTTGCAGTTCTGCTGCATCATTGTCATTAAGGGGAGGCTGAAGGAGCTTTTCATGCAGAGAAAAGCAATCACAAAAGTGCCTGAATCACGACGAGTGTGTGGCCATCCCTCTGCCCTGTACCAGCCAGCCCCTTGTTTCTTCCTTCTCATGCCCCAGCTCTGTCCAATGGCCTCTTCCAAGTCCTTAGCTGCAGGCAGCTGCCTGTCCATTCGCCTGTGCACACAGTAGAGTTTGAATCTGCTGCTGAATCTACAGGCTGATCTCAGCCAATCTGTACATTTGCAGCTACAGCTAACAGGAAGGAGGCAGAACTGCCCCACAAAATCCCAGAATCCCATAATGGCAGGGGTTGGAAGGGTCCTCCAGAGATCACCCAGTCCAATCCCCCTGCTCAAGCAGGTTCACCCAGAGCGGGTTGCACAGGACATCATCCAGGCGGGGTTTGAATAGCTCCAGAGGAAACTCCACAACCCCACTGGGCAGCCTGTGCCAGGGCTCTGTCACCCTCAAAGTAAAGTTCTTCCTCACGTTCAACTGGAACCTCTTCTGCTTCAGTTGGTGCCCACTGCCCCTTGTCCTGGTGCTGGGCACCACTGGGAAGAGTCTGTCTCTGTCCTCATGATGTCCACCATTAAGATATTTATAAGGATTTATGAGATCCCCTCTCAGCCTTCTCTTCTCCAGGCTGAACAAGCCCAGCTCCCTCAGCCTTTCCTCCTAGGGGAGATGCTCCAGTCCCCCCATCATCCTTGTTGCCCTCCTCTGGACTCTCTCCAGGAGTTCCTCATCTTTCTTGAACTGGGGAGGTGGGGTCTCACCAGGGCAGAGTAGAGGGGGAGGATAACCTCCCTCACCCTGCTGGCCTCGCTCCTCTTAATGCATCCCAGGATGCTATTTGCTTTCTTGGCTACAAGGGCACCCTGCTGGCTCATGGTGAGCTTGTCATCCACCAGGACTCTCAGGTCCCTCTCAGCAGAGCTGCTTTCCAGCAGGTCAGCCCCCAGCATGTACTGGTGCATGGGGTTCAACCTCCCCAGGTGCAGCACTCAACACTTGCCCTTGTTGAACTTCATCAGGTTCCTCTCCGCCCAACTCTCCAGCCTTTCCATGTCCCGCTGAATGGCAGCACAGCCTCCCAGTGTATCAGCCACTCCTCCCAGTTCTGCGTCATCAGCGAACTTGCTGAGGGTCCAATCTGCCTCCTTGTCCAGCTCATTGGTGAATAAGTTGAACAATACTGTTCTGCTCTTATCTCAGCCCAAGACTGTAATCTTGCATTTCCTAAGTGTTGCTGTGAACACTCTGTCCCCAGCCTTCGTTATGCTGCCTGTGTTCCAGAGAAGATCCCGTGACAGCCTCTGTCTCCCTCCTCTGCTCCCTTCTCTTTCAGTCTCACATGACAAATTAATAAAAAAGATGCCCCGCAAATCTTATGTCCTTGGCTTCTTAGGATGTATCAGACCCAACAGCATCTACATGTCAGTCTTGTTGAGAGAGAAACTCCTGCACATGCTTTGAACCACAGAGGGTGTTTCTTCAGGCATGTCTTCTGATGGTCTCCTATTACAGGTCCTGCCTGGTGCCGGAATGGATCTAGCGAGGATGCAGAGGCCCATGCTCTGAGGTGTTTCTTCTCTTCAGAGGGACATTTTCATAGAATCATAGAATTGTCTAGGTTGGAAAAGACCTTTAAGATCATCGAGTCCAACTGTTAACCTAACCCTGCCATCCCACCACTAAACCATGTACCTAAGCACCTCATCTACCCTTCTTTTAAATACCTCCAGGGATGGGGACTTGACCACCTCCCTGGGCAGAGCATTCCAGAGCCTGACAACCCTTTCAGTGAAGAAGGTTTTCCTAATGTCTAACCTAAACCTGCCCTGGCGCAACTTCAGACCATTTCCCCTCGTCCTATCGTCTGTTACCAGGGAGAAGAGGCCAACCCCCACCTCGCTACAGCCTCCCGTCAGGTGGTTGTAGAGGGTGATAAGGTCTCCCCTCAGCTTCCTCTTCTCCAGACTAAACAACCCCAGTCCCCTCAGCCGCTTCTCTTAAGACTTGTGCTCTAGACCCCTCACCAGTTTTGTTGCTCTCCTCTGGACATGCTCCAGCAATGCAGCATCTTTCTTGTAGTGAGGGGCCCAAAACTGAACACAGTATTCAAGGTGCAGCCTCACCAGCACCGAGTACAGGGGCACAATCACT
>NW_009266282.1:1377544-1381736 GCF_000687185.1 Egretta garzetta | reverse complement strand
GACAAGCTCCTCTGCCAGCTCCTTCAGCACTCTTGGGTGGATCCCATCCGGCCCCATAGACTTGTGGATGTCCAGGTGGCATAGCAGGTCAAAAACTGCTTCCTCCTGGATTATGGGGGGTTTATTCCACTCACCATCCCTGTCTTCCAGCTCGGGGGGCTGAGTACCCTGGGGACAATTGTCAGGCCATTAAAGACTGAGGCAAAGAAGGCATTAAGTATCTCAGCCTTTTCCTCATCTTTAGTGGCAATGTAGTGGATGCAAGGATTTTCAGCCTTTTGGATCACTTGCTCAGATAAAGTAAGAAATTCTGGAAGATCCTCTTCTTTAGCTCTCCAGGGTTCATTACCACCTCATCACCCACAGAAGCAGCACACCAGCTCGGTCATAGCTTATGCCAAAACGAGGTGTTAGCTTGGAATAAAATGTGCTTGCTGCTCCACAGAGGCTTCTGAACAGGTGCCTGGAGGGGCCCGGAGCTGAAACCGCATCTTAGTTTCATTTCTTTGCTGTATTGTACACAAGGGGAGAAATCCATTGGCAAGTGTCAAGAACTTGGAGTGGCAGGGACATTGAAATTACTTCATTTTACAGAAAAGAAGCAGGGTCAGAAGCAGAAAATTGCTTCTCCAGTATGCTGCAGGTAATTAATGAAAGATCTGGGAACACCAGCCCTAACATCTTAATGCGAAGAAAATTTGAATAATGTTTTATTTGGGAAAAAATGGTTTAGGTTTTTTTTTTTCCCTGAAGCAAACTGGAGCACCTAAGTGTCCTGACACTGCCCATTTTGTCCTCAGCCCTGCATAACCCTTCCGGCAGCTCCTGGGCCAGTGCGTTGGGCAAATACAAGCAATTGCCTTTAGAGAGCTCAGAAGCTCTCGGACACACAGAGGAAAGCCGTGCAGATGGCTCTGAGAAGGAGTTATTACATGTCACGCTCCAGGTGAAGCCAAAGCAACACATTTCTTTGCAATATGGGCCTTACAGTCACATGCCAGCAAACTTTCCCCAGCAATTCGCATGGCTTGAGATACATGAAAGTGCATCTACACAGAGCTGCAGACATCTAATGAAACTAGAGCCTCTGTACTGTAACGAATCTTCCTCTGGCAACAGACCAGGGAGGGGAATGAAAGAAGGAGATCAAATCACGTATCACTGTTATTAGTAAGTTCACACAGCTAGCAGTGTCCCCCTGCTGTATGGAAGTACATGCACAGACCAAAGCCCCCAGCAGAAATGATTTATCTCTGAAAGGGAGTTTGTTTCTATTCATATTTCTCTAAAGTGGCCTTTCCACTGGACAAACTCCTTGCCAGCAGCTCTTGCACATCCAGCTGCAGCCTGCTGCCTAGAGGGCCTGCTGGAGACTGTCTCCACAGTACTTGCTGCTCCTGCCTATAAATAACATTTCAGATGCCCAGGCCACACAGTCACACTGCAGGAAAGGTCAGGCATAATCGTCATCGCCCAAAGAGCTTGCTCTCCATGACTGCCCCATGGCCGAGGCTTGCTGTCTGAACCACAGCCAATGCTCTGGGCCTTATCAGGGTTGGATCACACTGGGAATTTTCTGATGAAACAATTTTATTGGAAAATGCTGATTCATAGACATCAAAATGTTTCATGGAAATGCACCAGTTTTTATTAATTTGCAAGCAAACCCAGACATTATTTGGATGTACTAGTGACTGGTCAGCTGCCAGGGTATCCCATGGCTTCTAATGTGTCTGCTTGCAGGACAGCTGTGTCCTCTGGACTGCTTCAAACACAGGAGCCTGAGCACTGCAAAGGCTGATGATGGCCTTGCTCTGATCTAGCTCTTGGCAGCCCTTAAGCCTCAGCATGAGATGGGTTGTGGGGGCTTTGGCTCCATGCATCAAAGCCCTGGGGGAGCCACCAGGTGCTCAGGGGCTGGAGGCTTCCACTACCTTTTCTCCATGGAAAGCAGGGCAAACTGGCTGGTTTCTTTCCAGGACTATGGATTATTTTTTTTTCTCCCCAAAATGACAGTAATCTAAGTATCCTGGCAGAGCCTTCCCACTCTGGGCAAACAATCTTCAGCATCTCAGAGCTTTCCTGGAGCAGAAGCCCTGCTTCACCCCTCAGCCTGGTGCAACAGCCCTACCTGCAGCCTGGCTGCATGCCCCCTGCTTTGCTCCCGTGTGCTGTGAATTCATGACAACAGTGAGTCGCAGGCACAATGCCTGGCTCACTGTTGTGCCTCGAGGTCGGCGCGGACTGGCCCACCCATCAGCAAAGGTTATCCAGAATGGCCCTGTCACCATCCTCAAGATCCTGGTCTCTGGCCGCCCTTCGCTGTGCTACAGGACAACATCTCTGCGGTGTTGCACTGCTGTGGAAAACAGAACCCTACACCAGGATTTTGCATTGGCAGAGACCATCTCTGGTAGGACTTTGTGCTGGGTGCAGGTTTTAGGCTGCTCCCATTCACTCTGCATGCTGGAGCTTTGCTGCTGCTGGCACCCTTCAGGATTTGCTGGTTGGTCTCACCAGGTGGCTGTATCCATCCAGGACAACCTACCAGGGTCCTGCTCCACATGGCATGGTAATAATGTGCTCACCATCTTCATGGCCTTGTCCCTTTCTTTTATACCCCCCATGGCTGCTCTCCAGTTAGATCCGTGACTTTTAAGGACCCAAATCCTACCCCTCTCCTAGAAGGGAGCTTCATGAGCATTGGCTGAGATGTTTGATGCAGAAAAGCTTAAGTCTCCAAAGGAAACAGACTGTAGAAGTTTGATCCCTGCCCCCCTGCCCTCGATGCACTGTTTGGTGTCTTTGCAGACATGGTGTCCCCTTATCTTCAGTCCAGCAACCTTCAGTGCCCCCCTTGGTGGCAGCAAGCTCTGCATGGTCTCCTCTGGGTCCTGAGAAAAATCCCTTTATTTCCATCACCCTGCGGCTGCACTTGTGTCTATTCCCTGCTCCTCCCAGGAATTTCTCATCTCTGCTCCAGCCCCTGGCTGTGTCCCATTAGGACATCCCCCCCCTCCTCTCCTCTTCCCCTCCAAGGCTTCACCTGCCCTGAGGATTTTGTTAGCCAGGATGTAGGAAACATCAGCCTTTCCCCTGCAGCCCAGCCAGGGATGTTTTACCAAAGCAGAACATCCAAAATGACACCAGCAGAACTCAGACATCCCTGTTCCCCTTCCCTGCCCCTGTCTGCAGCTGGAGCACCACTGGAAGGCTGAAATCCCCCCAGCAGCTGGGGCTTCTCTGTGATGAGGGGCAGGTGATAAGTCTGTGGGCAGAAAAGAAACTGGTGATGCCAAGTCCAAGCAATTGGGGATGGTGAATGAGCACAAAGTATAATGAATTTAGTAATATCTTTGCTGGCTTGGAGTACAAAGCCCTGCTGTGGAGCAGGACACTGGTCTCTGGTGGGGCTGGTCGAGGGCTCCCATCTGCTCTTCCAGAGAGGTGCCATGGAGACATTCTGCCTTTTCACAAAGAAATCCCTTTCTCATCCCTGCTCTGAGTATGGGGGGGGAATCCTTCTCCCCAGAGAGCAGTGCGAACCTTTGCCGCTATGTGATATTTGTCGGTCAAAATAAGCAGTGATGTGCCAAGGAGATGCATGAGAAGACACTGCTGTCATTCTGGGGAGCTGATGTACTTTCTTCCTGACAGTTCCTTCACAACTCATAAAACATGCAGGGAGAGCCTTCCTTGGGAGGAGGAGTGATAGGGCACAGAGTAGGTGTAGTAATGTAGAAGCTGATGTAGGCATTTAGTTCTGTGCTGCAGCTGCTTTACCCATAGCTGGGCGTTGGGATGTGACAAGGATGGTTATGGGATGGGCAAACCCGAGACAGAGAGAGACAGCAATCCCATGGGCTGACAGTATGAAACATAAGCGAACTGTGAAAAGCACAGGCAGAGCAGAAGTGGTGTACCCAGGGCCAGCACGTGCTCCCACAGGGCTGCGTGGGTGCTCGGGAGCTCAGCTGGGTCCTTGTTCACAGGGTTTCTTGTTCCTACACCCTTCTCCACAGTCACAGCTGGACCACATTGGCTGCAGCTGTGTGAGCAATTGGGTGCCTGTGAAATTCCTTGCGCCAAAGAGGAAAAATGAAAAAATTTCAAATTTTCAGCCCTGTTTTTCCAGACAATACTATACCAACACCTGAGGATGAATGGCCCCTGGTCCCTTCCCTCTCCTGCT
>NW_009266282.1:1372956-1377504 GCF_000687185.1 Egretta garzetta | reverse complement strand
TGAAGGACCTGTAAGGAAGAAGCTCCAGTACCAGTCGTCACAAATACAGCTGCATTTCTCTGGTGACCATCTAATATTGCTGCTTTCTTGCAGAGCAGAACAGAGAATTTTATTTGGGAAATAAAACACAGCACAGAAAGTTACAGCAGCCCAGAGCAAGTGAAAGTCAAACTGTCTGGAGAAGGTGAAAAGTGCAGGATAGGGGTTTCTCTTACGAAAAGCAAAGACGAATAAATCTCCAAGATCATTAAGATATAGGCTGCTTGCCTCACTGCCAGCTTTCAGAGTCTGAGAGAGTTTTGCTCATTCTGTTCTCCTTTTCTGTCTGCGAGGAGACCAAGCTGCAGTCAGCCAGACCTGCACCAAAACACAGCATGCAGCATTCATGCATGCTGAAATGCAATGAAGTGGACTGAATTCAGGGCCAAATTTACCCCGTAAGTCCATCCTATAGTCTAATCCCTCTCCTGGGCTGGAGAGTAGCTCCCACACTGTGGTCCTGTATGTTCATGCTACCACACTCCAGATCTCTTTTCCCTTGCTGGTGGCTCCCTACCTCCGTGCTTTGGGCGCTTCTACCCAGAGTGGATGGGTGGGGCAGATTTCTCCTGCAAATCATAGAAAACAGACTATTGCACAGATGTGGGAAACTGGAATGGTTGTAGCTGGCATCACAGGAAAAGTGAAGCTGAGCACAGCCTTACCAGAGCTGGAGTGTGGGTTTCCTTGTGGGCAAAGAGAAAGGGGCAAAGCTTGTGAGGCTGTGAGCTCCTCACGGGTATTGGGGGGAGGAAACGTGGAGACTAAAGGGAGGTAAGTGGCTGAACAGCATCTGTGAGAAGGAGATGCAGGAGAGAAAATGGCTGCGAATTTATTGGCCATTCCTGAATTTATGGAAGAGGGAAGCTTATTCAAACAAAACAAAAAAAAGAAAGAAATTAAGACATGAAAATGAGATTTGGTCTGAGCAAGGTACCATTCCCATTTGTTTTGTATGCATTGCACATGATGAACTGTGAAGCGCTGGAAAGGCACAAAGAAGCAAGCTTGTACTTTTTTTTCTGAGTGAATTAAAGATTAAACATCAGATTTCTCCTATTTTTGTGGAAATAAAAAGTTATTAAATTGCTCCCAGTCAGCCGTATTGGGTTATGTTATATATGGTTAACAAACTGACCCGCATCCACCACTCCATAATGCTCTATCATCGGGGCTGGCAATCAATATGGGATTATGCCTTGTGCTGGGTGTTGCGAGTCTGTGTGGGTGTAAACTTTCCATCTGATACCGCATGTGCCATCTCCCGGCTGTTGCCTATTCCCTCCGGCTGCTGGCAGGTGGGTGGCTGCCGAGGCTGAGAGCAGGGAAGCCATGTGCAGCTGAAGGGTGCTTGGTGCCTGCGGTGTTTCTGCTCACAGCCTGAAAGGAGTGCAGGTCAGTTCTGGCATTGCCGGGGGGTCTTGACAGCCAGGAAGGAGCAGTGCTAACCTCTCTCTGCCTTGATCTTTCCCAAAGGCTGTAGTATATCCAGGATGAGGTCTGAAAGGGGCATTTCGGTGCTCCCCAGGCTGGAACTCAGAAGAAAATTACATTCAGCTGGGAAGAAGAAGAAACCAGGATCATGCTCCTGGGTCAGATGGAGAAAGAAATGTCATTCCTGGACTCCCGTATTTCCTTGGGTAGTCAGTGATACTCATGCTCTTCTTAAAGATGCTTTGTGAGTACCTGCTCTTTCTCTTCCCCTGATACTGTCACCCAGCCTTGCTTTTTGCCCCGGAGCACCTCATCTCCCTCCTTCCTCCTGCTTAAGATGCCTCTATGTACATATCTACTGTTGTATTTAATTAGTATGTTCATGGATTTATGCATCCATTTAAGATAGATTTCACACTGCTGGCTGAATATGAGCTGGCAGTGTGCCCAGGTGGCCAAGAGGGCCAACAGCATCCTGGGTCGTGTCAGGAATGGTGTGGCCGGCAGGAGCAGGGCAGTGACTGTGCCCCTGTCCTGGTCACTGTGGAGGCCGCCCCTCGAATGCTGGGTTCAGGGTTGGGCCCCTCACTCCCAGGACATGGAGGGGCTGGAGCGTGTCCAGAGAAGGGCAACAAAGCTGGGGAGGGGTCTGGAGCCCAAGGCTGCTGGGAAGTGGCTAGGGGAGCTGGAGGTGTTCAGCGTGGAGAAGAGGAGGCTGAGGGGAGCCCTTATTGCTCCCTACAACTGCCTGACAGGAGGGGGGAGCCTGGGGGGTGTGTGTGTGTGTGTCGGTCTCTGCTCCCAGGGAGTGGGAGATGGGATGAGGGGAGGTGGCCTCAAGTTGTGCCAGGGCAGGTTTAGATTGGATATTGGGAAAAAATTCCTTCCCTGAAAGAGCTGTCAAGTACTGGAAGGGGCTGCCCAGGGAAGGGGTTGAGTCCCCATCCCTGGGGGTATTTAAAGATGTGTAGCTGTGGTGCTTAGGGCCAGGGTTTAGTGGTGGGATGGCAGTGTTAGGGTAATGGTTGGACTCTTTTCCAGCCTAAATGATTCTATGATAAATCGTTATTGTATTTCTTTGATAGTAGCACGCTTGCCGTGCACAGCAATGGCAGAACTTACAGTGGACAGGACCAGTCTATAAACTCCCCTACACTGGGAGTGCTGGCTCTTACACTGTCCTTGCAATGACACCTCCACTGTGGGAATCCTTTGGTTTTTTATTAAAAGGGAATTACAGAATTTCCAGCCTCCATGCAGGTCTTCTGTCTCTCATCAGCATGATTCATTTCACGATACCTCCTTGTGCAAAGTGCATCCCTAAGCAGCTGTCACGTGCCCATTGAGCCAACCACCCAGGAATAAGTAAGTCTTGGAAATAATCAGTCAAGGTACAACACAATTCCACTTCCTGTGAAGTAACTGGGAGATACACATCTGTTGTAATGTTCTAAGTGCTAGCAACTTAAACAGATTTTTAAAGGCAGAAGGCTGGAATAACACTCTTTATGGCTTTCAAAAATGCTAAACAGAATATCTGGTTTTGAAAAAGGGAAATTAGAGATCAGCTAGCTTAACTTCCATTTCCAGAGAAGTGCTGGGACAAATAATCAAGCCAAAAACCAAATACTGAAACAAATCAGGGAAAAGAAATAAAAAACAGCCAGTGTGAATGTGTCAAATCTAATCCTTCTGTGACGCTTGTGGATAGGGAAGAAGCAGCACATGTCATCCGTCTTCCACTTAACAAGGCTGTTGACACTGTCTGACACGGTATTCTCAAAAGCTTATTGGGAAAACATGTATGTTTTCTGTATGAAAGTGCTCAAGGTGGTGCAAAACAGAAATTCAGACTCAGAAAGAAGCTCTCAGTGGGTCACTGAATGCCACAGAGTGCCCTTGTCTTCTGTGTGTTCTTCTACAAAGTGGAGTAGAAAATTATTTTATTTAATAAAAGAGGAAGTTGGAAGAGGGCATATGCATGCAGCAGAGCAGGATTACAGCTAGAAATTATTTTTAAAAAGAATTTAGGATGTGAGTACATTTACTGAAACAAATCCAGTCAGAACTAATCAGGCACGGCCTACTGCACACGCACAATGTACAGAGCAAAATGCTCTGCAGCTCTTCTGTGGAAACAGACCTGGATCATGAGCCAGGTCAAGACCATCAATGATGTTACACAAGTGTGAGAAGGCTGAGCACTGGGCTGGTGCATGCTTGGCTCAGCACAGTCTCAGCTTGAGTACTGTGTTCTGCTGTGCATCACATCAGGAAAGATAAGAGATGATGGAAGAGAGCCCAAAGGACAGAAAGAAAGCCCAGAAGTCTGGAAAATAAGACCTTCAGGGGAAGACCCAAAACCAGAGGGTTGGTCTGGAGAAAACTGGGCTTAGGGGAACCCTAACAAGTTTTTAAATCTAGAGAAGGCTACCATGGAAAGAAACAGAGTGCTTTATTCTCCGTATTCCTGTTGGGTAGGACTAGGAGTGATGGGCTTGCACTTCAGGAAGGAGCTGGAGTGAAGATGGCTTAGGAAAGAGTTGGAACCTCCATCAAAGAAGGTTTTTAAGAGCAGGGTGGACAAACTTCTGCCAGGAATGGCTGAGGGAAAGCTGATCTTGACTTCAGGTGGGAGAGGTTTCCTCCAGATGTACCTAGTATGCCCATATGGTTGTGTGGATTTAGAGGGAGTGTGTAATGCTTAGTTCCAGGCTCATGACAACACTGTGGTGTTTTATATCATTTGCTCCCAGATGCATGCTCTCAGCTTTACCAGCTGAACACTGTTTCTTGTCTAAGAGGACCCTTTCCCGCAGTTCATCTGTGCTCCCATTGCATGAGCCATTCCTCACCCTGCACAGATGCTTAAAGGCAAGCAACTGTGAATCTCTGGCAGACCCAGACAAGAGGCACCTCAGGGGCTCAGGCGCTATAAGAACCCTATTTCTAACCTCAAAGCACAGATCATCATGGGAGCCCTTGTAATCAACAAGAACCAAGAGCTGTCTCTGTTTCTCTGGAGAGTGCAGAGGCAGCGGTGCAGCAGCGGTGCAGCAGCTGGGGGGGCAGCCG
>NW_009266282.1:1365867-1372661 GCF_000687185.1 Egretta garzetta | reverse complement strand
GCAGCTGCCTCTTCTGCTGGTTGTTGCAGCAGAGCTGTGATTTACACCCCATGGTAGGCTACAGTGAAAGCAGCAAATCACCTCTTTTACATGGGTTCAAAAAGCAATTAGACAAACCTGTGGAAGAAATATCCACTGAGGCCATTAAATCGAAAGTCTTCCTCCTGGTTAAGGAAAGCCCTGCATCGCTAATTGCCGGGTGGGAGAACTGCTACTGTGTGATTGCCCTGGTTTTCCACGTTTCTTTTGGCTACCAGTGCTGTAGATGGGAGGGTGAGCTGGAGTAACCTCTGCCCTGACCCAGCCAGGACCGTTCCTGTGTTCTTTGGCTGCATTCTTGGTGCATTCATCTGGGATGGCCATGGACCCAGGGGTTTATTAACAAACAATTGGAGACTGGAAATAGGACAGAATCATGTGCCTCAGAATTAGGCCACATCCCAGACTTGCTGTTTTCTGGATGCTGTTCAGGAAAAGCCAGGAGTCTTGTCCTGCTCTGATTCATCCCTAGGTGAGACATGGGATTCTGCTGCAAGGGGTCAGGACAGGATTTAGCTCCAAACCTTCCTCTGCCAAACAGATTCTCCCCTGCACTGGACAAACAGCAGTAAAACAAGCTGGCAGAGCAAATGCCATCCCATGCACAGAAGCATGCTTTTATTTAAACAGCACTAAAGTTTTCAGATGCAAATAGCTTATTGAGTTGGATAGAAGTCATGGCAACAAATGTTCCTTTCTAACTTCACCCTACAAAAAATATCTTTGAATAATAGGATTGCGTTTTTCCAAATATATTCTTTATTGATTTACAGCAGTATCACATTAAAGCAAAGCGTTAACATTCCTTCATTAATGAAATAAGACACACAAGTCTTATTAAATTAGTGGTTTTCACAGAGTAACTCAGTAAGCTATTTTTAATATTCTCATGGAGGCATGCCAGAAGGATAATATTTTTATGTTCTATAGCAGGGAAATATACTTTCAGACAGTTTTGACTGACTTTAAAGTGCGTTTGAATGCCTAGGCGTGTTTTCCATCCCTACAGAGTGACCAAGGAGAGAGGAGTTTTGTCATTAGCACAGAGCAAAACCTTAACAGAATGAGATCCCAGATGCCACAGTGTCAACAGTGTTTCCCACAGATGGTACCAGGAGAGGCTGGACATAAATGATGGTCACTCCTCCCTCCTTGAAGGCAGTGGAACAAATCACTGCTGCGTATTTTCATATCAGGAATGCTGCATTTCATCCAGCTACAGGTAACTGAGGAGAAACCTCCGCCCTTTTTCTGCAGCCACCATAGAGATGGGAATCCTGTCTCCTTACCCAATTTCCAGACCGCACTCATTGCATCCTTTCCAGTGCAGTTTTCACCCTTATTTCTTCTCTTTCCAATGTCTCTCCACTCTTTCTATGTATTTCTTTGGTATTGCATCTCAGGAAGAGGGAGCACCAAAACACCACTGTCCTGGGTGACGTACAACATGAGCAAAACAACATCTCTGAGCAGCCCCTGCACCTGTGGCTTGACTAAAGTGCAGGCATGATCTCAGTTTCCTTTCTGCTGTGTTGTAACTGTTCCTCTTCATATGATACCTATTCCAGACAGTCCCACATTGCAAAGGGCTATTTCAGGCCTAACGAAGGGCTCTTATCAACTTTCAGGCTCATTTTCAGTGGAGAAAATCTCTGCTGAGTGAACAGGATCACAACACATACCCATGTCAGGGGCTGCCTGAGGCTTTTAAGCCAGATCGACATTTAAACCTGCGTTTCAAACCCCAGTTCAGTGCTAATAAAGGCAGCCTCCTTCAGGGGACCTTTGGGCATATCGCAGAGCAGCTGATCATTCCCATTGAGAGTCCGAGGCTGCACAGAGTTAAGGGGAGCAGGCACCTATCACTGGGATGATTTAGAGCTACCACGTGCACATTTGGATGACATCAGTCCATGCTTGGCCAAACCACGCAATGCAGATGGACAGATTCTGCGTCGTCCCCTCCATGGTTTCAACAGAAATATCCAAGGACTGGCAAAGTCTCCCACCTTCTCAGGATCGCTGCTCCCTTTTGATCCCCTTCCCTGCTGGAATGGAACTGTGTCTTCCTGCCTTGGTGTCTGGGCAGCACTCACCAGGGTGGCAGAGCACTTTCAAAGTGATGCCCCATCATTATCCCCAGACAACACACATCAGGGTCTGTAGGAAGCTGAGATGACCTGCACGGCCCTCTGGAATCATGCCCACAAACCTTTATGCCCAACAGATATTGTAAAGTAAGAATCCAAATATGCTGCCAGGGCTTCAAGTAGCCAGGCTGCATTCGCAAATTCTGGAAGCCAACTTCATGCTCACTCTTGGAAGTTCTTATTCTGGGCAGTGACTGTACCAGTAGAGCAGACAGGAGGTGTATGCAGGGCTGGGCCTTGAATCTGAGAAACCTCCAGTCATCATCATATTCACATACCCTTGTGCCAGCCTGGCATCACACCTGTCGCAGACATTTTAGCTGAGCTTGACCACCATATCTTGGGATGATGCAGAACCCTTCTGGGTTGTACCTGCCTGTGGGAACTTCTCAGCAGGACTGAAGGCACTCCTAGTCCAAAAGGAGTCTCTTGGCAGCACTCTCCTCTGCTTCCAAATGGGCCTCAATCGCAAACAGATGGTCATCATTTTGAAATCCCAAGAACCACAGGATGAGACTGCAGCATGCTTGAAAGTACCTTCAGGAATCCCTGGCAAGATCTCCACTGCAACAATGATGTTTATGGACTACATGCATCCACCAGGAAGGGATCTGTCTTGTTTACATTAATGTTACGATTCCTCTTGCTTTACTAACATCTTTGCTAGTAACCGTGTTCTTTCTGGGCACTGCTCTGGCTGTTTGCAAATGCAGTCCGGTGTACAGAATGTGCAGTGCTTCTGCTGGCTTCACGCTATTCTCTTCTGTAACCGATTTGGACAATATTACTGTAACAAATCCACAGCTACCTTGGCCTCCATGCCTGTCGCTATGAAGTAAACCATGGCTGCTCATAGCTGCAGGCGACAGCAGCTCTGGCAGTCCAGTGCTCCTGCTGCTCGGGCAATGCTCCTCCAGTTGTACACAGCCTGGTGCATCTTCCAGGCTTGCTCTGTGGTCCTCCAGGACTTCTTGCTTCTAGTCTGCTCGCAATCATAGGGGTTCGCCACTTGGTGTTTATGGGTATTCAAAAACTTTGGCCAGCGTCCTGATGCCATCTCATGATTAACAGTGCCTATATGTCCCAGTCCCTCTTTTTCTTTTCCTTTCTAACTTCCCTGGGTAGCTGGAAGCTGTGCTTCAGTGTGAGCAGTGCCGCTCAGTGCTTACTTTCACATTTCCAAAGTCTTTTGCATCCTGACCATTTCAGCCATCCTCGTGTGTACTGCTGAGGACAATGTCTATTGTCCTGGCTGGCTGGCCAGAGGAGCGCTTCTCAGCTGGTGTGAGCCTTGTAGGACTGTGGGTTTGGGTGAAGCACCCATAAAAGGAAAAAACTGAAGTTCGTTACTCCTGAGCCTATTAGCATTTAACAGCAGTGAGTTCCATACCCCTGAACTCCACCTGCAATTACAATTCCAGCCCCTGCAGCTCTGCGGATGCTGCTGACCTCCAGAAGGTTTAACAAGTGCTTAAAAGCACCATAACCAGCCCTGCAGCATCAGGAGTGTGGGGACAGTGGACACAGTGATGATGGGAGAGCCCGGCTTTGTGTTCACGGGTGCGTGTGCCACTTGGTCAGTGTGGAATTGCAGCCGTGGTCATGATGGTGGTTAGCCACGAGATTTATTTTTCGCTAGTTTTAAGATGAGACAGGAATCATCAGCCTGGCTCCTGTGCTCTGCCCTGTCCATCTGTGTTCAGTAAGCTCCTTTGGGGGAAGCGGTTTTTGTCTAGGTGAGTTTTATTAACCTTCTTCCTTCCCTGTCCCTGTAGTACATCTTCCCACACATGCCCCCACCTGGAAAGCCCAGAAGGCCTCCAGCCAGTGTGATGGGCAGGAGGCACACAGAGCTGAGTGCCTCCCTGGGAGCTAACAGCCTGGACAGGCTGTTCCCCTTGCAGGTAAGCTCGCTATCCTTCGCCCAGGCAAAACGAGTGCAAAACAGCACCGGGGGTGAGAAATCCAGCTGCTGCCCTACCCAGCCTGGAGAGAAGTGCATGAGCTCTAGTCCAAGAGATGTGAAAGCCAGCAGTTCTACAAGGTCCATGATCAGAAACCACATCCCTCTCTGGAGCCTTGCAAGGGCTGGCATTGTGGAAACAGGGCACTGACTGTTAAACAGCTACTCAGGTACTGATGCTGATTTATTTGCAAAATCTCCAGGTTCTTCATCTGATTTCTGATCCTTCATCTGTGATGGATGTGACAGTACTCTAGTTACCAAGCATTAGAAGAGAACTCACTGCAGTGATTTACATCCCTTATTGAGAAAGTCAAAAGCATCGTCCAGGGAAACAGAGAACCAGCAACACAACACAGCCGGGCACAAGGAAAACTGCAGTAGAGCCAAGAGGTTTCCCAGACCCCAACTATCAAAATGTTCCCCTCCTGCAGAAGAACTCAGTATGACAATGTAGGAGGCTGCAGAGGGAAGGAAGGTTTGTAAGGCAGAAACCTCAGCAATATAAGGAAAGTACAGGTCCTACCCCAGTCCTGTGGGTCCAGAAAAGCCCAGTGAAGCAGTACCCACATTGCTCTCTTGTATTCCGACTTCACAGCCCCCATCACTGCCTGCCCTTGTGCAGCAGGGTTTAGGGGGATGGGGGAACAAGGATGAGGCAGCAGAGATTTCCCATATCTTCTGGGAGATGTAGTACAGGAGAAACAACGGGTGTGCAGACCTAGGGTTGCAGCAGTAGCTATGGAGAGATTTTGCTTCTGCTCAGCAGCGTCAGAAGGAACAGCCCTCTCCCTGTGGCGTTCTCTATTTCCAAGCCAAAAACAGGGTTCATTTGGCCCTAAAAGCATATGTGACAAAGACGCAGCTGTGAATTTCCTCTCTTCTCTTTTTATATGAGCTGGTTTGCACAACACCAGTATGAAGCAGCTTTTCCAATCCATGGAGCTGTTCTCTAAACACCACCCCAGCGAACTACTGGGAAACAGGCACAGCGCTAAACATCTGTGCAAACGTATTGTGCCAGATGTTACCAGAAGACGATGCAGTGCTGGATCTGGAGGTGGATTCCTGGAAGTGCCACCCCTTCAAGCCTGACCAGAACCAGTCCTGAGAAAGCAGGATCTACAACAAACATGGGAACAGAGCGCAAGGGCTACGACTGTAGTCTGTCTGTCCCCTGGGGAGATTTTGCTTGTCATACAAACAGAGCAATGGGGCACACAAAGAGCCCTTCCTGGTTGCTGATTAATGGCGGGAGCCGGCTCTGCCTCTGTCATACTGGTCTCTCTGGTGCTTCCCAGCTTTCCATGAGGTCTGTGGCTCCAGCTGCACCATCAGCGCACAAGCCCTGACCAAGCAGCAGCAGGGGTCGTGCTTCCCAGGCATGGGTGCCTGCACTGCCTCTTCCCAGCCCCAGAGCAGCCAGCATCCCCACCCCAACCACTCAGACCTCCCCTCTGGGCTTTGCAAGTGAATGAAACACTGCAGTGCAAGTGCACACAACGCCCTGGCCCATGCCTTCTGTGGGAAGCTGGAGGCCAGCCTCGGTTCATCACCAAAACTGGCTCACCTCAGAGGGTAGACTTGGCTCCCAGAGGAGCCTAGCACCCTGTGGCAGTGCCCTATCAGCTTCCTGAGGAAGCCCCACACCCAGGACCTGACCCAAGGCCACGTGGGGAGCCCCTGGGTTGGATTCACCCGCCCTTCCCACAGCAGGGGCTGGTTCCCAGGCATTTCACCCTGGGCTGTCTCTACTGATGACAATTTCCACAAAGTTAGTTAAAAAAAGAGCTCACGCAGCACGGTGGAAAATGTCGTGAGGATTATGTGGTGCCGTGTGGTTACGGTGCCATTCCTCTGCAAATTGCGGAGAGGTCAGACAGCTCTGAGTGAAGTGCCTGTGGGGTTCACACATGCACACGTGCACGTCCATACTCACAAACACTTGCGCACACAGACACGCATATGCAACTTACGTACTTGCTTTCCTTCTTGTCTCTTAATTTAAAAAGTCATTCAGAGTGAAAATATGTTTCCTCTTTGTGAATGGACAAATCTAACACAGATGGTGCATTAACTGGAAACATCTTTTATTCCAGTATGCTCATATATTCATTATGTTCGAGGACAGAAGGCACCATTTATGATCATCTCTTCAATGTTCCCAATCTTTACAACTTGGTGATCTCCTACGAAAGCTGTAACAAATCATCACCTCTTCCCCTCTTCCCAATACTAAAAAAGCACAGGTTTAAAGTCTATTGGTGTCAGCAGTGAGGCATCAGTTATAACTTGCTGATGTGGAGCAAGGCTGCCTTTGCTTTGTGTCTTCTGGGACAGCCTTCTGTGACTCCTTTGGGCTTGCTGCTCACCAGCTGAGAGCACTGAGGCAACTGAGTATGAAGCAAGGGCGATAGAAACTCCCAGATGTTTCTGCATATATATGTAATTTCCTTTTACATAAGAACGGATCTTTTGGAAGGAACCAGTGCATCCCAGCTGAAAGACTTGAAGTGCTGGAGATTGCACTAAAGTCCCTAGGTAAGCTGGCCTAACAGACAAATTACCCTGAAGAACTATTTAAGCCTCATTTCTTAGTCAATTTGTCTATGAGACTAGCTTACCTAGGGACTTATTGCAAT
>NW_009266282.1:1352192-1363521 GCF_000687185.1 Egretta garzetta | reverse complement strand
CTTCGTCCTCTGCCACCACCACTTTGATCACTCAGACAGACCGACAGCTTGTGAGGGGTTTGAAACATGCAGGCAAGTGGGCTCCCCTCAGCTGTCTTAAAGAAAAAATAGATCCTAGGAAACAAATGAACCTCTCAGTGCCTTAATAGAAAAGTGATGTGTGTGGTGCTTGTCCAAGTGAGATGCAACTCAGAGCTCTGTTATGGAAATTTTGCTCTGTGACAAATATGTTATGAATGACTTGTTTTGAAAGTACGCCAACATGTAGGTGCTGCTATCACAACATTCGATGACTTTAACTTACTGTGAACATTCTTGTGATAAATCATGGAAAACCTTGCTTGTGCTATCTTTAGTCACTGCAATGTTTCACTCTCACAAGTCACTCACAGCTCTAAAAATACAGTTTATATCACTGGATTCCTGGAATTCTTTCAGTTCTTACATTCTGATTTAAGTGGCATTAAAGCTGGGCTGCGCAGTTCAAGGCTGCAGGCTGATACTTCATTGCGGATTAGAGATCACCTGGGTTCAATACAACACTTGCAATATTTATTTGACTTGGATCCAAAGACAGTTTGGAAAATCTTCCTGTAGATACACCTCTTACCTGGATATATGGAACAAGGGCTAGATTTTGTTCAGGACTAGACAGTAATTTAATAACCATTTCAATATAGATTTAAGCTAAAACACATGCTTACCACAAGAACTGAACGGACACTATGTGGGGTTTTCTCCCCAAAACCCATAGGTGTCTTGCCTTTTCTGGCCCATGCATGGTGATGTTGTGATGACTTCCAGGTTGGACATCTCTCTCTCTCTGTCTCCTTTTTTTTTTTTTTTGGTTTCACTTACATGTCTTTCATAGTAGTTATTGATTCAGAAACACCAAGAGCAAGAAAGTCTTGACCTCCCACCAGCCTTTCTGGATTTGATTACCAGCTCACCGATGGCTGATAGTTTGAGCAGAATTTAATGCTTTCTAATTTTCCTTGATAGGGACTACGGAGTATGCTACTTTTTTTTTATCCCAACTGGCAGCTCAACAAAGCCCAGCAATAAAAAGCTCCATTTGTGTAATAAACTGTTGTACAATCTACTACTTATGAACACGGGCCCTGAAAATGTGCAACCTTTCTTCACATTACATTAAACGCAAACCAGATGGGCACTTGAAAATCCTCCCCTTCGTTGCAGCAGGCTAAAGGAGCTGATGGTCAGAAGGTCTGTTTCACTACACAAATAAACAGAAGAGTTTAACTACATTATTTTCCAAAATCAGCAATGGGAAACCTATGTGGAAATATTATGAGCAGTCAGCAAACACGCTGTGGGACCAGAACAGGCACAAAGGGAACTCTTCAGTTCTCCTAGCTGCAGCAGGCAGTGGCCTCTGGCCATGTGCCTGAGGACTAGATCCACCACCTGCAGCAGGAGCTCTGATGCCCAAACCTGGAGACACGTACAAGACGACAAATGAGAAAAATGAATCTCTTCTCTAAAGGGTCTCTTGGTCAGAGGTGGTCATCTAAATGTTGATAGTGACTGGAGAGAAATGGGACCCTCCAGGGGGACTGAACCCATCCGGAGCAGAGTTTCTGAGGCAGAGAAACCCCATCAGATCAGAGAGGATGTCTCACACTTCGATAACTCTGTAAGTGAAATACCTCTCCCTCTCAGAGTCCTAGGGCAGGGAACAAGGGACAGTAGCTCTGAGCCGGGGACTCTGCTATCTCTGGACTGTACCAGAGGATGCCTAACTCCTCACACACTGGGCATGCATACTGAGACAGTTTCTGAGGAGCTGTTTAATAGTAAGTAGCTCCTGCATGTCCTCTGGCCCCTCTTCTTGTGACTGTAAGTGTTACCATGAAATTCTTTCTGAAATCCACCTGGTCAAATTGGCACTGGGAGAGATGTGTGGCCAAAGTCACCCACAGAGCCTGCATCCCCACCAATGGGAAGGTGTGCAGAGAAAGCACTATCTTCAGACGCATAAGGAATGAGCAGGGTAAGGGCAGTCTTGATGCAAGCCAGAGAAGACAAGCAAAATGTTGTACAGCTGTTCCCATGGCACAGCTGCCACAGATAAAGTACAGGCATGCAGCATGAGAGGAAGGGGTGAGATGGGATGGGATTGAATGGGGTGGGATGGAAGCTGCTACCAGCAGAAGAAAATGATCCTGGCAGCATAGATGCTTCAGAGTGTTACCACTGGCCCTGGTGTCAACATCTGGGAAGTTTCAGATGGACCTGGGAGGGAAAAGCAGCTTATGGATCCTAAGGATGCTTAAGGCGCTGTCAGGAACTCCAAGGAGCAGGCAACTCAGTTTATTACAAAGACACAAGGTGTTGAAGAGAACATGTTTGTTTTCCTTGGGCCAGAGATTAGATGACATGTGGAGAGGGTTGCCCTGTAGACCCCTATCTGACTGGGGGTCAGAGAGCACTCAGCCTGTGGATGACTGAGCCTGTGAAGGATGCACTTACTAAGCATCTCTGGATTGGGGGGGTGATGATAATTGATACCTACACAATGGAGCTCTCATCATTCCCCAGGCTGAAGGCTCCAGCACCCAGTTGGCTGTTGGGGACCCCAGTGCCCTGCAGGGACCCATGTGGCCACTGCATCATGAATTATCTTACTGCTTTTTGTACCTGCTTTTGTGTGCAACCAAACCAACTCTGGGAGGAATAGAGGTGTAGGCAGAACATTGTGTGTCTTCACTCTGAGAAATGCCATGCATTGACCTTGCAAGTCAACAGTTTCACTACATAGACAGGTGAAAGGGGCTGGGTAGAGAGGGTGAAGTCACCCTGTTGAGTTCAAAGTGCCTGTCTCTGACAAGACAGAAGTGCAAGAGCCCATGGGTCCAGTACTCAGCCAAAGTGCATGCACAATGTGTAGGGTGGGAGGTCAAGGCAGATCTCATTTCTAAACCCCGGGTCACTAGTGACCTTAGTAAGACCCACAGTCATGTTTGCCTTAGGCTCTTCCAAGACAAGGATTCACAGCTCTGCCCAGTTCAGGACAGTGTGGACCAGAATTTAGAAGGAGAAGATGTCATTGAGCATATAAACATCATGGGCTGCAGGGTTAGGCGCAGTCATGGTAAAAGGGCAGCCTGACAGTGTACCAGGGTTTGGGGGAAACAGCTGAGCAGCCAGACGGCAGGACTCCTCCTTGTTGTAGTGTAAGAGCCTCCATTTTCCCAGACCTATGTATCCAGTCCTGGGGTTTTGTAGGTCCTGCCAAATGGGCTTTCTGCTTGTTCAAAGGTGATTTATTTTTACAAATTTAAATTAAATCCCCTCAGCCATTTTTGAGTAATACTAGAGTTAAAAAGACTATTTTCTTATTTAAAAATATTCTAGCTAGACTGTTTTCATTAAATCAAAGTTAAGTCAAATAAAGACTGCAGTTTGGAAGTTCAGACTTGGGCAGGAGCTGGTCCTCTCTGAGGAGCTGTGCCTTTGACAGACGGGTGTCTGTACAGTGCCACTGAACCACCACAGATCACCAGCCCTCAGCTGGAAAGAGCATGGGGCAGGAGCTGTGTCCTGCCTAGCTGAGGTGTGCACACCCTGCAGCCCCAGGAGCTGGAATGCAACAGGGCAGGAGGAGGAGGAGGGGGTCACACACCTTGCACTTGCTTCTCCTTACATGCCCTGGCAGATCCCTAGATACCGCAGATGGGAGTTTCATTACTTTCACCCAACTCGTTCCCAGGCATTGTCTCCTTCAGTGGCATAACCTTGGGTAGTGGGTCCCCGCCCCCTCCTGCTGCTCTCCCCCATGTATTTGTGGGGTGAGGTACGAGGGTGAGAGTGGTGAATACCTCCATACAGGTGCCCTTCATGGGGGTGGGATACAAGGAGACACTGACATCTTGCTGTTTCCCCGCAACAATCCCAGCCACTGACCCTCCACCTGGCTCTGGGGGACGGGGTGAAGGTCCCTGCTGTGACAACCCACCAAATGGCACCAAGTAGGACAGGGAGGCTCTGCCCTTGGCAGGGACAAAGGGCTCTGCCATGTCCTGCAGGGCAAAGGGAGGTGGCCTCCTGCTGCGGAGGGCAGTCTGTGGGGCCACAGGATGTCTTCCTCCCTTTTTGCTCCCTGGGTGCTCATCAGGCTGCTCCACCAGCCCTGCCGGAGCTGTCACACCAGAGGACATGACATCAAAGGCAAGCCCGGGTGCCACATGACGTGTGTGACACTTGGTGGGCCCACCAGCTCCTGAGATGATGTGAGATGAAGGGAGCCGGCTGTTCCCAAATGGGGACGGCAGGAAGAGCCGAGACCCTATGCTGTCTCAATGTGCGAAAGAAAGGGAAAAGCAGCAAAAAGAGGAGAGCAAAGGGCTGGAACGATGCCCAGACTGTGGGGGGCTTGTTTCGCTTAGAGACTCTGCAAACAGCCCAGCATGGAGGGACTGCAGCCGCGTCCTGGCGGCCAGCAAGCCTACATCCCCGGGAGGGATGAGCCCTGACACAGGGTCAGCTGCAAGGCCGATGCTTGTGGTGCTGCAGGGCTTGCTGCAGTCAGCATCTGCACGCCTGCTGGTCACGCCGGGAGGCAGCTTTGGCCTCTGGGCGCCTGGAGGTGTTTCTTTCTTTGCCTTCCCATAATAAAAACCATGTGGGAAAATGGATGCAAAAAGTAAGTAATGTGAAAGCGACAGAGAAAATGTGATCTTTTTACATCATCAAACAATCTTCCCCCTTACCTGGCTATGTCATCCTTCCCGTTATTATCATATTATCTTAGGTATATTTTGATATCTGTGACTGTAGAAAAGAAGTGCCCTCGCTGGTCTGACTATGGGCAGGCTCTGGGCATGGTTCTCTGCTGTGTTACTCCAGTCTGCCACCAGTATGTTGCCATGATGACATCATTTGGATTATTTTTGATTTATAGTGATTGAGAAAAATTGGGTCATGTACAATAATGCAAACAATCAAAGATTCAAAGTAAAAATGGTGCCTTCAAGCTGCACTTTCACATTGCACAACATTTTGAGGACTTAATGTTGAAAGACTTATAGTGCACATAAGGAATTTTCTTCATTTCATATATTATACAGTTTCCTGAAAAAAAATGGCAAGCAATTCGTCAGCCTGAGCACGATTTGCACAGGCTGAATTCTGTTTTCTGTCCATCAGTTTTCTACCAAGAGATCTCTACTGACACTCGGATCAGTACCTGTCAGCAAGACTAGTCTCTGGACCCATGACCAAGGAAACACAAATGACCCTTGCAGAGGCCCAGGCCAAATTCTGTTCTCTCTCACATTGATCTGAAGCAATTTTGCTGAAGACAAAGTTATCTAAGTGCCCTGTGAAAGGTGAACAGTGCTTTTGCAAACAGCATACCCTCTCCATTTCTTCTCCACTGATCAACCTCACTTCACCCTAACTCCCCAGCAAAACCCATTACGACAGTCAGAACATCAGTCTCTTCCTAAAACCTCGAAATGCCACATTTCAGCCAGAATTACACCAAACACTTGGATCACAAAGAACATGGTAACTGCCTCAAGTCTGACAAGAGCATTTAAGGCTGACCCAGAAATACTGAGCTGAGGAGCCACATCCATGAAATCTTAAAACATTGCCCTCAGAAACACCCCCAGAAGAACCACACATAAAAGCAATGATGAGCCGCAAACCCAGCATGTGTGAGAGATGCTAAACCAGCATTTATCCAGTCTCACTTCCCCTCTCCTGATGCTGCCAGGTGAGGATCTTACCATTCTTCCGCTCCGCAAAGGGTGGTGGCTGGAGCTTGATGCCATCTCTCACTTCGCTGGCAGCCTTTTCTTTGGGTGCCTTTTCTTCTTCATTTCCACTTGGTGCACTTTTGTGGTCTGAGCGATCCTGTTTGATCACACCATTCATCACCGTGCCTGAAGGGACTGGTCCAGATCCTGGCTGCTCCACTTTGGATGATCAGGTAGAGAAGCAGATACCAAGTGACCTCTGGAAGAGAAGAGAAGCAGGTAAGGACGGAGTCCCCAACCAACCCTTGGAACTGTGAACATTTGTGAAACAGTCAGACCACAGACAATTAATTACTGCATCTCTTCTCCTGTGTTAGAAACATTGCAGGGGAAGACTTCAGGATTCCCTACTGTCTGCTTGATTCTGTTCACCTTCTCTGCTGGGTCTGCACCCTTGGCTGCTTTGCTGGAATAATTTCCACCCATAAGCACAGAATATTTGCAGAAAGTGCAGGGTGTTACGAAAAAATACAGTCATGGGGCACCCACATGAGAGAGCTCCTGAACTGTTGGAAATATCGAACAGATCTACAAATGAGAACAATCTTCCTTTATATAAGGTTCTGGTTTGCTGAGCAAACTGGGCAACAGAAATAATTCTGCACAACATAGAATAGGCTGCTAATTGTGTGGTGCAGATAGCAAACGATGGACAGCAAACACCGGCTAGCTTTTACACCAGGAAGCGTGCAAAGATCCCGCAAAGTACAACATGCATGCAAAAACTATTCTTTGATATCAAAGCTGTGGTTAGCACACATGGTAGAGTTAAAGCCTTTTATGAAGAATTTGACCAGGCAAAGTGAAAGTTTTTGAGAGTTTTTGATGGATGAGAGGAGTCGTTTGTTTGTTTACCACATTTTTCTACTCAGAGGTTTATGTGAGGTTTATGGTCAAAATATATCAGGAAAACTCTCAGGAAATTCTACAAATTCAAGTTGTGCTTCTACAGAACATCTGGTCAAGGAGATACTTCCTTTGATGACACTCATCTCTCACCAGAAGCAGGGAGGGGAAGGACTCAGCTCATGCCAAGTGTATTTGTGGGATGCAGGCGCATGAGCCAGGAGGAGCTGCTGGTACTAAGCACAGAAGAAGGAAGCTGCAAGGCCCGTTTCAACAAAGCATTGTCCAAAAAAAATCTCCAGATGTTAAGTGAAAGTGAATGCCTGTAAGAATCAGCACCAGCTCGTAACGAGTCCCATCAGGAAAGAGCTGAGGAGAGCTAAAAAAGGTCATTTGTAGAGAACAAGAATAGAAAA
The DNA here is from genome assembly GCF_000687185.1 of Egretta garzetta. Lineage (NCBI taxonomy): Eukaryota > Metazoa > Chordata > Aves > Pelecaniformes > Ardeidae > Egretta > Egretta garzetta. The sequence continues at coordinate 1,356,473 of NW_009266282.1, read as the reverse complement.
GCGCGAGACTGATTCAGTGATAAAATCTGATTTAATACAAAAAAAGTCACCAATTTACTGTATAAGGAAGTAAGAGTAGTGCATTGTATACCATACCACCCCCTCCACACTACATGTGCCAGGGCTTTCTCACACCCCTCTTCCTACCCTGCACGAGCAGGGATTTTGCCATCCGCTTTCCCATCCCCACCCCTCTCACTGTCCCCCCCCATCTTCCCTAACCATTCCCCCATGGCCCTGTCCCAGTGGTAGCAGGTCAGACTCTACATCCGTCTGTCCTGCTTTACAGTGTGTTTTGTTGCCAGGAGAGATTCCAGGTAGGGTGCCCATGGGGTGGATGTACAGGCCAGAGAGGAGGTGCCAAGGGTAACTGTCTTGCGTTGCAAATGGGACTTGATGCAAGTGTGCATCACCTGGGACAGTCAGCATCTGTACCCAGCCCTGCTGTCTGGGCTCTGAAACAAAAAAAAAGCAGAACGATGTTTGATCCAAGCTCAGTCCTTACCTGAGCAAAGCCCCGCACCAGACCTTCCCTTCTTCTGTGTGCTTCCCACTTGCCTTTGCAGCCCTTTCCCCACCTCCCGCACTCCTCAACTATTCCTCCCAAAGTCTGACATGCTGCCACTACACATGGAAACAGCCCCGCAGGCATGCAGGCAGGCCAGGGCTGTGCTGTGTGCCACATCTTTGAACTGACAGTCTCAGCTTCCACCTCTGCTTGTGCATTTTTAGCTCCCTTGAGTGGCTCCTTGTCTGTCTTATTCCTAGTGGCGTGACTGCTGTGCAATGCACCGTCACCACCGCAATCTGCCGCACAGCCGTCCACTGCTGGTTGCAGGGCTGCAGACCCACTTTGGCACAAGCAGAATTATCCCCTAAGCTCTCTATTTAATTCATGACTAACACAGAACATGCAATAAGTGTTTACATTACCATTTTAAAAATGTACTTTTTTTTTTAACTTTTAGAAGTTGCTGATATGATGCTTATTTCCAGTGGAAATAGTGGGTGATGACAGGACAATCCAGCAAACTGTATCTGCTTACAAAAATGAGACTTTGTTCAACTGAACACTAAATCTTTGATAAATTAGTCAGGGCTTTGGTGACGTACATGTTGAACCAATATGACAGTTTTATATGGATTATGATTATTAATGTTTTTGAAAAATAGAAAGCGTGAGCCAGACATCCAGTGCTGAAGCTGCAAGACCACCAGCAGAGGCAAGAGGCTTTCAGGAAGGCTTCTTACAGGCATTGTGTACAATCATTTTGCACTCAGAACATATGCAACATTTTAATTTGCAGTTGAGTGTACTGGGGTCCTTACTGTCTGAGCCAGGAGGTCACGCTGCGACCCTGGAGATGCATGCTTTCACAACACACTCAAGTACCACTGGCTCAATGGTGTTTTTTTCTGAAGTCAAATTTGGCCTCAAAACATTCCACATTGTTCACTCACTTCAGCCTGAACTGATTGTATTTACAAAGCTTAAGCACACTTTTGAGCCTCAGAGCACATCTCCCATCAACCACTGCTGCCAACACATAAATTGCAAGGCTATACACAGTACAGACCATGTCCCATCTCTCTCTGCCTACAAATATTAAATTCGTAAAGCTGGACTACCATGGTAGCTCATGGGTACTCCCCTGTAAGACTCTGGAGCTCCTCTGGAGCAGATGCTTGGTTTACAGCCTCCCTGCTTTCTGTTCAGAGAGCAATGTAGCATGGATGAGGATGAAATTCGCTTCCCCTTCGACATGCTTGCCCACCCATAAAGGCCCAGATGCTGCTTGGTTGGTCTTTCCCAAGGCCTTTAACTCACACATAAATCCAGGGTTGTCTAAGATCAGCCCCTGTCAATCGGGTCAGGGAAGGGGCCCTACAGCCACAACCTACCCAGCTAGATCTTTTCCTGTGGTAAATTGGTGCAGATCCACAATGGCCAGACACTTCACCACATGTATGACTTCTCAGGGAGAGGCATGGGTTTTCCAGCTGATGCAGTGCCTGTATCTCACTGCCACTTCCCAGTGCACTTCAGGCCAAAGCTGAAGGCATGGAAACCCAACTCTTCAGATCTAGTGAAGAGGAGAAGTGGGAGGAAGCACAAGGGCCATGAAGCCCCATGGTCCCCGAAGCCTGGAGCTGAGTGCTGAGCCCTGTGTCAGCCCTGGGACACAGGCCAGGCTGGATTGACTCTTTTCCTGACTGCTTCTGGGGCAGTGACTGACTGCCAGCAGTGTGCCCTTGTTGCCAAGAAAGCCAATGGCATCCTGGGGTGCATTAAGAGGTTATCCTCCCCCTCTACTCTGCCCTGGTGAGACCGCAGCTGGAGAACTGTGTCCAGTTCTGGGCTCTGGGCTCCCCAGTTCAAGAAGGATAAGGAACTACTGGAGAGTATCCAGAGGAGGGCAACAAAGATGATGAAGGGACTGGAGCATCTCTCCTATGAGGAAAGGCTGAGGGAGCTGGGCTTGTTTAGCCTGGAGAAGAGAAGGCTGAGAGGGGATCTCATCAACACGTACAAATATCTTAAGGGTGGATGCCACAAGGATGGAGCCAGACTCTTCTCTGGTGCCCAGCAACAGGACAAGGGGCAGTGGGCACCAAGTGAAGCAGAAGAGGTTCCAGTTGGATGTGAGGAAGAACTTTTTTACTTTGAGGGTGACAGAGCCCTGGCACAGGCTGCCCAGGGGGGCTGTGGAGTCTCCTTCTCTGGAGATATTCAAACTCCGCCTGGATGATATCCTGTGCCCTCTGCTCTGGGTGAGCCTGCTTGAGCAGGGGGGTTGGACTGGGTGATCTCTGGAGGACCCTTCCAACCCCTGCAATTCTGGGATTCTGTGATTCTGTGACTGGCCAGGAAAGGTACCCGAGCGCTTTTGGGTATGGCCAGGTCATGCCACCCATGGCACCATCTCACATATTCCATTCCTTGACTTTGATTCACAGCAGTGTAGGGTGTTCATGCCTTCCTCAGTGAGTCGCACCCATTATGTCCCTAACTCCTGCTGATGCTGATCTTGGGGGCATGACACAGGCAGTTTGCATGGGCCCTGCCCTGCAGATTGACCACCCTGAGCAAACACCTTTGGGTGCTGCCTTCCTCCCATTCTTGCTGTTACAGAAGCGGCACACCCAGACAGGCTGCACCTCTCCCATTACCCTGCTCCCCGATCTCCTGGGCAGCCAGAGCGGTGCCCACAGGCACCACACACATTTTGGAGTCTGTCTTGCTGGGGGGATGTAGACTGAGGACTGTGCCAGCCTGCAGCCCCAGGAGGTCCTGTGCACTGCCCAGATGCTCAGAGATCCACAGTCCTGCTATCCAGGGATGAATGTTTCTGCACAGAGGGAGCAGGTTTGGAAACCAGAAACCAAGGCAAGTGCAGCACAGGCACATCCCTGGAGAGTAGTACAGACTGGGAGCATGGCTGAAGGTTCCCTGACCTCCCTTCAGGCTTCACCGTGCTGCCTCCTCCTCCTCGTGCAGCCAGGGTAACTCACTGAGGAGGTGGCCTCTGCCTGGGGGTGGCTGGGTGAGGCCAGCTCTGCTTTAAAGCTGGCTGTCAGGAGGAAGAAACCATCCCTGTTCCCACCATCCCACACAGCAAAGGACTGTGTGTCTGCTGTGCCCTTCAGCCTCTCCTTCCCCCTCTGCCACCTGGCAGCCCCCAGCCCACCACCAGCAACCTGCAGGTAGGGCCACAGCCACTAACTGCTGAGGATCAGGGACAAACCCTCAGTCATCACTGTCCTCATCCACCCAAGCGGTGCTTTGCATGGGTGCCCGTTGTGAAATCACTTGGCGTTAACTGTGGGAGGAGCTCCAGCACACCGCCCACCCCCCGCGTGTCACCTGGGGCTCCGCAGGCTGCTCTGAGCTTGTCACAGCTGGGAGGAATCTGTTTTCCCACATGGCAAAGCTTTCTGTGATTTTTATGATTTTATCCCAAATTGGGGTAGGAAGATATTGCAAAATAAATAAGAAAAAAAAAACCAAAAAGGGTAGCAGGTCACTCATAATTCTTCACTGGATAATCAAAAAATATTTTGTTTTTTAATAATTTTTACCCTCTTCTTAGGAAAAATGAACTAAACCATTTAAATTAAAAATCATAGAATCATAAAATGTTTTGGGTTGGAAGGGACCCCTAGAGGTCATCTAGTCCAACCCCTCTGCAGGGAGCAGGGACACCACTAACTAGATCAGGTTGCTCAGAGCTCCATCCAACCTGGCCTTGAATGTTTCCAGGGATGGGGCCTCCACTGCCT
>NW_009266282.1:1342901-1351350 GCF_000687185.1 Egretta garzetta | reverse complement strand
GCTGGCTATCTCAAATTACCTCCCTGGCCTCCATGTGCCTTAGCATAGCTTCTAAGAGGATCTGTTCCATGATCTTCCCAGGCACAGAGGTGAGGCTGACAGGTCGTTAGTTCCCAGGGTCTTCCTTTCTACCCTTTTTGAAAAGGGGCACAATGTTTCCCTTCTTCCAGTCACCAGGGACTTCACCTGACTGCCATGACTTTTCAAACATCATGGAGAGTGGCTTGGTGACTACATCGGCCAATTCCCTCAGGACTCTGGGATGCATCTCATCAAGTCCCATGGACTTGGGTGCGTTCAGGTTCCTCAGGTGGTCATGAACCTGACCTTCTCTTACAGCAGCAGGGGTTTTACCCTCCCGTTCCCCCTCGTGCCATCCATCAACTCGGGAGGGTTGAGGAAAGAGGCTGCCAGTGAAGACTGAGGCAAAAAAGTTGTTGAGTATCTCAGCCTTCTCCTCATCTGCTGTTACCAGCTTGCTGGTCTCGCTCATCAGCGGGGGTACGCTTTTTATAACCATCCTTTTCCGGCTGATATACCTGTAGAAACCCTTATTATTCTTTGCATCCCTAGCCAAGTTTAGTTCCAGCTGCGCCTTGGCCTTCCTGACTCCATCCCTACACAACTGGGCAGCGTCCCTGTACTCTTCCCAGGATGCCTGTCCCTGCTTCCACTGCCTGTGCAGTTCCCTCTTCCTCCTTAGTTTGACCAGCATCTCTCATCTCAGCCATGCCAGTGTCTTCCCTTCTTTGCCCGATTTCTTACACCTAGGGATTGAGAGCTCTTGTGCTCTGTGGATCACATCCTTAAAGATCTGCCAGCTCTGTTCTGTTCCCCTGCCCCTGAGGACTGTTTCCCAGGGAGTCCTTCTGATTTTTAAAAGTGGGGAAAAACTTTAAATTTATCTCCCTGAGAAACAGTTTTGGCTTCAGCAGCTCATCTTCCAACAAAAAAATTGTTTGGCTGGAAAATTCCTAAACTGGAAAATTCCTAGACTGAAAAATTCACTGTCTGGATCTCAGCAATCCCTTTCCACATCTCAGGTCTCCATGTGTCAAGCAAATGCCTGCATCAAGCTTCTTTCCAGCTTTCCAGGAGTGGGCTTTGTGCCAAGGTGCACAACATAGGATCTGCCAGTCATGGGAGCAAACCAAGACCCATCTTGTGCCCTGCTCTGGGATCTAACATAGAGACAGACACTTCTTCCTCTGCTCAGCACCACTGCGGTCCTGCAAACACACCTTAGCAACCCCAAAAGAAAGGAAAAAAAGCAGATGGATCGCCTGTCACATTAAGGATGCAGGGCTCCCGGCTTGATCCTAGCGCCTGAGCAGTGGCCTCCAGCAGTGCCTGCGATGCCCCTGCCTGGCTGGCAGATAGGATGCAGAGCCTGTGGCAGCCAGACTCCAGGCATGTCTACAGGCTCGAGACACCCATGTTTAGGCACCTCGCTCCTGCCTGTAGCCTGTATAGGATTAGGCACAGCACCCCAAATTGTGCTTTGCTTCTAACCTTTAGAAATGGCTTGATGAATGACACTTCCATGAGGCTTAGGTTACCGTGATGCAACTCCAATGGTCTGCAGAGTTATTCCCTGCCCACCACACATCTAATTTTCATCTTCCACCTTCTCACCTTTTCTCCCATGCCACCTCCTGAATGCACGAAGATGGGAACAAGCAGAGCTTATACTTCCTCAGATACTGGATTTATCTAAATCCCCCTCTGTTTCCTGTTTGCTCTATTGGAGGTTGAAGTGGAAGTAAATACATTTAGCTCTAATGCATGTGCAGTGCTTCTTAGCAATCGTGACCCACCATAAAACTTCAAATACCCAGAGAAAAACCAGGAGAGAGATGTTCAGAGATGCAGTTCAGCCTTATCAAATTCTTCATGTGTTTGTTCTGCTTTCAGGAATGTTGCTGATAAAACCATCTCACTAAACATGGAGTTTGTGCATTTTAGCTGGTGTTTACAGTGCTCAGAGAGTAAGAGTAGCTCTGGACTTCTGTGGTCAAATGTCCTGTGGACATTTGCACTGTCTTGTTGCAACTGATCCCCTTCTACACAAACGCTCCAGCAGCAACCTTGGCTCATCCCCCTCAGAGCCAGGTCGTGTTTGGCAAGGCAGAAGACAATTCTGACCACTTGCCCCTGCACCCAGAACAAGAGACCTTTGCTCCTCTGAAACCATCCTGGGGCTTCCAGGGAATGCACCACTGCTGTTATCTCATTGTTTTCCTTGCAGACGATGTCCCCGTTGGATGATTCCCCTCACTGAACTCCCTTGGCCTCCTCAGGGACGTAGAAAGCCCCATCCTGTGGTGGTGCTGAGGGCAGGGGCATGGCGTGGAGCCTACAGACTCTTTCCCACAGATCTGCACACTCCTCCTGTGCCACGGAGAATTTACCTGCTCACCACCTCAACCTCCACGAAAGGAGCTGCAGCTCAGGAGGAGCGCCTGGAAAGGTGGCCAGGGCACTTCTCCAGTGAATGGAAAACAAGCCAAGGAAACCCACCAGAAGCCTGGATACCCCCCTCCACTGGCAAGTTATTCCATGCAGCTTCTTGTGCAACCCCTCTTGGGGCCAGTGCCAAGACCCAGCAAGCAGAGCTGTGCAAACATGACGCTGTGAAGTCTTCACTCGAGGCAAACTTGCCTAGTATTTGGTCACACTGTGATCCCCATGGTCAGCAAGGTTTGCCAACTGTTCACACTCCTGGGGATTTTAGGATAGTATCTCCTTCCCAGCCTCCAAATTCCCAGTGTTGATATCTGCTCCAAGCTGCCCAGAGGCCATGTGGCTGGAGATGCCAGCAAAAAGCTCAGTGATGGAAAGTGGCAGCTCCTGGCCTTCATCCTGGGAAGGATGAAGACAAAAAAGAGGGCCTGGTCTCAGGAGAGCATCTCAGCTCTGGCCTCAGCCCCATCCCCTCAAGCTATTCTGGAAAGGAGTGATTTCTCCTTCATTTTCATAGAATGAAGCTTTAAGTGATGAAAACGAGTAAAGGAAGCAGTGATCAGGAAATGGGTTATTACCCCCAATGCTCCCAAGATCCATCTCTCTGTCAGTCCTCTAAATAAGCTGAGAATATCTGGGACAAAACCAGACTGACAAATTGTATGCTTCTGAAATAATTGATCTTAAAGTTAATGTGGACTCATAGTGGTCAGATTCACTGAGGCAAATTCCTGGAGAACTAATTCCCTGCTTGTGCACCCATGTTCATGGCACATCTGTTGGTACCCAAAGGCCCTTCCCAGGACAAGGACTCCCCCATGATGCCCTGTGAGCATAGGCAGGCTGGTGTGACCTCTGTAATGTAATTTATCATACTGTACTAACACCTAGAAGCTAATTTATTAATCAGGAGAGGACATACCATGTACAGCATTGCAGGTGTTGTCATGATCTGGTAGCAAGGGAAGACAAACACAGAAAACGTCAGAACTGAGAAGAGCCTTAAGAATAAGGCTGAACGACTATGGTTTGATACAATGGCACATGGTGACCACCACAAGAAAGAGGCTTTCAGGGCAATGGATTGGCACAGTGATGTAGCTGGGGTCTAACTTTTTGGCAGAAGGAGTCTCCTTGGGAGTTCAACCACCTGATGGGCTTTGACTATCAGCAGGATGTTGCAAAGAGCTGTTGACCCTCTTTATCCTCCTGCTTGCAGTCCTTCAGAACTGATGCTTCTTCTGTCTCCTTCCCTTGACAGCACAGCACCCATGAACACGGGCTGTGTGGGCATGCCTGGCAGAGCCTGCAGCATAGATGGGAGTGTCATAGGGTGGGCCTGTGGGGACTTTTCTGAGTCATGAACTGTATGGAAAAGGCAATAGCAAAGCACTCCTCCTGGTCCATGTCTGCCTGCCCCTTCTGCAAGACCTTGTGACTTTCAGAGAAATACCAGGTCAGTATTAACCTTCCAAAAGGTAACAGGTTGAAACCTTTGCTAAACAATGAGCTTTCTTGGGGGAACTGGAAGGACGCCTGTGCTGTACCAAATCCCTTGGCTGACATCTGTGCAAAATCCAGAGTTGTGCCCACTGTGCTGTCTGACTGGACCCAGAGCACCAACAGTCTGCAGTAAACACCCAGGGTCTGGAGAACAGTGTGGGTCAGTGACCTGGTGCAGCTCTTGGAGCTCTCTCTGTGTTGGCGTCCATCTGACCAAATGTTGCAGTGCAAGTGCAGGCACTAGAGCTGGGCACTCTTGGCTCCCTTTGCATTCACCAGGGTCATAGAATCATAGAATCATAGAACCATAGAATCATTTAGGTTGGAAAAGACATTTAAGATCATCAAGCCCAACCATTACCCTAACCCTGCCATTCCACCACTAAACCCTGGCCCTAAGCACTGCGTTTGCCCAGCTTTTAAATAACCCCAGGGATTATTTACTTGACCCCTTCCCTGGGCAGCCCCTTCCAGTCCTTGACAGCCCTTTCGGGGAAGGAATTTTTCCCAATGTCCAACCTAAACCTGCCCTGGCACAACTTGAGGCCGTTTCCCCTCGTCGCATTGCCCACTCCTTGGGAGCAGAGACCAACACCCACCTCACTGAATGATGAAACAGGAATTTCCAGGTCACGGTCATCGTGCCTGTCTGTGAGCGGCAGAGCAAATGAGATGCCCTGCTCCTTAAAGCACCCCTTCCTTGCCACTGGGTGTACAAAGACCCTGTGTGAAGGACTCGGAGGGAGAGGTCTAGCATTAGCTGAGACAGTAGCCACACTGTACCACTTCCAGGGTGTTCAACCCATAGCCCCAGCTTTTCTTGGATTCTCTTCATTCACAGCAGCTTAAAAAAGAGATGATTTTCTGCTCTAAATGGTATTTATCACCACCTTGGTTGCTCTACTGCCAGCAAACAAACAAGCAAGCAACCCCTCCCCACATCACACACCACAACAGAGGGGGAAAATGGTCGTCACTGTCATGGCTGGGAGTGAAAGTCTGAGCACTTGTACATCATATTGCCTAAGAGAGCTGGGAATTTTGGAAAATCTCTGTGAAAATGGAGTACTTGCTCTGTGACTGATCAGCACCATACTGGAGATGTCTCACTGAGCTAGCGCTCTCTCTGTTCGTAGTCGGAAGAGACAGGCTCTTTGGAGAGCCCACCAGTGTGCATAAGTTAAGTGCTGAGACAGGGTGGAGAGGATACCCCTTTTACATCAGCGTCCTCAGGTCTTGATGCCTTCTCTTACGGCCCCACTGCTCCCCTCCACAGGCTCTGTATTGGCACAGGGGCAGCCCCAGCTCCTGGCAGCGTCCGGGGAAAGACGTTCCTGCAGCCTGCATGCTGCTAACAGGACCCATCCACAGGAGGGGTGTGAGTGACGGATGGCAGTGTAAGGGATGGATGGTGGTGATAAAGCTGGGACACTGTGCTGTGCTCCAGACACACACAGCAAATGCTCCAGAGGGGAAGGGTGAAAAACAGAGTCATCCACATAGGGTGAAAGAATGAAAGCTTTGAAAAAAGAAGTCTGCCTGGGCAGCGAGACTTCAGGAGCCACAGGGGTAAAATTTCACTTCTGGATGTCAAAGACAAGAACGTGTCTTCATGTCGATGTGAAGGAGCCTGAGCACTTGAGCTGTCTCAACTCCTGTTCTTGTACAGAGCTTATTCAGGTCTGGTCATGGCAATGACATTGAAGGTACGGTTGTCAAACCCAAGGTTGGCCCTTTGGCCTTCCTGCAGACTTTGTGATGCCCATCGCCGCATGCTTGTTGTACCTTTCCCTAGTGCCCTGCACTGATCCTTGGTGCCTGTGAGCAGGCCCCTTGCCAATAAAGCCAGCCTGCTCTCCCCTTTACAACCTCTCCCCACGCTGAGAAAGAGACGCAAACACCCAGAAGGCTAAAGCTACAACCCTGCTCCCGACAGTCCCCAGAAATGCAGTAGAGTTGATGGAGAAGTTGGGTTGGAAGCTGAGCCACAGCACAAACCTACACAGTCATTATCCCACTCTGCTCAGTGCTGGTCAGGCCACCCCTGGAATATTGTGCACTGTTCTGGTCCCCGCTATATAAAAAAGGTGTGGACAGGCTGGAGGGGGCCCAGAGTAGGGCCACCAAGATGACCCAAGGGCTGGGAAACCTCTCTGAGCTGTATGAGGATGGGCTGAGATAGCCTGGTTTGTTCAGCCTTGAGCAAAGAAAGCTCAGATGGGATCTCATCTCTGTGTACCAATATTTAAAGGGCAGCTACAAAGAAGATGGACACTCCCTTTTTACAAGGAGTCACATGGAATAGATGAGGGGTAATGGGTACAAGTTGATCCTGAGAAGATTCCAATTGGACATGAGAGGGAAAATTTTCCCAATGAGAACAGTCACCCATTGGAATAATCCCCCCAGGGGAGGGGTTGCCTCCACCACATTGGACACTTTCAACTCGCAGCTGGACAGGGTGCTGGGCCACCTTGTCTAGACTGTGCTCTTGCCTAGAAAGGTTGGACCAGATGATGCCTGAGTTCCCTTCCAACCTGGGATTCTATGATTCTATGATTTATCCACAGACTCTGCCCTGCCTGTGGGTGAGCCCTGGGTAGGGCAGAGGGGCTACAAGTCCTCATTGCACTGGCTGCTGTACTACTGCCCTCTGCTACAAGGGCTTCGAGCGTTGTCAGTTGTGGTTGTGGTTTCTGCACTAGGCTTGAGATTAGAAGTACTTAAGGATTGCAGTTCACATGCTACCTGGCATTTGCCACCGGTTTTTAACACTGCTCATGTGTCCGGGGCTATTTCCTGGCAAAACACTCTGTTAAAAATACTACTGTAACTTTACTGGACAATGCATACAAACAGTCCTGAGTTAGATAAAACACCACCTTATGAATCTGGGCCATGCTTGTAGTTTTTAAAGTAATCTTAAACTTAAAAATCTTAAAATAAGCCCCCAAAAGCGGCTATATCAACCTCACATTTGTTATTGCTCCTTGTTCAGTTTGCAAAACTGCTTTTAGGCTAATCTCATGAATTTTCTGGGTCTGACTCATGGGTCATGTGCACTGGGGTTCGTGGTGCTGGGATCACTGCTGAGGCGCTGGATGCAGGGCCCTGCACACCTGGGGCAGCCCTGCTCCCAGCAGCTTTGGTGAGCTAAGGACACAGGCAGGGTGAAGCTTTTAGCAGAAGTAGCACTTATTTCTAAACTATTACTTGACTTGATTTTGGTTTACTTATAATTGTTTAGCAATGAAATGTTTCTGTTAGTGGCAATGCAACCTGGACTGTTTACAAAGGACAAGCCATGCTCCTAATTTGAAAGAAACGACATTGTTTTCAGAATTTGGGTTAAATCCAGCCCCAACCAAAACTTGTATTTTTCAACATTTCCAGTGAAATGGGAACACCTGGTCTCTGGCAGTGTCCCCTGGTACTTAACACCACTGCCATCGCTGTTGCTATTAACACTGCTCCTACTGCCAAGTCATGGCTCTGACGGCTACAAAATGAGCAGGTTTCTCATTTCAATGAAGTGTGTAGGGTTCCTGAGGCCAGACCTTACCGCAGGCTTACCCATCCTACTCTGAGGTTCCTGAGCTCGGGGGCACAAGTGTCCAAAAAATCCAGCCTGAGTTTTATCATAGCCTTGACTCGGATTCAGGAAAAAGCTTACTGACATGGAGGCTGTTCTGGACTCAGCAACATGGAGTCTTCCACCAGAAAGGTGGTCATGTCTCTCCTGGGGCTGGTTTGTTTACGAGGGGCCACGCAGCACCGAACTGAGATACTGGCCAAGGCCCCTCAACCCGCATAGTCCCGTAGTTCAGCCCTGGGCAGGGCAGCTTCTCTCTCAGACCTAGCTCTGTTTGCTTTGCCCCTGAGGCATTGCAGGGCGTGGATACCCTTCAAACTGGGTTTGTGCAACGTGTACATGTCCTAGGGTTGCTCCATCTCCAGCGCCTCCACTAAGGGCCAGTGGAGCCCGGCTCCCATGCCAAGTTCTTACTGCATGTGGACTGTGGCACCACGGTCACCAGGTGGTCTTGACGGTGATCGGCCACATCCAAAAGACTTGCACCCCGACCAGCAGCCACCTCCCCACATTTCTGCAAGCAATCTTTGGCTTCTCTTGTAGAAGGTCATTTGAATGTCTTTCATTATTGCTGCATCTTTTAACCATGTCCTAATTTTGCGGCATTTGCGGTTATGTCTGATCTTTGTCTCCCTTTTGTTGCTACATTTTAGAAATGTAATAAACAAAATCTTTCTAAAAGAAAGAAAACATGGCAGAGTTTTGAAATGGAAAATGAGCGCAAACTGGACCCATGCCTCTTTATTAGATGCCAGAAGGAGGGGAAGAAACAAAACTCACAATGACAAACACTATTAATAAAGTGATGAAGGCAGTTCTCAAACAGGACTGCAGCCGGTGGCAGAGCCAGCTCACTGGACTTGGACAGTCCCGCTGCCCGGCGCGGGGCCT
>NW_009266282.1:1329066-1342863 GCF_000687185.1 Egretta garzetta | reverse complement strand
AACCTGAGCCAGACTATGGAGCGGACCTACATGTTGGGTGGGTCAGACCCTCTATGTTGCCTCTCTAGCCCCGTGGCCATGGATCTGAACACTGAATAAGAACAAGTCTGATGGCAGGGGTCACCTCCGTCTTTGCGTTTCAGCTTGGCAACCTGGACCCTCAATGCCTTCAGCTACCCCAGAAAGCAAGAATCCAGGAAAGGTAGGCTGATCTCTGTGACCCTGGCATCCCCTTGCTCAAAGTCCAGCAAAACTATGGGGTGTGTTTGTCCAGGGCACCGCCTGTCTTCTCATGTTCATTGATGACATAAAAATACACTTTAATATGGAGAAGAGTCAACAGAAAGTACCTACAGCTGCATGGCAGGTCCAAAGGGAAAAGAAGGAATGGAAAGGAGGTCTTGTGTGCAGGGATAAAGTGCTGTTCAACCTTCAGACCTGCTCCACAGCACTTTGCTCCAGAGCCATCACATCCTCCACCACACCCACAAGAAGTCTCAGAAACAGCATGGCTGGCCCTGTGCCAGCAAACCGACATCCTTTGTGCTCATTGGAGCGTCAGTGTCCCGGACATTGGATGCCCACAGTGCTTGGCAGTGCTGGGAGAGGGATTCTGACTGCAGAGCACAGTGGACTGGTAGCCAGCGGCTCTAGGACTGTGCTGTGTGGGGATTCCCCCTCCAGTGTGTTGTGCTCCCCAGCCACCACTGGGGATGGATGCTGAACCCTGCAGAGTTCTCCAGGGCAGTCCGATTTTTCTGAAAAATGCATTGCTGCAACCATCAGATCACAGACACTGCAACTGGAAACCAAGCGTGGGACATAGGTGGGGCTGCTGCAAACTGGAAGGGGTTATAGGGCTTGTGTGAAAGGCTCTGCTTCAGCTCCTCCCTCTACAGGTCTCAAGCACCCTTCATCTCCTTGCTCCCAGATCTAGTGTAGCCATGCCTGGGATGTTCTTCAGTGTCCTGCTGGACTTGCTCAGTGCTGTAAGGACCAAGGGACCAGGCCATGTAGTCATAACCAGCCCAGGATTAGCAAGGAGGGCTCTTGGTCCCTCTCTAGCTTGGTAAATAGATTTTACAAATGGGAACCGTCTTGAGGCAAAAGACAAATCCCTTGTTTTTTCAGTGTGCTGCAGCAGACACAGATCCTCCCTTTGAAAGAAGGATGATTGCGAGATAGTCCTAAGCTCGAGAGCACCCTGAGGTGGGTCACTCCCCCACTGTCCCGTGACCGCTGTGCCCATTGGAACGAGCAACTGAACCATTCATGAGCTGAGGAACCGAGACACACCAAGTCCTGCAGGAGGCCCCCGGTATCTGCAGGAGAGAGATTGTAGGATGGCCATGATTCACACTCATTTCTCTACAGACGAATGCAGGATGAGCAGATCAACAGCAGTCTATGGGTCTGACCCCCTACAATGAACTCAGTGACCAAAGTCGCTAAACTTCTACCTGCTCTCCCTGCACCCACAGGACTTTTAAAAGTGAAACTCCTAAGTAAACTCAGATGAACACACATTTCATTCCAGAAAGGAAGGAAAAAATGGGGAGGGACCTGACAGCCCAGCTAAGGGCAAAATGCCATGTGGCTCCAAGTCCAGTGAACATATTGCTGTGAGCAAGATACCTCACACAGGCACACAGGAGTGCTCTGACACTAGGGTAAAAGTGCATCAGATCCAGATCCTATCCTTAGAAAGTGACCTCCTTTCCTGCACCTGGGTCGGGGTAACCCCCAGTATCAGTACAGGCTGGGGGAAGAAAGGATCGAGAGCAGCCCTGCTGAGAGGGACTTGGGGGTGCTGGTGGATGAAAAGCAGGACATGAGCCAGCAATGTGCGCTGGCAGCCCAGAAGGCCAACCGTACTCTGGGCTGCATCGGGAGAAGCGTGGCCAGCACATCAAGAGAGGTGATTCTGCCCCTCTACTCTGCTCTGGTGAGACCTCACCTAGAGTACTGCGTCCAGCTCTGGAGCCCTCAGCACAAGAAGGACATGGAACTGTTGGAGCGGGTCCAGAGGAGGGCCACAAAAATGATCTGAGGGCTGGAGCCCCTCTGCTATGAGGACAGGCTGAGGGAGTTGGGCTTGTTCAGCCTGGAGAAGAAAAAGCTGCCCACTGGAACAGGTTGCCCAGAGAGGTGGTGGAGGCCCCATCCCTGGGAACATTCCAGGCCAGGTTGGACGGGGCTCTGAGCAACCTGATCTAGTTAGTGGTGTCCCTGCTCCCTGCAGAGGGGTTGGACTAGATGACCTCTAGGGGTCCTTTCCAACCCAAAACATTCTATGATTCTATGATTGCATCCCTGCATCCCAAGGCTACCTCAGGGGGAAGGAAAACTTGTGGTTCCTTCAGACAACTAACTAAAGCTCTGTAGCATGGGAATGATGAAGTATAGTCCAATAAAGAGAATCAATAACTGAAGAACCCCTCTCTTTGTAGCATTCTTCCAGAGATACTAGCAAATGAAACATTCAAGGCCCATTATCCCATGATTTATTTTTTCACTCTAGGATCATTCCTGTCATGTCATAAAATCCCTTCCATTAACTTATCGAGCTCCATCTAGAAACAACATAGGCTCCTTGACCCTATTTTCCAGTTTGGAAGGCTGTTCATGAGCTTCATTCTGCTACTGGCTAGAAATTTAATCTATCCTCCAGTCTAAATTTATCTGCAAAAATCACCCAGACTCAAAGCACCAGGCCTGTGACCAAAAAGGGCCATGTTTAGGTAAGTACAGGTGGGGTTATTGCAAGAGGCAAGGCTTGACGTTAACTGAAACTCCAGGTCCAGCTGCTGCTCTCAACATTGGTCCCTCTTATTTCAGTGACCATGACGCACAGCTCCCTGAAACGCATGTGAAATCAGTTCCCTGGCTGTGTGGGAAAGGATCAGGAGACACAGCAAAGCTGCACAGGCAGTACAGACCTCTTCAGTCATGGATAACAGTCAGAAAAAAAAAAAGAAAATATTATCCCACAACTGTACAAAGAGAAATGCCTTGAGTTTCCACATAGTATTGAGAGTCCTGTTGGAATATCCTTTCTGGAGGAGCTGAGCCTGGCTTGGAAAGACCACATGCATAGCTACAAGACTAGGTGCAGTGAAGTGCCTCCGCTGATGGTTTTGCCTGTATCCTGGCAGTAAGATCCTTTGGAAAGCAAAGGGGTGTGAGAGGAAATCTCCCCAGACTCATGAAATACCCCAGGAAGATCACCAACCGCAGCTCGCCCTGAGGCAATGGTATTATATGAAAGGATCCCTATTCCCAAGCCACAACTCATATCAACAGATTTAGGCCCTTCCTAACCAAACAAATGCACTCTCAGGACCAAAACCACCAGTAGGTGCAGCCAGGTTTGGTGAGGTAGAGGAGTACCAGACTGGGTGGCTCAAAGTTCAAACCCTGGCATCGCCACCGGATGGAACAGCAATGAGGAGTTAGAAGGTGTATGGTACAGGGGAGACACAGCCAAATGGCTTTCACAGTGCCTCATGCCTCAAGTCTACTAGACTTATTTGAAGGCACCTGGATAAAGGTGACTCAAATGGTCTCGGATTTTCAGAACATTTCTAATGACTTTCCTCACCAATAGCTGTTAAAGAAACAGCTGTTAAAGAATATGAGTGTTTAGAAATAATGAGCAAAGGGTACATTTGTTTTACTGGAGGAAAAAGGCAGGAAATTGTACTAGGGCTTCTGCTCATCAACATAATGATCTAGGTAAAGAGACAGAGACATTTTCCTTATAATGCCCAGTTACTCAGAGCCCTAAAAAAGAAACCTGATATTGGAGAGCTACAGAAGGATATTCTGAAATTCAGTCCCTGGGTGATAAAAAGGGAAATGCAAAATAATGTCTGTGGGGAAAAACAATCCACAGAGAAGAGCAACAAGAATGGTCAAAAGAGAGGTGAAATGGGCTGGGACTCCTTGGAAGGAGAAGATTGAGGCAGGAGACCTCAGCCTGGAGGACTGCCTGGTCAGGAGTGGCCCAAACAGCACAGATAAGCAATGGCTGTTCCCTGCAGAAACTGGAGAGAATCAATCAAGTGCTAGAGCGTCAGGTTTAAAAGAGTCAAAGGAAGGGTTTTTCTCACCCACTTTATAGTTAAAGTGTGGATCTCTTTGCTGCAGGATGCTGCATATATGAAAGGGTTGGATGGATTCAAAAGGCACTCAGATACAGTCATGAAAGAGAAATCCATTGTGAGGTATCAAACACAGAGATGCTGCACCTCTGAGTCACAGATGGTTTGAAAACAGACCCACAAGGAGAGGGGCTCCTGAGCATTCAGTGCTCTCCTCTAGCCATGCCCCCACGGCTGGAGTCCAGACACTCAACTGGACCAACCTCTTTTCACCCCCAATAAAGCCATTCTCAGACTTTCTGTCTTCCACAGACAAATGCGCTGCACCGACTGCCCATCAAACCTGGTTTGTGGCATGGTGGAGTGCAGGCAGGGAGGAGAAGCACGTATGGGTCAGGGCAGGATGCAGATTTGTGGCAAGGCTCTCAGGGCCTGGCCGTGACTCAATGCGCCTGGCACAGTGAATGCTCTGAGGCTCTGAGGAGCTCTATGGCCCCACCACATCTCCCTGCTGCCAAAGGACATTCCTCAGAGCTACTTGTTAAATAACGGAATCTAAATTTCCGCCTTCTTGTGGCAAAGTTAAAAAAAACATTAAAATTAACCGAATTATACCCTGGTCTAAACAAAGCAGGGCTAAGGCTGCCAATTACACAATTATCCCAAATGGATCTTAATATGACACAGATAAATACTTTCCAATTACCCAATGGAACAAGGCCGCCCTGGGGGAAATGGGAGAACAATATATTATGGGGGGCAGAGACCCAGGGGATTAAGGATTTACACTCCACTACTCCTGCTGCAATCCACACATGGCAGGGGTGCGATGCAGCGGACGAGAGCTCATCCTCACCCACCCCCTAGTGCTGCAGGTGTGGCTGTTCCCCCAGCAGTATATGGGCAATGGCCACCAGAGGATGGGTTAGCAAGGAGGATTTATATCAAAGATTTTGTAACTTCTTCTGACAAGAAAGCTGGGGGTCGGTTAAGGGCTACTGGTTGGCTGCAAGGTGCTCTACCATAAGGTGCTACGACTGGCACTGCTGTCCTCTCCAGTCCAGCTGCACGTGCAGCGTGCTCTCTGTCACGAAGCACAGAGTGGAGCAAGCTGCTTGGGGCTGTGGCAATGCTCGTGGCATTGCGTGCACAGCATGAACATGCTCTGGGCTGCTCCTGGGTCTCACGCTTGTCTTGCCAGTGGCACAGCTTTCACTGGAAAACAGCTGAGGACCTTTAAAAAGAGGTTGAAGACTGATCCTGGGCTGCACAAAATCCTCAGAAGTCTCAGGATAGGAGTGATTTCTCAGACGAAAATATGCTACTGCTTTACTACACTTGGCGAGAGGGCTGGGGTAGTGGTGGGGTTAAACAGAGACTGTCCCTTGCACCAAGTTTTTGGAGCACGATGCTACCAGAGCCTTGGCACAACACCCCAGGCATCCATCACCCACACTGCTCTGGACAGGGGTGGTGAGGTCCCACCAATGCATCTCCAGCATGAGCTGGTGCAGCGCTGTGGCAGAGGTCCCTGGGGCTCAGGCCTCGCAGCAGCATGGCTGCGTTAAGCATGGCTCTGGGCCTGTGCCCTGTCTCATGGTCAGCTCAGCTCTGCATGGCTTGGCCAGTGGAGCCATACCTTCCCTTCTTCACTCCGTTTCATGTGCAGCGTCCCTCTTCTTCCTCAGTCTGCCCATTTCAGCAGACGGATAGGTGGTTCCCCCATGGGGTGTAGGGTAGTTGCTCCTCACCCTGGGTCTCAGCTACAGAGCTCTACTCATCCCAGAAGTTGAGCTGGAACTTTGTTCACACCCACAAATGTCCGCACAATCTCAGAAATGTCTCCTTATCACAGTGAACCCACAAGTTTTAGAAATTTTGCATTGGAGAAAGATGCTTCTCTCACGAAGGGAGCTGAAAACCCAAAGCTTGTTCTGAGGCTGGCTGAAGGACCCAAGTATGTAAAGATGTGTCCATGTTGTGGGCAGCAGCACAGGACAGGCTGAGCCCTGGGGAGAGGAACAAAACCCATGCACTGAGCTGAGGAGGTAGCTCATTGCCCCGTGAGGTGCCAGGGGTGCTGCAGACCCCTCTTCCCCTCCCTGCCATACTTTTGCCCATCCAAAATTGCTCAAGGACCTACCTGCAGCCTCAGGCTCTGGGTCTGGTTAGCCCCAAACCTCCTGTCTCACTTTCCAGGGAGCCAAGGTGCTAAGTGCTATAACCATTAATACTAGAGCGCAAGGGAGGATATGGATGTTAGTTACCTTAGAAACCCACAGAGAGGTAATTTTCTGATTCATATAAGATCCAGAACCACTGCTTTAAAATTACATACAGGCTTGTTGCTTCGGTAGAGTAACCAAAAGCAGATGCTTGACGGAGCAGCCAGCGAGAAGTGTAAGGACTCCCTGTGGGTACGCACAGCCCTGTGCACAGAAAGAGACAGCCTGAGGAAGGAATTTCTTGCTACCTAAAGCAGGCTGCTGTGTTCAGAGCCAGCCAGCCCAGGTCACCATGAGCCCTGCTGCATCCTGCAGACTGGCTCTGTCCTCTCCCCTCTTTCAAGGGTCCCTTTGTCCCTTTGGACTGGCCCAGTGACAGAGCCCATCTCACACCCTCCCTGATGCACTGCAGGCCTTTCCTCCCTGCCTTGGGTGAGTTTGGTGCTCCTGTGAACTCCTGGGCAGATGCAGTTTTGTGGGGAAATGTGGTACTCCTCGGCCATGGGCTCACAGGGATAAGCTCAAAGTTGGGCACAGAAGCCACTCAGTACTTGCTAGCTGCCAGGCCACCTATTTTCTCCCCCAGGCCATTTCAGCTTCTCCCCTGCAGCAGTTAGCTGCTTTTCACAGGTAAGCTGGGCCCCAGCACTGCACCACATGCAGGATGGGTGCATGACCATTTTGCAAACTGTGCTCTAACTCTTTGCAAGGGGAAGCTCTGCAAAGCAGCTCCAAAGCACTTTTTTTGCTGCCACCAGCTCTGGGTGCACGCACACGGCTCACCCCACTGCCTGTGCAGCTGAATCCCCTTAACCAGCCAAAAACCTCTACAGGAAAATCCAGGATCTCAGACCACTCTGTGCCAGCTGTGCACTAGCTCAGAGCACCCATGAGCTCTTCCAAACATATGGGCAGCTGGCGAGCTAGGCACCAGGAGGCACAACCCCTTCCCAAATGTTCCTGGCATCTTCCTGTCAAACTTTTTCTTTCTCCGGGAAAATCTGTGTGTCACTACATGGTAAAGCCGGGCTGGCTACAGATGGGCTTTTCCCATGTCCTAGCCTCACCCCACCTCCTGTCTCCTTTGCTGAGGCCCATGCCCTTGGGAGAAGTACAAGGAAGACACAAGGGCAAACTGGGACTGGTGGGTGCTGCCCTAGGGAACGCTCTTGCATTATTTAGTACCTCCCAAGAACGATGCATGTCCTGCTCACGGCGAGCTTCTCCCCTGCCAGAAGAGGAACTAGGGTTGAACACAAACTGAAGTGTGTGATATGTAACTGCAAGACCCACGTGCAAGGCTGAGAGCACTACACGCTCCTTTGCAACATCCCAAATCCTTCTGAGCCAGAACCTGTGATGGGCTTTTGAAACCCCCATTGTCTAGTCCCTGTTATCATGGATTTCTCTAATCTGATCACTGACCTTAGGTAAGATTTGTGCATGCCTCTGGACCACAAGGATCTCAGCAGCACGCTGCAGAGCCATGCAGAGAAAGGCTGTGCACTGGGAGAGGCAGGGATACTGCTGCTGCATTAGGGGAGTGAGGAGTCAAGTGAAGAAAGATGGCAGTGAAGAAAAGGGATGAATGCATGCAGACTGCATCTCTGCTCCCAGAGGTGCTCCCCTGTACTGCTGCTCTCTGCTCCCAGGACCAGGTCTGTCTCTGCAAGGCAGAGCTACCTGTGCTGGAGGGAATCACTGGCTTTCCTCTCCGGCACAGGCAGCCTTTATGCCACCTTGAGCTGGTTCCAAATCGGAGCTAGGGACGAATAGCGAGGGATGAGCCTGGGGCTGTTCAGTGGAAACTCCATTGATTACTCAGTGTGGTACCTTCCCGACATCATGAACACCTCAGCCCCGGGGGGAAATCTGGGTTCTATCAGCTCTTATAAGCAAGTGTTTCGAAAGGTTTACAGAAAAGTAAAGTAAACAGAGCTCTGAGTAACAAAAGAGCCCCGTTTATGCATTCTTTGATTCACTGTAAAGGATGGTGTAAACTGACTTTTTAACCAAGCATTAGGCAAGATTTGGGCCCCCGCCATTATATAATAAACAGTGACATGGCTATATTAAAATATTTACTTAATGCGCTGAAGTGACTTATAGTATGAGTGGCTACTCAATAGGATGGCCTAAGTGTTAAGGCGTCAGGTGCCATCGCCTATATAAATATTCTGTGTGCACTTGTTTATAGGAAAACCCCATCTGGATTTGGCTAAAACAGCAGACACCCTGCTGACCCCAGTTTTTGCTATTGGAAAATATAACACAAGTGTTCACTCATCCAGAATAACAGCAGCAGTTAAGTGCCATCTGACAGACAGAAGGGTATTGGCTTTTCTCAATAGACAACAGGCTTGGTGCTGTAAAGGGCTTCACAGCAGCAGCTCCCCAAGATTTACAGCATCCTGTGGACCAGAAGCAAAAAGCTCTGCCTCCCCGCTTGTAGCCCTTGGCAGACAGGAGACATCAGGATGCCTGGGCGCATGCAAAAAGGCTGAGACGTCCCCAAACCCTGCTGAAACATGGTGGTGGGCTGTGCCACCTTGTGAGAAGACAGGAGGTCAGGTCCCCATCTCCATCTACCTGGCAGCTCTGAAATGTTAAGCAGTTTCTGCCCATCTGTGGTGTCCACCCAGTTATACGCACCCGGTGGAAGAAGTATCTGGGGCCAAGTGAAGCAGATGCTGCAGCAGTAGCATTGCCTGCAGCACATTGCCACCTCCCAAGCTCGCTGTGGGAGCCGGGAGCCTGAGACTCTCTGCCAGGAATTTTCTTAGGTCCTTGCTGGCAGGCAAGGAAGGGGGAGATGTGGGAATCCTCCATGGGCTGGAAGGAAGAGGTACCTACCCCCAGCTCCTGTCTCTCTCAGCTCCTCTCCGCACACGAGGCCCTGGCCCAGACAAGCACTGCTCTCCTCCAAGGATGAGTTGCTGTTCCTCCCACACTACACTACACATGCACACTGGCTTATCCAGATGCCTGCTCATCCTAGGAACCAGTTTCTGCACCTAAGTCAATCTGAGTTCAGCTTTTTTTGAAGTATGTGACACTAATTACATTGGCCTTCCAGGTAAGCCCTCTTTAGGACCTGTCACAACACCACCAGCATTCCTCTCTTTCACAGAAAATATAATCCCTGACAAAGCCAAGAACTGCAGCTTTGTTTTTCACAGATACATCTTTTTCCTGTCTCCCAGCCAGTCTACAGTCAAATAATAGCATGGCATCTTTCTCTTACTTATTTTAAAACAGTGGGCTCAGCCTAGAGGAGATGTGGGGCGACACAGGGAGAAGGAGGAGAACACCCTGTCCTGGGTCACCCCACTTGAATGCAGGACTGTGAAAGGGTCTGAGTTTCTCTTCGCTACATGTGCCAGGGCAGAGAGGAAAACACCTTAACTGTGGATTATCTTGACTGCAGTGCCTGTGACCATCAGTGCTGAAACCACTGTGTCTACTTTTGGTGGGAGGCAGAAAAGAAGGGAAAGCGTGCTGATGCACTTGTCAGGCACAGCACAGGGGATCCTTCCATGCAGTGGGCGCTCACGCCTGGGAGGATTACATGCAGCAGGGGCCATCCCTATAAGGGTTTCCTCTCACTCTTGTGCAGTCACAGGTGTGTTGGTGGAAGGGACCTCTGGAGAACTCTGGGTCAAATTTCTGCTCAAAGTAGGGCTAATGACAACACAAAACCAGGTCATGACTTTGTATAGCTGAGCCTTGAACACCTCCAATGATGGAGACACCATGTGAGAAGTGAATTCAGAGTGATTCTCTCTTTCACCCCTTTGGGAGATCCTCTGTTCCCAAGGGCAGGTGGGAGGAGGAGAAATGAGAAGGTCATTTGGGGCCTGATTTCTACCCTCAGGGAAGGCCCTTGCTACCTCAGTTTCCTCCAGAAGGCTGCTGGCTCCAAAACCCTCAAGTGTCCAGCTTTCCATGTGCTCTTGCCTCAGTGCTCCTGGGTGGGACACACAGATGTCTGGGGTGCTTGGTGCCCCCGGCTCTTCTCTGAAAGCCTCTTGCCAGCTGGGCTTTCTTCCTGCAGGCAGACGCGACGCTGCCAGAGTTGGCATTTCAGATTGCCAAATAAAATCTAATAAGCTAGGAAAAGAAGGGTACTTTTCCATTGGAAAATTATACTGAAGGAAAATTTATGAGTCTAGTCAGAGCTCTGTGTCCTCTGGAGGCTCAGCCTGACTGTGGGCAGTGGTCCAGGAGCTCTCCACAGGGACAGTCCACCAGTGCTCTCCTCCCCCTGGCCAGCCCTGAAGGAGGCAGCAGCTTGCTGAAGAAACCAACCCACTCCCTCAGGGTTTTGCATGCTGCTAGTGGCTTCGAGGAATCCCCATCCCACTGCTGCCCAGAGGTGAAGATTTACCACAGGTCCTGGACGACAGGTACAATCTCACTACCTCCTGGGTGAGCCCACCACCAGCCCAGGGCTGGATGCATGCTTGGTGGCCCCCACCATGTGTATCGTAAGGAATGGGACCTCATTGCCTTCAGAGTGCTTCTCCAGTTGTTCTAAACCAGTATGAATCCTAATCCTGCCCTTCTGTGAACTTCCTCTTCTTCCCAGACTGTGATCAGTCACTGAAGCAGTAAATACTCTCGTCTCCATCACCCCGCTAATTCACGGAACTCTTCAGGGGTACCCTGCTGGGGATAGATCCTGGATGTCTCATTCACCACAGCCTTTCAGACACCAGATGGTAACAGCCACTGAGCACGCTTGCTACCTCGTTTTGCACCTAACCTTTAGCAATTCCTCCCAGACCATTTCCTGGCTGCACATACACAAGGATGTCATCTGACAGCATGCAAAACCTCCACAGCAGTAAGTTATTTGACAGCTATTGCTTCTCCCTGCCTGTTAGCACAAAGGAAAGTAGGAATTTCAACATCATATTTTTCTTGACATATCCATGTCAGCTGGGTGCTAGACCCCATCATGTCCTAGTCTAGATGTCTGCAAATGGCGTGGTCAATTATTTGTCCCAGTATGTCCCAGTACAGGTGGCATTATGTGGATTGTCCCTTATATCTGGCACCTTTCTTCTCCCTTGCCTGAGGACAGACACAACCTTGTTCCAGCCCTTGTTCTCAGGGAATGCTTCCAGGAGTTGTGAGATGGCTTCAGTTCCATAACTGACCCAAATGCAGAATTTCAGCAGGCCCAGCTGAGGTGAAAATAAGTGCATTTCACTTATTTAAGCACTTTCAAACTGATTCTTTTCTTATTTGATCCACGTTTTTCCCCCTTTGTAGCTAGTTAATTGCATTAATCACTTCATTGAAGTTAATCACTCTAGCAACAACTGAAGCAGAGAAAGCATTGAATTCTTCAACCCCACCATTTCATCTGTTGTTAACTTTCCCCCTGCACAGAGGGCTCTCTTCCTTTGACCCTCCTTGGATTTCCTTGGCCCAGTATTTTTTTAACTAGGAAGAAGCTGCAACTGGGCAACCTTGTACCCTCCCTGAAGAAAACAGAGGCCTTCCCCCGGGGAAAGCCCCGTCAGCATGCGGCAGGGCTGAGGGAGGGACTGCAGTGATGGGGTGGCTGCCCTCCACCCACCTCTCCCCGCGATGGTCCCTCACTGCCATACATCTGCCCCGAGGCCTGGGTGCTGCCCCCGCAGCTCTGCTCACCCTCACCAGTTCACAGAGGGCTAGAAGTTGTAAAAGACTCCCAGACTCTGAGCCTGCAGCTTTTCCAGGTTTGTTTTTCCCTTCCCGACTTGCCACCACTATCCCTTTTCCCTGTCTTCCAGACTGTAATTATATAACAACCTGGGTAGTGTAAATACAATCCAAATCTCACATCCTGTCAGACAACACTTAGCAGAGCAAACCTGCCTGCAGAGTGCTGGCACAGCAGTTGCACGCGCACGCCGTGTGTTGCACTATCTTTACGAGTAGGATAGTTTAGTCTAGTGCCTTTTCTGTTGAATAACACTGTCACACGTGAGGCCAGGACACAGAGATGACAGCGGCCTTACCTTGCACTGGGGCTGTGAACTGATGAGATGCCAGCTGAACTTTTGTGTGGGAAGGGTGGCACATGTCAGCCGCCTGCACGCTGCAGGAGAGCAGACATAAATCCTTAGGCACTGATTTTGCTGCTTGCAGGAACATACTTCCTGCAACTGTAGGATATGGAGAGTTTCTCATCTGGCCATGCAACCCCAGAAGAGCGAGGTGGGCCTCTGCAGAAGGGGGTGGAGGTGCCCTGCACTGAGCCAGGAGGATGCACTGTGTCAGGAGTGGTGCAGATGACCACCTTTTCCAGGAGCTTCCCTACATCTGAGGTGGGTGTGAACCTACGTCTCAGGCAGCTCCTGAGGACTCCTGACCATCCAGCCTTCTCCCAGTAGCACCTCCTGCCCAAAGCATTGGGTGGGAGTGTTCCCTGCTTGCCTCCAAGCACAGTAAAATGCTCTTGGGTCCTGCAACAGGTGCGGTTTTCATGAAGGCAAGGCCTTCTTACCCTCTCCCACCATCATGGACTGGCACAGCTAAGATCTCGCTCCAGGAAGCCTGTGATTGCTTAATGTGCAGTGGGCTCTCCTGTCCCTTGGGGATAGCAGACATCAAGAGCATCTGCTGATTGCTTGGACCTAAAGCCACCAGCTGAGGATGGGCCCTGAAGCTGGGGGCCGTGAACTCCAAACACACAGATTAGGTGAGTTTCAGGTGGGTGGGAAACAGAGAAATTGGGTAACGGTTTGGTACAGAACTACAGCATTTCCATCACAACAGGCATCACGGAGAAGGACTACCAGTGCTGAGCACGGTGGCATTAAGTGAAAGACTAGAGAGCATCGAACTGGTGGGAAAGGTTGAGACTCTGGAAAAACTGACATATAAGGAAAGATTAAACATGACTGCTCTAGGCAGAGAAACTACTGAGCCCCTAATTAGTGCTGCCCTATGCTTTCCGTGAGAGTCCTCACTTGTAAGCACCGGGAGCTGGAATAACGGTATCACTGGCTAAAATGCTAAAAAAATATCCTAACAAGACTTTCTGCAACATATTTTTATGAAAATAAAAAAACAGAAGCCAAAAACAAACAACAAGAAGAGTACAGGGATCTTGTCAGGTCATGCAGAGAGGAAATTAGAAAGGCAAAAGCCCAATTGGAACTTAACCTGGCCACTGTTGTAAGGGATAGTAAGAAAAGTTTTTATAAATACATTAACAGCAAAAAGAGAGCCAGGGAGAACCTCCATCCTCTAGTGGATGCAAGGGGGAACATTGCCACTAAAGATGAGGAAAAGGCTGATACTTAACGCCTTCTTTGTCTTGGTCTTTAATGGCCCGATGAGTTATCCCCAGGGTACCCAGCCTCCCGAGCTGGAAGATGGGAACAGTGAGTGGAATAAAGCCCCCATAATCCAGGAGGAAGCAGTTTTTGACCTGCTATGCCACCTGGACATCCACAAGTCTATGGGGCCGG
>NW_009266282.1:1304739-1328339 GCF_000687185.1 Egretta garzetta | reverse complement strand
AGTGATTGTGCCCCTGTACTCGGTGCTGGTGAGGCTGCACCTTGAATACTGTGTTCAGTTTTGGGCCCCTCACTACAAGAAAGATGCTGCATTGCTGGAGCATGTCCAGAGGAGAGCAACAAAACTGGTGAGGGGTCTAGAGCACAAGTCTTACAAGGAGCAGCTGAGAGAACTGGGGTTGTTTAGTCTGGAGAAGAGGAGGCTGAGGGGAGGTGGGGGTTGGCCTCTTCTCCCTGGTAACAGATGATAGGACGAGGGGGAATGGTTTGAAGTTGCGCCAGGGCAGGTTTAGGCTAGACATTAGGAAAAACTTCTTCACCAAAACGGTTGTCTGGAATGGGCTGCCCAGGGAGGTGGTTGAGTCCTCATCCCTGGAGGTATTTAAAAGAAGGATAGATGAGGTGCTTATGGACATGGTTTAGTGGTGGGATGGCAGGGTTAGGTTAAAGGTTGGACTCGATCTTAAAGGTCTTTTACAACCAAAGTGATTCGTGATTCTATGATTCTATGATCTGCTAATAATAAAGTTTCAGGGTTTAAAAGAAGGTAAGATTTTTTTATTATTAATGTTTGCTATCAACTTAGCTGGCAATCAAATGCCAAGGTTAAGGTTTCCTAGAATTGCTAATATCTCAGCAAAATAATCTCAGCCACTTCTGAATGGAAGAAGGAGAACAGTTGATGGTTTCTATCACCTCAAGAAGTGGAACCAGGAAACCGATATTTGGTTGTGAGTCTGAGGAACAGCAAATAGCCTCCTGCAAGTCACCTAAATGCCACCCACCTCTGGGTGAGCTACAAGCTGAAAACTGCTGAAGATCTAAAGATCAGTGTGCTGAACCTGTCCTGGTAGCAGTTGGGAATGTGCTGCACTTACCCATTGGCCTTACTGAGTCTGTCCCAGACACAGGCATGGGGACAGAATGGGTGTGACAGCAAGGGCCCTCTCCCCTTTGCTGCAGCTGGTCCACGCACCCTCAAAGCTTGCCTTGTTGGCGGCTGATGCCACAGGAGAGCCCTGTCTGCATCAGGGAGCTCAAGAGATGCCCAGGGGCAATGTCTTCTCTTCCCAGCAAGGTTTCTAATTCTTCTCATCCTTACCTGAGGGGTCAACCACCTTCTTGCAGCCAAACCCCAGCCCCTCACATCTCTGTGCTGTATCTGTTTGGCCCAACTGATATCCATGAGGTCTCCTGCCCCCGCCACCTCTCCTGTCAGGGTGACGTGGAGAGGTAGCGCCCTGACTGATCTAGGAAAACCCCTAGGGACCATGTGGCCATACACTGCCTGACATCTTAGACCTTTTCTGGGTGTGTGGGCAGGCAGGCTGA
Source organism: Egretta garzetta (assembly GCF_000687185.1). Taxonomy (NCBI): domain Eukaryota; kingdom Metazoa; phylum Chordata; class Aves; order Pelecaniformes; family Ardeidae; genus Egretta; species Egretta garzetta. The sequence continues at coordinate 1,327,008 of NW_009266282.1, read as the reverse complement.
AAGCTTTTGATGGCAGATATTTGCAGCACATGGAAGGGAAGGGACACAAAATCCTCTCCAGTCTCTTATCTCATCTGTTCACACAACACTGTAACTGAGCATCGCACTGTGTTCAGGGCATGGGTGGGACCAGGTGTAACAGACCCTTCCAGTCTCCAAGTGCATTCAGCATGTTCCTGCTTTCCAGACCTGATGCTTCCCTTCTTCCTCTGATCAGTCCTAAGCGTGGCGACTCTCGTATACTGCTGTAGCAGAGGCTTCCGTGCCTGCAGTGCGTCCCTCTGCACCACTCAGAGTTCCTTCTGAGTCACAGCAGCTGCAGAGGCAGCTGCACTGGCTTCTGGTTGGAATCTGGAAGCACCAAAGGCTGTGCTCCAGGCTGAGCTCTCAGACCCTGTGGGGTGTGCGGCTAAAGCTCAGCATGCCCAGGTATGTTCCAAGTGCAAGCTGCTGCTCAGCAAGGATTTGGTACTGGCTTTCCTAGGAATGACAACGCCACACAGTAGCTAAGAGGCTGATGGATTTTTGCACTCCCTCTTTCACCTGCAGAGAGGCAATCCAGAGCTGCAAGCACAGAGCAGTTGCTGCCTGCTTGTGTTTCAAGAGCATCATCCTGGCAGGGTTCCTGATTCTTTGATAAGTGATGCAGTGGCTCAGAAGCAATAGCCCTTTGACTTCAATGAGATTATCATCACTAAAGCCACTGCACAAAACCTTCATCCTGATGGTGATGGTGGGAGTGAGAATGATCATGCTGCTGCTAAAGGACTGGTGGCTTTTTAGGGATGAGAGTATGGGCAAGTGGGTCTTTTGTTTCTCAGAGATAGAAAAAGCAATCCTGATGAGACAGTGCAGTCTCACTGTTGGGAACCTGCTGCCCATGCTCAGACCCGAGAGCTTTCTCTCCTCTATGTATGCACGGATGACAGTCCTTCCTTCATATCATTCCAAGTCCAGAAGATGAACCTGTCTTCTCAGGAAGGCAGGGAGGGCAAAGCCCCAGCTTGGAGGTCTCCCTGGCTGCTGCCTGGGCTGCTCTGGGAGATGGCTAACATCTCAGTAGAGAGGTGGGGAAGGAGGCCCCAGGTTTTAAAAGAAACCTCCTTCCACGTGGCTCTGGGAACACATAAGTGCAAGGTAGGTTGTGAGTGATGGCACATAAAAAGTGAGCTCCAGTAATTATCTGTGGCCTTTTGGCCTTTTTCTTCCTGCTATATCCTGCACTGCTGGTGAAACACAAGATCCCAGTATCCCAGCCACTGCTGGGAAGCTGTCAGTTTTACAGCCTTTGTGGGCCAATTTCCAGCCTTTGGGGCCACTTACGCCTCATGGGGTACAGGTGGTACCACACCAGTCGATAGAGAGAGCCAATTGACCTTAAGTCTGCCTATTCCCCACCCCTAATGCCCTTATCCAAGCAATAGCCAAAGCTCTGGCTTCATCCTATGCACTGGCTACATCCAAGGGGCTCAGCAGGAAACTTCTCCCATGACAGAGAACTGAGCAGTGGTGCCCTGTCTGACTTCAACACAGAGCCAGAGCATCAGGCACAACTGCAGCCAGACTAGATGATACGCTAGGCATCACCCCCTACATTGACTGCAGCCCATCCACATTCATCCCCAGCATTATGCTAGTTATTGACCTAACAAATGTCTTTTTGATAAAACTATAGATCAAACCTGTGTTATTTACCAAGCTGTTGTCTTTCCTCTGCTCACAAAGGGGAGGTTGTGTCTTTGGCTTGGACAACTGCTCTGGACCACATCAGGGCTCCGTTTTACAAAGGAAGGCACAAAGCATCCTCAAATATTTTTCTCCAGTCAATGGTCATGGAAGTCCACAGTGTTCCCCGGAGGACAGGATGGGACAAAAACTCCTTCAAATACCTCTAATGTCTAGTCAGCTTAAATGCTTACATGTGGGATTAGATGACAGCTGGGGTGAAGCTGGCAAGGGTAAGGCTCCAGATAGCCAATGCTGCACTTTTGGGTACAGCAGCTTCTTCCAGATTCACCCTTCTTAAACTAGGCATGTCAATTAGTGTCTAAAGTTAGGAGTGCTGCTGCCTCGAGCCCTCTTCCTGGTCAATGGCAAGAGACAGACCCTCTGCAGGTTTGCTCTGGCCCTGAGAGCAAATGTCTCTCTGAGTTGCCCGAGTCATCAGGTGAAATTGGGTGGGATAGAATGGGACCTCTCTACTAGGTGGGTTCTTCATCCCAGGAGTGACCTGCTCTGAGTGGGCTCTGCACAGGGAGGTGCTTGAGAAGGTGATGCAAAGCAGCGCTGTGCAGTGGGACTGAGCTTTCTCCAAACGAGCCAGCAGTGGAACAAGCCCACATGGAGCTGTTAGCTGACAGACAGGGCTCCTGCACCCATACCAGCTCTGTGTGAGGTGTGGGGGGACTTGCTTCAAATCCACAACCTAGCCCCATTGCTCTCCGCCCTGCAACGCCTGCCCAGGCTGCTGCCTGTTCCCTGCCTCACATTAGGCACTCTGAGCACCCCCTGAGGGCTTCTGCATCCAAGCCTTAACCTCCTGCACTGTTGCAAACCCTGGCCATGCTAATCCCAGCCCTACCCCAGCTCCCAGGGGTCAGTGAGAGGTGAACATGTAGAAACACACAGGGCAGACCCAGTGCTCCCATCCAAGCTGCTCCCTTGCATGGTGTCTGGCCCTGGGCTCCTCTTTATCCTGCCCACGAACTCTGGGTGGTGCCAGCAGAGACCCTCCATGTGGCCCAGGTTACAATGCCCTCCTCCTGCTTTTCCACAGGCTCCATAGCTCAGCACCAGTCAGGGCAGGGGCCCTGGGTCTTGTTGGGATGCTAAGTGGGGATTGCATTCCTTTTTGATCTTTGCCTTGTATAAACAAATGCATTTTAATGCATTTCCTTTAAAAAGGGAAAGACCCTGCCTTTCAACTTCTATTCTTTCATCGAACTACTCTGCTGAAAGTAACTCTCTTGGGAAGATTTTCTCTCTCCCACGGAGAGAGCTATCACTGACTGCAACACAGATTCATTAGATCCTGTAGTTTCAACACCCCAGACATAACCTGGCTGGAAACTGCCCCTTTTGGTGGTGCCCATCATGTTGAGCTGTCCCTGGAGGGTGGTTATGGACATGAAGATGGGAAGCCTCAGGCCCACCACTGGCCTTCCAGCTGTGCTTCAGTACGTTCCTTCACCTCCTTGTGTGCCCTGTTTAGGTTGCCTACCCTTGGGAAAAAGGTGTCTCCTATTTACTTCCATACATTACCTATTAAAATGAAATCTGGCCATGACTGAAGCTTCAAAAAGTGATCTAAGTACCAAGCACCTCTTCCCTCAAATTCCAGGGTGCCTCAGTCTCTTCTCCATCTCTTGTCTGGTCTCCAGCCTGCTCTGTTGTCCAACTCACTGCCTTTTATCTGGCCCAAATCCTTGCACTGAAATCCCAGGCCAGACCTTTTTCCATGCACTTCTTCACTCATCCTCCAGGTCCTCCAGCTCTGACGTCCCATGTCACCTCGCTCCCCTTTCTACCCTCCACTAGCGTCACATCTTCTCAGACCCATGTATCACCCAGATTGTCATCCCAGTACCCATCCTACCCATTCCCCACCTGGCTCCCTGCACTGCTTCCCTATTGCTCCCAGCTGGGCTCCTGAGTCCGTCTGCACCTCAGGATCCTTCTCACATTTTCTTCCTCTGCCCTCCAGGATCTGTATTGCTTTTCACATCCTCAGAAGGACTCATGGAGAACAACCCACTGAATAGGGCTGCAGCATGACCAGTGCATCTTGTAAGATTTTAGGTGCTAAACTCCATTGAAGCTATGTGAACTGGGACTTTTCAAACACTTTTAACGTTCCCAAATTTGGGCATCTTTTCTCTAGGATAGCAAGAGGCACATAGTGACATATACACCACCATCTCTGCCAAATGTCATGTCCTGCTCCATAGCCTGTGTGTGCTGGAGCTTCTCAAAACAAAAGTCATAAGAATTTTGGAAAATGGGCAAAATCAACTGTTTTTCTCTAATCTCATTCTCTGATGCAAATTAACTGATTTCAGTGCAATGTTTCAAAAAAAAATTCCAGCACGAGGCAGATACATGGCACAAGGAATCCTGGTCCCGAGTGTCGGATGAAGATATACCCTTGAGTTGAGAAGTATTGAGTGACCTGAACTGCAATTATTACTCACTTGCTTGTCATTAACAGCAAGCCACAATTCAATCTTGAATATTAAATTTAAGCTTCAATTGCCCTGAACTCGGATTTGGTTTGCTTCAGAGGTAGCAGTCATTTTGTAAAGGGTGATGCTGATGCCGAAATCCCAGACATTTTGTGTAAGACGAAATCAGAGGAATTAAGGTTGTCAAAACACAGTCCTCTAAAGTGCCATTGAGAGCACACTTGATCTGCCTAGATCAATCAAGACAGGCCTGTGCCCAGAATTGTATTTGCCAGCCCTTTGCCTATCCAATGACGATGCTTCTTTCTTGGAAGACTTCTTCCAGCTGGAGTTTGTCCTGATAGTCAGGATAACACACACATGCAACTTGGCCCAGGAGCATCACAGTGCTTGGCTTGTTCTTGGCACATGAAGGTTCCCCTAAGCACTTCCCTGATGTCCTCTGAGATGTTCAGGCAGATCCACTCCTACCCCAGAGCACCACTCCTACTGGTTTCTTACGTGGTTTCCATAAATGAGCCATCATATGCACACAACTAGCAAGAATAGTTAAGAAAGGTGATCCCTGAGCTTAAAAATTTGAATAGCCCACACTGCAGCTGGTGGACTGAACTACAACATTTAAAATTCACCCTGCAGGGGTATATTGCATACATCCTGCTGAGACCAGAAATGTTTTGCTTCCCTCCCAGTCTGTGAAACCAGACCTGAGCACACAGACCTACCTGGAGGACCATTAAAGGGCACAGGCTTGAATTTCTGGTACATTTACAGCATGAAAATGTTTCAAGGGTCAGGAATTATTCAGTGACAGAGATTAAGTGCAGATCACAGCCAGATTCAAGACGGTCACCACCTGCTTGCAGTCAAATGATAGGAAGATGCAGGCAAAAATGGCACATCTGTTCAATAATTAATTATTGACCTTTTCTACGCCTGAACCCTTGGAGCAATCCCTCTGCCTGCGCCACGTAAACACCCTGATGGTCTGTGTAGACTGAGAACGCCGCACCTTTCATTGCTGTTTAGCTCAGCTAGACATGCAATGTTTCAAACCACTGCTAAATGGTTTGCATTTCTGCACCAACATAAACTTGTTTGAATACAATTCAGCTCTTCATGCTGCATTCAGGACGCCACAGTGCCCTCCACCCCACAGCTCCAGGGCACTACTGAGCACCTGGATCAGCAACTGCCCTCTCCAGCCCCTCTGTTGTTCAGCCCCATCATTTTCAGCGGCTACATGGATTACCACTTTAGGACTGCCTGGTTCACAGCTAGGACAGAGTTATTGCAGGGCAGATAATTCTTTAGCCGAGAATATACACAGCATTTCCAAGACTGGTATCACAGAATCAAAGAAACTTAAGACATATTTTGTACTTACTGAATTTAAGTTTGTCAATTTCCCCCTCCTTTCTCACGTTTTCTTTCCTACTTTTGTATCCTACACAATACTTTCACAAAGATGACTCCTGTCTGAATTTCATTTTTCCAGCCCTCAATGAGTGCTCTCACCTTCCTGTGCCTCCAGCGTTAGTACCAGGCTGCTGCAGCCAGTGCTTGCGGCGTGTCAGCTCAGTAGGACGGCGGAGCGCTCTGGTGGGCGCTGCAGGAGCCAGGAAAGCACAGCCTGACAATGGTCTCCTCTCCAACAACCAGAAGGGCTGACTCGTGGATCGGTGCAAGTGCCCACAGTCAGATCACCTCCAGCCTCCTGCCCGGAGGGTCAAAATGTCATCTTCACCCTGAGGGGAAGGCTCAGAGCTGAGCAGGATTGGCACTGCAGCTTCACAAATGAAGGGGAAAGAGCTGTGAAGGGGTCAGAGGGTGAAGATCACCCCAAATCTGGTACTACTGAGATAGAGGATTCCCTTAATCCATTAATCCCTTCTCTAGTTCCGTGGTACTGCAGGGTCAGTGCACATTTGACATGATTAAAGTACTGGAGGAACGAAACACTAATAAATAACTTTTATATTCTTCATTTCTTCAGTTGTGACATATATAAAAGAGATAAAACGAGCCCTCTGAGAATCCAGCCTTAGCTCTTATCTTCTGTTTGAACCGTTAAGTGCCAGCTTGGTTATTACTCATGCTCTTGACATTGAAGTTTTTCCTTGAGCAGTAACTCTTGTGCTGAGGTTTCTGTGACTAATCTCTGAGATTTAGGCAGCTGCATGCTCAGGCAGATACTCACCAACACAGCTGAGCCCCAATGCCTGCTCCCCTTTCCCCCTGCTAAGCACCCGCAGGGCTGTCCCCATTCCCTCCACCTGCACTTGGGGATGGGGAGCATAAATGAAGTTAAGGTCTCAGGTGCAAGGGGAGCTCACTAGCCCATCTTTCCTGGGTGAGAGGTACGGCAGTGGTTCATAGACACAACTGCCTGGTTCCGCCAGGCCAGGGGACATGTCCCTTCACATCACCTGTACCCCTGATTCCATGGACCAGCAAAGTTCACCAACCTGGCCCAAAAGCCCATGGGGGCCATGGTGACTAGGAGACAACTGTCCTCTCCAGCTGTCTGGGGCACGGAGGCTCGCTTGGCTTTCAGATTGACAACAGCAAGTTCAATGGCAAGTTATCCTGGAGAGCTGGTGTCAAAGATGTCCAATTTATACAAGAGGTGTGAGGTTCACACACACCAGCCAGGACATTACCAGAATCCAAGATGATGCAAGGAAAATGAGACAGTGTTAGCCCATTTCCCAGGGCTTGACACAAAGCCGGAGTTGTCCAGGTTGGACAGGGACAGAGGGCCGGGCTTCAGGCCAGTCACTGGCCTGTGGGTTTAGGACAACTCTTCCGACATTGGCCTACAAGGGGGAGCAGCAAGACTGTATCCCCAGTGTTACTCAGTCCATGGGTACTTCACCACACATTTTCCAGAGCAGATTCCCAGAACAATTCTCTCTTTCAGACTTTAAAATATATTTTATTGCTAACCAGTAAAGCAGTTTAAAAGGCTTCTGTCTACCTCCAAAAACTTTTCTGAGGATATGGCTGTGTAAATCAGTCCATGCTCCTCACAGCCTGATAAGCCACTCTTATCGCAGGAAACCAAGGGTCTGCTGCCGCTGTCAGGTATGGATGTGTTACAGCCCATCTCAAGAAAGAAAACCCACAGTGCCTCCTGAAGGGACATCTAACCCAGGCTGTAATGGTCATCCAAGATGTGTAACCTTGTGGCCAGGACATGAGGCCAACATGTCCCAGTCACCCACCCATCCAGCTGGAGTCTTACCACACCAGAGGGAAAGATTTTGGCCAGAAGTTTAATGGACTTCAGGGATGGTTTTGCCAGCTCAGCTGGCCAGGGCAGGATCCAGAGGCCCAGCACTACTGATCAGCGTACAGGACACCTTGCCACATTGAGCGGTACCTGTGAAGTCTGACCTGCTGCTTTCTTGGTTCAAGAACAACAACAATATCCAAGCCTGCAGTCTCTGCCTATGGCCACCAGTGAAGGGTATGAACATTCAGAGCCAGTCCTGATCCAAAAGCCAGTGCCTTCCTCTGAGAAGGCGTCCACCTGTCCCTGAAGGTCTGAAACCCACCTGGACAGACTGGTTTCTTCCAGCTCCACCCACTGTCAGATCTGCTCAGAGCAAACCAATAAATCATATCAATAATCTCTTCCACTTCCAGACTATGCCTTATCTCTGCAAACAGTCCATCTCTCCAGTCCCAAGCCTGCAACCATAAAATGAACTACAAAGGAGCGGGCTTCAGCATCAGTGTCAGATGAGTACTGCACAAACAGGCCTATCAGTGCTGGTGGTGAAGAGCTACTTGAACACATCCTGAGCAAGGCGGAGGCAGAGAGGTTTACAGGCAGGACTAGGGCTCCTTTGGGGAAGGTTCACACACCCTGTGATAGAAGCACTATTGGGTTCCTGAACTTTCACAGCAGCGTCCACAATCGGTTACACTTCTGGACTCCAGCCATGCCACGTCCCTAGGCACAGAGCCTTCAGCATGTGGGAATCACTCATCTATGTCAAATAAGGCTGCATACCCCTTCAGCAACATGAGGTCCTGCAGGGAGATGTCAGTCCCATCTGCCACTCATTATCCTTATGACCATGCCAATTAAGTTCAAGGCTTCAGCCCTCACCCCCCATGCCCACAGTGTGGTGCAGCAAAGTGGCAGTGCTGCCTGCAGCTCTGCGTGGTACAGAACAGTGCATCCTGCAGCTTTGTGCATCCCCTCTCCATGGCAGCGATAGGTCTTATCCCCACAGAGTGCAACGTCTCCGCCCATTAAATGTCTTGTGCCCAGCTAAGATGCAAGTCCACAGACTGACACAGCCCAATGTCCACACTCCAAAATGAGACTTTGCTCAGGACAAGACTCTTCATTGCCTGAGCTTCTCTTCTGATGAGGTGGAAAGCAAATGAGGCAGAACACAACATTGAATCAGAGCTGGAAAATACTCAGTACCTGCTTTGATGGGAACTAGAGCAGAATGGAGACCTGCCCATCCTGGCAGATGTACTTTCCTCTACAGTAGAATCTGATTCAGGAATGCATGTGAACTTAATACAGAATATTAGAAATCAATATTCAGCGGCTTCCTCCCCCCGACAGGGAGTGAGGCCAGGTGCTTCTTCCTGAAAATGGTTCTGAATCAGAGATGCATTTTTCCAGCCAGAAAAGTCCAGCACAAAAAATCTGTATGCTAAAAAGCTGCAATAAAATTGATCTTTTATCCAAAGACCATCTTCCTCTGTTGCCTTCCCTCTCTTATCACTCCTGGCAGGAGGCGGCGGGTCCTGCTGACCTCATGTTTCATGGACAGAACAAATGGCTTCTCCAGCAGCTTTCTGCTGGCAGGTTTCCCTTCTGGAGCTTCAATGGGCCCCTTCTCTGCTATGAGATTGGTCCTTGCAGACCCTGTAAGCACTGTCCACAGCAAAATGAACTGCCTTCCCTCTAGACTTTTCACCCTGCCATTGTAAATCCCACTGGCTTTGTGCCAAAGACTATGCTAGACACAACCATAATACAGTCATTTTTCTTCTACATGTTGGAGAAGGAAACAGCAGAAATGCTATTCTTTCAAATAATTTAACAAAATACAGATCCCAGCTCAAGGTAACTCTTTAACCTCCTCAACAAAAGTCTTCACTGCTGCCAGGGCTGTGCTGTGCTGTCCTGCCATCTGTCTGACCATGGCCGCATGCGGGTGCTTTTCAGGGAGAGGAGCTTTGCACTGCTATCAGGAATCAGATCCACTGATCAATGAGAGGAAATATTGTTCCAGAAAATGCTTGTCTCAATCCTTCTGGTCTGCAGCAGCAACCTACTGTGTCCTCTGCTCACCCCCATGCATGCAGCACAAGGGCACATAAGATGCAGAGGTCTATGCCCGAAGAAAACAGAGCAGAGACATTGGTGTCTGTCCTGCCCACAGGCCCCTGTGAGCAACATCTTCAAGTCACTTTGGAAGCATTTCATGTACCGACTGGAGGTCCAGGGAGAGTACAGGCTCCTATGCAGGCAATGGACATCCCAGAATGGAGTCAAGGGGTGGCAGTTTCCCCTAGAAAACCTGTGATTCAGTCTTCCTCAAGATGGAACAATGACTAAGGTTTTTGCTCTCCATCCCCAGCGCTGCAAATATGGAGCCTTTGCTCCAATGAAACCTGCTGTGATCCAAAAGTAAGCGAGTGCTGACTTCATCTCTGTACTCATAAACAGAAGTCTTGAGACATTTTTTGACCCTGATTTACAGCTGTCTTGTAAAGAAAGACTTTTTTCTAGGAATCCTTTGAAAGAGTGGCTGGAAGAGTCTTCCAGCAGTCAGCATTTAGGAAGATGAGTATATAAAAGCCCATGAGAGAACAGGAGCTCGTTTTGAATTAATCCAAAAGCCTGGAGCATACAGCTCTGTCAGAGGAGTTGCAGCATTCAGACTGGTGGGAGCAGAGGCAGGAGGCACTTCCAGCCAGGCTGTGCTGCCAGAGCAGCCTCCATGGGCAGCACAGCTGCCCCAGCCCCAGGGGTCTTGCTGTGAGGTCTCTGCACCACAGCCTGCTGGCAGGATTCTCCAGAAGGATGCCTGGTTGAGAGTCTCCAGCCTGTGGCTGGACAGTTACAAGTGACACTTGGAGGCTTTACAACCCTTGACTCCCGCTTTCTGAAGTGCCACCAATCTTGAGAGCCACCGAAGCTTGTGGAAAGCACAAGCAGAGGCTCAGCCTACCCTGTCCTGAGGAATGTGGAGCAGCCTTGGAATTGACTTCTCCCCATGATGCTCTCTGCATTCCTCCAAGGGTGGCTCCATGGCTTCTCCTGGTGGCATTACTATCTGGGCCTGCATCAGCTCCCCCACGTCTGAGTAACAGTGAAATTCAGAGAGTTCCTTGTCCAGCCTGGAGTTCACAGGACCTTTGAATTACTGATGCCTCCTGCTCCTTCCCATTGAGGTCAAGCCCAATGACTCTTGAGACTAACACAGCAGTGCAGCACAGCTGAGCCCAGTGCCCCCTCCCCCCCCGAAATGAGAGCCAGATTAGAATCGTAGAATCATAGAGTTGTTTGGGTTGGAAAAGCCCTTTAAGATCATCAAGCCCAACTGTTACCCTAACCCTGCCATCCCACCACTAAACCCTATTCCTAAGCATCTCATCTTGCCTGGCTTTTAAATCCCTCCAGGGATGGGGACTCGACCTCTTCCCTGGGCAGCCCCTTCCAGTGCTTGACAACCCTTTTGGGGAAGAAATTTTTCCTAACATCCAACCTAAACCTGCCCTGGCACAACTTGAGGCTGTTTTCCCTCATCCCATCGCTCATTACCTGGAAGCAGAGACCAAAACCCACCTCACTACAACCTCCTTTCAGGTAGTTGTAGAAGGTGATAAAGGTGGACCATGGAAAACATGTAGTTCCAGGAAGAAAGGTGGGTCATGTGCTTTCTATTTATATCAGAAAACAAATTCTCTAGAAGATGAGCTTAGGCCTAAAGCCACCATATGATGGCGGAGCTGAATTTCCAGGTTAACCCTCTGCTGCACTCCAGGTACACATTCCCAGCCACCGGGATCTCAATATACATTGGATGTGGGAACATCTGATGATGGATGGCGTCTAGCTCAACACGAAGTCAAACGGCTTTTTTCACTGGGTTCCAGGAGGAAGGAAAGACTCCTCCTCACTGCAAATGGGAGCAGAGGATTGTGGCTCCAGCCTCATCCCCTGGGAGGGCACAGACGTAGTCCAGGCAGCCATCTGCCTGCCCAGCATTGCGATAGCCAAGTACCTCCCCTCCCAGGCCCCCAGAGGAGCTCAGGGCATGGATAACAACCTCCCTGTGATTCCTCAGGCGCTTGTCCCTCTCCTACATCCCATGCGCTGCTCTGCAACAGCCTGGGAGAAGGGTGGTCAGCCCAGACGAGGTGCCCTCCTGGAGACAGTCACATAGAGCAGGCAGCTTCTGTGCAATTAGCAGGTGGCTTTGCTGGTGACAGAGCCTGCTGGTCGCTCCTGTCCAGAGCAGAGCTGTTCATCCCCACGTGCTAGTCTCCGCTGACACAGATATATAGGGAGCAGGCAAGAGCCCTGTGTGTGCCGTGTGGTGCAAAGTTTTACATAGCCCAGAGATCCTGCCTGGGCCCTGCAGACAGAAAGGGCTTTTCCAGGGAAAAACAGGACAGGAAAGACCTCGTAATCCCCCGAAAGAAACACCAGCACATTCCTCCAGGCAAACAGTTACGTGAGAGGCGGCAGAAACGGCTCCCCAAAGCCACTGGAGAACGAGTCAACAAGTACCATGTGTGGAAATTTCAGCTCCAGTTTTTCAGTGCAGGCTATAATCATGTAGGAGGTGTAAGCCAGCCTTGCCAAGAATTTGGGTCTGTTCTGCAGACGCATGCGCTGTGTCCGCATGCAGTGTGCCCTCTGCCAAACCTGCTCTGTGTGTGCCATGGCCCGGGGGTGCACTCCAGGGGCACCCATGAGCCAGCAGCTGTTCCTGGCTCTGCTGCAGAGCACTGATGCGCTCACTGCACGTCCTGCCCCGGCCCAGTGTGCCAGGCAGAGACAGGCAGAGGCAGACTTGGGGCTGACCACTGAGATTGCATCTCTGCACCTTGCTGGGATCGGAGAGGAGCCACCCCGCATCCCTGTCCCTCCTGCTGCCTCCATGCAGTAGGGGAACTGACAAACATGGATTATTGTAGGGTCAAGCCCAAGTCCAGGAGGTGGTGGGCTATCACTGGGGTATGCTGGTGCCAGCTGCTGCCTGCAAGTGCCACTTGGGCCACACTGCATGGGAAGAGCCTGGTGGCATGTCAGGCTTATTAACATCGGGGCTGGCATGGGAAGTGTTTAGAGTTTGGAGGAGATGTCCCATCCCAGGTCCTGCATGGATAGCTGAGTGCTGCAGGCTGGCACGCTGCAGGGACCTCTGCAGCAAATGCCCCAACCTGAGCAGCTCCGACAGCACAGGGAACAAGACAGAAGGTGACCAGAATTCAGTCTCTGCAAGAAGTGAAGAAGGACCTAGTAGTCAGAGAATGTCTGGAGAGCAGTGGTGGAAACGAAGAGGGGGAAAAGCTGCTGCCATATGAGCAGATACTTGCAAGGAGACTCTGGAGAGGAGAAGGCTGAATCAGAAGGCAAGCAGGGTTTACAGACTCATGGAGGTGATGGGTAAGTGGAATGCAGGCCTGTTGCTCCCTCGCCCCTCCTCTACTAGAAGCAGGCATGGGATGAAACTATTAGGAGACCAACTTGCAGTACATGAAAGAATTTCTTTATACAACCACTAATGAATATCTAAGTACTGGGCTGCCATGGGAGATTGTAAAGGCAGGTGCTACCAGCAGTTCAAAAAGAAATTAGACTAATTAATTAATTAATTAGACAAATTAATCAATTAGATCCCTGTTAAAGTGTCAATATAGCAACAGGGGGATTTCAGGGAAGCAGGTGGCTGTGGTGGCAGAGCCCTGGGCTGAGAATAACCTGCAGGAGGGAAAGTGTCTAACCTCGGAGGAAGGTCAAGCTCGCAGCTCATCCTTACCTAGATCCCATCAGAAAATACTGAGACAGTTCCCGGCTCAGCAGTGGGGGAGAGTGCTGAGCGGGGCTGAGCTGGGCAGCGGGGTGACCCCGGGCTGCCGGCAGTGCTGGTGAGGGGGCTTTGCTGGCAAACCTTGCCTGTGAAGGCAGAGCTCTTTTAATCAGATGGGAAGATAATCTGTTCAGAGCCAGGAGAGATGCAAGGCGTGAAATGACTGAGAGCCGTGAGAATTTTTCACCATAAAAGTCTGGACGAAAGTACTGATGATCCTACACACACATCCCACACATGTACAAGTACAGCCTCTCTTCCCAAACCCGCTAAGTACAAGCCCTAATCTCCCAGACTACTGAGGTCTTTCCAAATCCAAGCTTTGAGTCCAACAAGAAGTATCAATACTGGACTTGGAGGGGCAGGCAGATACCTAAGGTGAGGAATGGGGCTGGCACAAGACCGTGGCTGTAAACAACCTGTGAAGTCACTCAGGTTGTAATGAGAGGATTGTCCCTGGCTGTCAGCCTGTCCTGCGGCTTCACACCTTCTGAAAAGGGTGATGGATCTTGAGTCAGCAGGAGCAAGGACTGGACTTCAGACCAGGTGTCTATGAAAGCCAGTCCAAAGGGTGGTCTGGTCTGCAAAACATCTTAGGCTGTTCTCAGAAAGGTGCCATGAGCTGCCTTGCAACCCCATGTGAAGGTCCCCAGCTCTCTGAAAATGTGAATCCAGCATCTCCTGTCTATGCATCTCCTGTCACCTGAGCTGGCTTTCAGCACCAGGATCCTGGTGCTCCACATACGATAGCAGAAATGTAAACGTGCCAAGGAGCTTGGTTTTGAGCAGGGCTATCTCAAGCAAAGAGACACATATTTTTTTTTCTTTGGAAAGATAATCTGACCAGATTTCTCCCCCTTCCCCTCCGCTCCCCTGCCACCCACCCTAGTACTTTCTGGGGAAAAATATGAAAATCCAAAGAAACCTCCCACTCAGAAATGATCTCTGCAGCAGCAGATGGAAAAAGCAGTGGAAAGACCTCAGTATCACAGCAACTGAGTTCAGCTTCTAGAAAAATATCACCAGCTGTACTGCTTTCCTCCAGTGCATGGACTACAGCCTTCCATGTCTCATGTCTTTCCTTCAGAAAAGATAGTCCAGAAAACTTGTCACCACTTTATTTCTGAGAAAGCAAAGGGGGGGAAAGGGTGTTCCTGGAAATGGCCGAGATGGGACCAGTGACAGGGCAAAATGACCCATGGTCAGGTTCAGTTGCTTTAAGAACATTTCTGTGTGCACATGGTTTTGCTGCTGCTGTACATCTTATGTGGAAGAACTGAGATAAGTGCCATGATGGGAAGCAGCACCAAAGGCAGGCAAGTAGACAGAAATAAAGAGGCTCTTTTTTCTTTCATGAGCTCTCATCACTCGTGGCAGGTTTATAACAGTTGACTCCAGTGGTGCTGGACTTGCAGAGAGCTAAGGAAGTCGTTACCCTTCTGGGAGCTGGCAGGGAATGGGAACATTCACCTGGGATGGGGCCCAAAGCATCGCCTTTCCAGAGCCTTGAAATTTCTGGGTAAATGACTTCTTAGTTTAGATTAAAGGAATCAACAAAACCAAGTGTAAGGTATTGTCCACTGCTAAGACAGCATCGGCCTGTGCTGCCAGAAGGCTCCTGGGAGTTTAAAGGAGAAGCAGAAAGCAGAAAGAAATCAAATACTTGGGAAATACAGGGATCTCAGTTACTGGATAAAGCACTGGGGCCAGGAGGATGCATGGTCAGAGACGAGCTTTTTCGGTTTCCAAGACACACTCCTGTTTTGATAGCTCAGTTACTTTTTTTTTCCAATAACTACCAAGTAAAAAGGAACTGTCTGCTCAGAGATTATCTCTGCAGTGATATGTGGAAAGCAAAGCAGAGCTATAAAATATCTACAGTTAGGGATCGCAATCTGGAAGAAGAAAACAGGAAACATGAAACCAATGGAAACCCAAAGATAAATGGTCATCCAGCTAAAGAGAGTTTGAGACAGGGAGATATTTCCTGCTAAAGAAAGGAGGGTTTGTGGAAGTGACACCTCATCTTATACTTCAGGAGAAGACTTTCCATTCAAGAATGAGGCAAAAAATATTATTGCCTACCTATGGGAAAAGGAAGAAGAGGACAGGGAGAGCATTTCAGCTTTGCAGACAACACCATACCATATGTGATATGACCCATGTCAGAGCTGGCAGGGAGGGCTCGGGTCCTATGGCAGAGTTATTTTTCTCTGGAGTGAGCTGAGGTCGGGGAGGGATGGGACACACATGATGGACGACACTGCTGGCCACACCCTTCTCTGAGCTGAGCTGCACTTCACTGTGGGACAGATATGCTGGGTTGGCTGCTGGGGAAGCCGAGGAGGAACCATCACGGGTGCAGCACAGCCACTAAACACTGCTCTGACCACACAAATCCCAGGAACCAGGAACAGGTGGGGATGTCTGGAGGCATAAGCACCAAAGGGAACTGAAGCCACCCTCCAATCTGTGAGGCAGTCATTTCCCATCCAGCCAGGCTGCACCCCACATGTCTTTCTGGTCATGGGAACTTTTCCATTACGTAGCTTCTCTGCACCAGCAGATGCATCCCGGCATTTCCTAGCTCTGCAGCTTGCGCCATTGCAACCCTCTTGGTTCTAGAAGGGAGCATTTGGGAGATGGCTGCATACACATTTTCCCACTCGGTCTCATCTCTGTGGAGAGCAGGCATCCTGCCTTGCTGTGGCCCCAAAGGACTGGGACGGCTCTGTGCCTACTGGCACCGCAGCCAAGGGGGGCGAGGGGAGAGGCTGGGAGAAATCCTCACCCCACTGCCCTCCAAAGCAAAAATCCCACTGGCTTCAAAGGAGCGAGGGTTTCACTTGCTGTTTTTCAGGCTGCACTTTGTCAGAGATCCACTTGGGAGCTTTATCAAAACAACATCCAAATGAGCTGCCATGACCCAAGGGACTGGAATGTGTCCCTGGGAAAGCCTCCCCACACTGCCGCAGCACCGGGCATGGCACGGCTGTCCCTGTTGCCACTCTCTCCTGCCTCTGATCGAACATGACCACAGTCCCCACACAAACTGTCCACATCAATTGCAATCATACACAGCATGGTTGTTTCCCTCTTCTCCCATGTGGCTCTTTCTGAAAATGGATCACACATACCAGGGACTGGATCCATCTGCACCAGGGTTGGGAAGGCAGCACAGATTTATGGCACAAACTACATGGTCCACACCTTGCAGTGCCAAGGGTGAGGGTCTACTGACCCCTCAGACATCTCATAAATCCTCACCAGCAGGCTGTGGCTCTTCCAGCAGTACTGCCCCCTGTGGCAGTGGGTCTCTGCATCACAGCATTTGAGCACTCTAGGAGAAAAGAGCAGCCTTTGTAACAAGCTTCGCCTTGGGATCTCTGCTTGATGGTCCACTTCTCAGAGCCCTGAGAAAACCCACTGAGCTGGATGACTGACCATGCCAGCTCCAGCTGGCACCAAAAATCAGCTTTCACTGAAATGTCTCCTTCCTCAGCGCCTGGCTCTGCACTTTGCTTTCTCCTCTCCTCCGATCCCAGCTGTCTGCCTCCCTGCCCACCCCCAAAAAGCTTGCATGGTTTTATGCCTGCATCTGACTTTGCACATGTTAAAGTCACAGCAGTGCTACATGCAAACAACTGGGGATGCAGCTGAGGAGGGTTACCCCATCAAGCCTCCTCTGGAGGATTTAGAGCCAAAGACGCTTGTCCTCCCTATGTGTTTTGCTTTACTATCTTGTAGGTCATTTTTTTCTTTACTTGAGTGTGTTATTTTAACCTCATGCCATTATATAATACTAGAAACATAATGAATAATAGTACCAGGCTCTTAGACTATTTGCTTAGTGTTTCCCTGGGGTTTGACACATGCTTGCTTTCCTACCCTCATTCTCTCTGTCAGTCTTTTCCAGCAAGGCAGAGAGCCTGCACTCTCTCTGTTCTGTGCTGGGGATGTCGTTGGCACCTCATTTTCCAGCTGCGGCACAACAATTCACTTTCACACTGCATGCCCTTAGCAAGGTCAGAGGTGCTAAACACACAGATGAGGCCAGAAGAGACAATGACAGCATATTCTCTGGTTTGGTCTGTAGCAAAAGCCAAGAAAAAGCCAAGAGGAGTCTTCCATATCCAAGCCTCATCCCCACCTCAGGGCAGTGGGTCTACAAGGTGTCCACACTCCCCCATGTTCTCTTGTGGCCAGGGTTTGTACTTTATGGGGGGTGAGCACCTCGATCCCACAAGCCAACAGCTGCCCCAGGCCCTCTGCATGGAAGCACTGACCATTTCAACCATTTCTCACCCTCCTCAGCTGGTATTACTGTCCTGCCATCCATGGCAGGGAGGATTCCTCTTACGTTTTTCCTTTTTGCTTCTCTGGGTTCCTCCAATAGATTTGCAGTGAGCTCGGCTGTTTGGGGGGATCACAGCTTCCTTACACACGCAATGGGGAGGAGAAGGATATGAATTCCCACCTTCTACCCTGGCAAACTCAGTGCCTAGTCTTGAGGAAGACACCTTATGTCAGATGGAGGAAATGCCTTCTTATCTTCGGAGGCTTGCTCAGCCTTTGTGCATAACTGGAGTTCTTAATTTTGGCAAAAAATCCTAACCAGTAATAAGAAAGTTGGGAAAAATCTCAGCCCTGAATGCTGATGGGTTTGGAAGCCAAGCTTTCTTCCCACCCACATATTTGACACCCCAG
Source organism: Egretta garzetta (assembly GCF_000687185.1). Taxonomy (NCBI): domain Eukaryota; kingdom Metazoa; phylum Chordata; class Aves; order Pelecaniformes; family Ardeidae; genus Egretta; species Egretta garzetta. Next base: position 1,309,037 of record NW_009266282.1, on the reverse strand, counting down.
GCCTCACACATCCTTGACCCCATCTCCTGACTCCTGCTAGATGAGGTTCCTCCAACTCTGCCTGTGTTCTGGTCAACCCACTGAGGGTTCCCATCCATCCTCTCCCTTGTCTGATGCTGAGCCAGCCTGCAGGTATCATCTCTTGGCAGTTTCTTTGTGGAAGCTGAGACTTAGAAGTAACCTGAAAATGTGAAGAAGTCTCCTGGGTCAGTATACCCAGCCACAGCAGGCTTTTTATCTGCTTGATGCTTTCTATTGCCCTCAGTCTGAGGTGGCATCTTCATGCTGAAAACAGCAACCACTGATGCAACTACTGTCAAACCGGTTGCAGCTTGACAAGCTCAGACATGGAAAGCAGAGCCTCGGCAGGAACCTGAAAAGCTGCGCACAAGGGTTTATAAAGAACTGGGCCCTGAGCTCCACCCCATTAATGTTTATTTTTCACAAATGTTGGAATATTGTTCCAAAGGACTGGAAAAGGCCAACAGTGTACAAATATTTACAGAGCATAGAATAAACTGTCAGCCTCTTAACTTGACATCGGTCCCAGATGAAATTGTGGCAAGCTGAGACAAGACTACTCAGAGAGAATTAAAAGCTGTTTCTGCTCTTAAAACATGAATTCAATATATTATCTTATGGATTTTGGTCTGTAAAGGTAACAACTGACACTCTGGTCTTCCCTGAAGACTGAAACTCGGTGATACTTTGTGCCTGAGATTCTCATTGACCAAAAATGACATTTGCTCTGCTAAATGGATTTAAGTCTGCCCAACAGTCAGATCCTGAAATGTATCTGCTATCAGGGAGTCATCATCTGATGATACTGCAGAGGTTTCCATGAGGGGCTATGTTAGTGCCCTGCTCCGAACCCTGCACAACACAAGCTCTTTATCAGTGACCTGGGGAAAAATTTCCTGATGGGGAAAATCATTTGTTGTTGTGGTTTTCAAAGCTCAGGAAATGTGTTGCAGTGGAAAAATGTAAGTATTTAACATCTGCAGCATTTGAGTGGTGTGGTAATTGAGGGTTTGGTTAACAAGGCATTACTGACCATGCATTTTAATATCACTTAAAGCCAGATAAATTTTATACTTTCAAGAAGGAAGACAGAGATGTCATTGACAGGACAGCCAACTGTACCCTGGAAAGCCATGACCCTGAAAATGACCTAGAGGTCACTGTTGATAATATTAGCACAGATTGCCAAAGTGATGCTTTGTCTGTATGTGGGAATGCAATCTTGCCTGCAGAAACTGGGTAGCACTGACTCTGAGAAGGGTGTCAAAGTTATCTGTTTATGACATTGATAAGACTGTACTGGAAGAGTCTTCCCATTTTTAGCCTTATGAGTTTCTTTTAAGATACTGAAAAATTAAAAAAAAAAGAAAGGCTTCAGAAAAGAGCTGCAGAAAAGACATTGTATCTAAAGGCCATGTCTGAGTGAGAGATTAAAGTACGTCAATTAATTTAACTTATCAAAGAAAAGATGATGAAGTGACTGAACAGTGTTTATAAGTCTACATTTCTACAAGAATAATCTTTGATTTTTTAAAAAGAACAGGGCTTACTAGCTGGTGGTGGAAGTGAGACAATGCCAGCTGTAATGGAGGTGTCCAGTTCAACAAAATCAGCATCTCAGCTTCAGGATATGGTGGTTGCTCCTTTTCCCTGGAGTGCATGGCTGGAGCCCACTTTCTACTGAACCAGTGCCAGGGATCTGCACATGGGGATTCCTGGGGGGTATCTCTGCCCTGTGGTTGCCCCTGACTTGCAGCCAGGGATCTGTGAATCTGTCCTGAAAAGCAAAGGCTTGTTGTGCTACCTGTTCCCCGGAATTGTGCTATGACTCTGGAAAGCATCGGCAGGATTCATAACGCTGATGCGTTGGACCCCAGTGGTGATGGTTGTTGCCATTACAAAAGAGGGCTTGGAGAGGACTGAGTTTGCAGGCTATTGTAAGTACTGTCTGAGTCCAGGTATGTGACAGCACATTAAATTAAGACTGCGAATTCATCTTATGCTGCAATATAAGGCAGTAACGGACCTCATTGGCAAGAGAGACACATAAAAGAAAATTTCATCTCAACTAACAATAAACATTTCTTCCATGCCAACAGCTGCTTACAAGTTGTACCCAAGCATGTAAACCAAACCAGCACAGGTTGTTAAAAGTAGTAGGGGTCCATCGTTACTGCAGCAACTTGACACCTTTCAAGTGCTGTGACAACATACAGGGTAGAAAAGCAGCTGTATCTCCCCAGCTGGGCATTCCTAGGGAATGACAGCAGCTGGCATTGCATGGAGACAGCACGGTGCCCCTGGCAGACCAATATGCTTCTGATCCCCAGTTGGCCAGAAGCAAAGGATTGGACATGATCTTGGAGGCCCCTTTGTATGTCAGTGGTTGCTCTGAGTTAATGCGCTGGGCCATTAGTTATCTTGTCCTCAAACGGCAGAATGATTGCCGGTATGTTTTCAGTTCCAAGCATGCAAGATAAATGCTTTCAAACTGGAAAATCTCTGCTGGAGGTGGCTACACAGGATCTTCCTACTGTTCTGCCTCTCGGGTTTCTATGAGGTGATGCACAGGAGCTTATTAGATGCTGTGATGCACGAGGGGCAGCTCCCAGGGGGGTGTGCTGCATTCCCAAAGCTTCAGCAGGTCCACATGCCAAACTTGTGACAGACAGACCTCACCATGGCTTTTCCAGCTTCTTATGCACAACAGCAATACATGACAGGATACAAAATGATCTCAGTCCCTTTGCTTGGTGGCCAGAGCATATGGTAGGAATCTTCTAGAGTCCGACACATAAGGCATTTGGACTCTGAATCCTATTTTCTTCTCACTCTCTTGAGCACCAGGGATTATAGGCTTAGGCAAGTCAGCTGGGGATAACAGAGCTGTGTCCAAGGGCATGAGTAGAAAATGGGAAGGAAAATCTCTCCAAAACCTATTCCTCGACTCCAAAGAAAACATGAAGCAGCAGCATATAGCATCAGTTAATTCTCCTGCCACTGTTTTGGACACTGCTGTTTACATTAATGTGCTAGCTCACATAACAATGTATAGCTCTTGACTCCAGTCCTAAGGACAGAAACTGAGTACTGCCATGCCATATTACCCAGAGGAAGCATTCAACAAAAAATGGTTCCTGGGCTGCCCTGCAACTGCATCTCCACCTGGCTGAGCATACCCTCTCAAGTGTTTGGACACGCCCAGGCTGGCCCTGTTTGCAGACATCCGCTGTCAGGGAGAGCTGGGCAGAGCAGGACATCATGTCATTCTGTGGCACTGGCCACCCAGGCCCTTCACCTCCACCGCCTAACTGTGATGAAGCCCCAAGACAAGGCCTGAACCCCATCATGCCAGATTGCCATGTACCCCACCACTCCTGAGATGCATCGCATTAAGGGCAAGGACAAGGCCAAGGACATGGCCACCATTTCCAAGGGGAATGGGGTCCAAGTACAGCATCAAGCAACCAACCATCTCTGAAGGTTCTGTTATTACAACAGTGAAGGCATCTTCAGGTGACCTAAAGCAGCTAGCAGTTATTACAGTCTACAAAATCAAGATCTACAACTCCTACCTCCCAGCCACACTGGAACACCCCTCTTTCTGATGGACCATCAGAACTGCACCCCATGGCAGTGAACACCAAGGCTGTCCAAGGCCACCTGACCCAACACCACCCTGCTCAGTCAGGCACCACACCAGAAGAAGGAGCAAGCATCGCCATACAGAATAGATGCATCTTCACCTGGGTTTACAACTGTAATTCCCCTACTCACAATTACCTCAGTTCCCCCCAGAAACTGTCATCTGTGTTCAATGTCACAAAGCATCCAGTGTTTTGACATCAAACAGCAATCCTTTGGAGGATCTCTAGTGCCTTCACTGTGATACGAGAGGAAAAGCTCCTCAGACACTGATGGCAGCTGCCTGTGTGAAACCCACAAGCTTGAGCCATGCAATACTGATGCCCTTATCACAACTGGAAATAATTTGTTCTGAAACAGTGGAATTGCAGACAGTTGAGAATGGCCCCTAAGCATGTGGCACAGCATGTCAAACACGTGTGGTCATGTTCCTGGGTTTTTGCTTTCTGCTATCACATTACAGGGCAATAGATGGGAACGTCTGTGAGAGGTGCGGAGCTGCTGTGAGATAGTGTCAGAGGACTTCCAGAGAGCATGAAAGTTCTATCTTCTCAAAGGAGGTGGAGGTGCCCTGCGGTCCAGTGTCAAGGCCATTGGCTGGTTCTCAGCAAATCCAAAATCTGTGATGCCAG